>NC_137797.1:49681929-50224429 GCF_963383645.1 Muscardinus avellanarius | reverse complement strand
GTATTCTCTTATGATTAAAATAAAATTTTCCTTTATGTATTTCTCAAAAAGGCTAAGTCAACTGCAATATATAGTAATAGCTACCAGTTTAGCTATTGGAGACTCTACATTTAATTTAGGAAATGAAGTTCATCAATATGTTAATAAATTATGTTTTCTATGCCTGTGTAGTGCTACTTTAACCCAAGATTCCACCAAAAATGTCCTGAAGGCTCACATGATCCAGGTGATAAATCGTAGCCCTTGAGCAGTATGCAGTCAATTAGCCCCACTCCTTTTAATGGTGTTTGATTTTTAATTCAGTTGTTCCAATATTAATGTGTTTATTGTTATGTCACTCCTGGACACATTTCAAACACAAATAATAAGTATGAATAGAGAAGATACCATGTGTCAGTCCCAGTGCTATCCTTCTCCCTCTGGTCCTGAGGATTAAACTCAAGGACATTCTATATATTTCCACCCCTTTTATTTTTTGTTTCAAAACAGGGTCTTGCTGTGTTTCTGAGAGTCTTTCTAAGTTGCTGAGGCTCTTTAAAGCTGAGATCCTCCAGTCTCAGCCTTCCAAGTATTGGGATTACAGATAGATCCCACCTTGCCCAACTAATGCTAAGCTTTTTTACAATCATTAATGTGTGTCATTGTTCTAACAGCTCCCTTTGAGCATGAGTATGATACTAGTCCCCAGTTTAAGAAACTTGAAGTGATCAAGCCAGCTTTCAAACCCACTTCTCTCTCTGTCCAGGATCTTAGATGAGCAGGTGCTACTGCCTCTCCAGCTGCCACGGTGATTTTGCCAGTGGCAAAAATCACGCTCAGGAAATGGCCTGGGAAAAGATGGTATAGATGCCATCTCATCTTTTTTTAACCCCACAGAACATGTCATGTGAATCCTTAAGACTGACGCATACTGCAAATTTTAATATAAACCCTCCTTCCTATTATAAATACCTTTTGTGGATTATTTAGGGTCTGGATATCAGTATGTTTGGATATAAGTGCTCATGTGCCAGAAACTATTTACATATTACTATTTACATGTCATCAAATTTAGCAATAAAACTAGGAGTTATATATTACTATCCCTGTTTTATTGAAGAGGAAATCAAGCTTCAGAGTGACTAAATGGCACGTCCTTTCCACAGCTTGAGAGTGCCAGACCTGAAACTTTTGGAGAAAGCGCAGCAATAGAATCATTTTTTGAACCAAGCTTTGAATTCTGTAGCTGGGGATAACAGTGTTTAGCTGTAGTCTCCCTCTCTGTTGCTTTTCCATACCTGACTCAGAGGTGATACAGATGTGTAAATATTATTTTTAAAAACAGGCCTTTTGATCGGGCCTCTTTAGAAATATGATTTTTTTTTTTTTTTGCAGTACTGAGGATAGAACCCAGGGGCATTCTACCTTTGAGCTACACCCCCAGTTCTATTTTTTTTTCTGTTTTAGATTTTTTTAAATTTTTTATTGGTGCATTATATTCATACATCATATTGGGGTAAAAAACATGTCTGTACATACATGTACACATCACTAATTTAACCCCTACCAATTCCCACCCCATTCCCTCCCTGTCCCTCCTTCCCTTGCTCGGCTTAGTGGTGGACTTCGATATGTTTAAGTACATTGTGTATTTTAGAGATTTTTTTATTTATTTATTTTTTATTGGTGCACTATATTCATACATCATAGTGGGATACAAACTTTTGTAGACATACATGCACACATCGCCCAGTCAGCCCCCACCCAATCCCCACCCCATTCTCTCCCCATCCCTCCCTCCCATGCTTGGCTTAGTGGTTGACATCTAGTATTATAGCAATTTATCCAAAATTAAAAATGATAATCTCACATAACAGTTTCATTTGTCTGATACCAAGCTTTTGATGACTTAAAGATAACATTTCAATATTTCTTTTTACTTTCTTTCTTACCAGAGAATATTTTTTTCTATTTTTTAGGTGAAACTATCATATATTTATATATTTATTTTTCAGAAAAAAACTCTATCCTAATATGGAATATGGACTCTAGATACCCAAAACGATCTTGAAATAGAACAAAGCTAGAAGATATATATTTTCTGATTTCAAACCATATAAAGCCATAATAATTGAAACAGTGTAGTACTGTTCTAAAGGCAGATATATAAACCATTGGAGTTAAATAAAAGCCTAGAGATAAATTCTTCCCTATATTGTCAAGTTATTTTTGACAAGGTTTTCACGAACATTTGGTGGTAGAAATAATAATCTTTTAACTAAATATTGTTGAAACATAATAATTATATGGAAAAGAATAAAGTTGGACCCTTACCTAATCCCATATACAAATATTAACTCAAAATAGATAAAAGACCTAAATATAAATCTTAAGACTATAAACTTTTAGGAGAATATCTGGGTCATAAAACCTCACAACACTGAAATTGGCAGTGATTTCTTGGATATGATTTCAATGGCACAGGCAACAGAAGAGTATACACAGTCCCTAAAAAATAAAAAAAATATTGTATATCCAAAGACAATGTAAACAGAGTTAACAGTTACTAATAGAATGGGATAAAATATTTCCAAATGCTATATCTGAAGGTATATTAATATTCCAACTAGACATCCTAAAAATTAACAACAATAAAGGCAAAGAATACCATTTAGAGATAGGTAAAAGACTAACATAAATAATGAATCTCCACAGATAACCAATCTTAGTTGACTGTTGGATGGAAACTCTTGTTTCTCTGGTTCTGATGTGTGTTACCTATTTCTTCTTTGTAGTTAATCTCTTTGAGTATTTTCTCTAGTGCTGGTTTTGAAGACAAAAATTCCTTCAGTTTCTGTTTGTCATGGAAGCTTCTTATTTCTCCATCTAATTTGATAGAAAGTTTTGCTGGGTAGGAAATTTTTGGCTGGAAGTTGTTTTCTTTCAGAGTTTGGAATATGTTACTCCAAGCCCTTCTGGCTCTCATGACTTGGTTTGGGAAGTCTGGAGTGATTCTAATTGGCTTGCCTCTGAATGTCACTTGGCCCTTTGTTTTTGTTGCCTTTAAGATTCTCTCCTTGGCTTCCACATTAGTCATTTTGACAATTATGTGGCATGAGGATCCTCTTCTCTGATCCTGTCTAAAGGGAGTTCTATAAGTTTCCTGGACCTGTGTATCGACCTCTTGCTCTATGTTTGGAAAATTTTCTGCTATTACTTCCTTGAAGAGATTGTAGATCCCTTTGGTTTCACTTTCTTTTCCCTCCTCTATTCCAATTATTCTTAGGTTAGCTCTCTTAAAATGGGCCCATATTTCTTCAATGTCAGATTCCTGCTGCTGGTTTTTTTTTTTTTTTTCTGAATTAGAGACTATGCGTTCATTTTTGGAGTGATCATCTTCTAGAAGCGATATTCTATTCTCCATGTGGTCTAATCTGTTGTTTATACTTTGAATTGAGGCCTTAATTTCAATGATTGCATTCTTTATCTCTTTTTTACTCTCTCTGAATTCTTTTCGAAAGTCCTCTATTATTTCTACAGTTATTTTCCTGATTTGATCTTTTAGAGATCTCTGGATTTTTGTGTTATCAGGTTCTGATGTTGTGGGGTTGTGGGCATTCATTGCTCTATTTTTATTCTTCTTTCCCATAATTTCAGAAGTTTGTGCCTTCTCTGGGTTCTTCCCTGGGTCACTACGACTTCATTTAAGGTGCTCTTGATCTCGAGTCTGTGGAATCTCAGTCACCCACTACTCCTTTACTGGGTTGTATGGCAGAGTCTCAGACCCAGGGAGTCAATTGAGGCTGCTTTAGACCATGGGGGTGCCAGGCTGGGCGTTCTCTCACAGGGAGCTGCAACTATGGTGTGATATCTCTGCTGCCGCCACTTCCCCACTGGGATGGACTGCAAAAATCTCCGACCCAGGGAGACTGTCTGCCTAAGTCCCTGGGAGTGCAATACTGGGATTTCTCCTCTTGGGGCAACAATTTGACTCATGGTTGTTGAGTGCCTGGATGGAGCTATAGTGGACTCAGTGAACTCGCTGCCGCCGCCACTGGCAATATGGCGCTGCTACCATGCCCTCAGCCGTGAGGCTGGTGTATTTCTTCTCTGGTTTTAAGCTCCGCTCTGAGTCCCTGCAGGGTGTGCTGAGCCCGGTCCCTGGGAGCTTTAGACACTCCTTGCGCCAAAAAAAACTACTGACTTACTGGTGTATCTCCTCTCTGGTTTTGAGCTCAGTTCTAAGTCCCCCTCCCCGGTTCTATTTTTTATCCTTTATTTTAAAACAGGGTCCCACTGAGTTTCAAAGGGCCTCACTAAGTAGCTGAGGCTGTCTGCAAACTGAGATCCTCGTATCTTAGCATCCCAAATGCTAGAATTACAAGCATGCACCACCATGCCTGACTCTGATTAATTGTTATATATGTATATTATTAGAACTATGATATAGTTACATTAGGAAAAATAAATACAAATAAACATTATATGAAAATACACAAGAAAATTATTCTAGTTTCTCTGTGGCTTAGATGCAGCAATTGATAGGTTTTAAATTCAGCTCATTATTTTTTATGATACAGGTACAGGCCAGGGATGTCCTTTGTACATAAGCCTAAGATCATACAATGACTATTATATCCTTCATAGGCTTTAGGTTGTTCAACTCGAAGTTTAACAATCCCATATGGATGCCATAAACAGATGTTCCTGGTCCTTTTAAAAGTCAAAGATGTTTCCTTCAACTGTATTTCTTTCCTGCTAAAACAGTCAAGCTAAACACGAGTTCCCATGCCTTGCAATATTCAACAGACAGCCTTTTCTTTTGCCAAACCAAGAAACAATATTCTGTCCTTATGGAAAATTTGACCTCACAAAAATGATCCTGACCTTGAAATTTTTAAAGAGGAATTGGTGGTCAAGAAAGTTGTCTTTGGACAATCCCCAGTAAAATTCCCCTGAGAAATTGCTACTACATAAACTGTCCAATTACAATTTTCACTTTTCTGGCATCTTATTCTTTGACTGTCAGGAAGGCCCTCGTTTGTTGATTTCAGCTGGAGCAGACAGAAGGACTGGCATAGTACAGGGCCATTTTAATAAGAATCCATATCCTTGGGAGTTAATCATTTTAAAGACTTTATATTTTTATAGCAATTTTTTTTTTTTTTTTGGTGGTACTGGGGTTCCTGGAAGCCCTTCTACCTTCGGGCTACACTCCCAGACCCATTTTATTTTTGGAAACAGGGTCTCTTATGCCAGCACGGCTGGCTTCGAACCCACGCGATCCTCCTGTCTCTGCCTCCCAAGCGTGGGGATTACAAGCATGCACCACCATGCCCGGCTTTATTTTATAGCAGTTTTAAGTTCAGAGAAACATTGAGCAGAAGTTACAAGATTTCCCTTTAACTCTGGCTCTCTATGCACAGTCTCCCCAGTTATCAGCAATTCCCTTTGTTACACTTGATAAACCTACACTGACAAAGCATCGTCACTCAGAGATCATAGTTACACCGGGTTCACTCTCGGTGTTGTGCATTTTATCAATTTGGATAAAGGTATAATGACATGTATTGTCATATAATACAGAAGATTTTCACAGCCCCCAAAATCTTATTTATCCATATTCATTTCTTTTTGAAGTTATCTAAAGTTATCTATTCCTTCCAAGGAGCCCAGATATATTAAGGATATCAAAAATTGAGTATGTGTGTGCATGCTGTATGCACCATCTTTAGAGCTCTGCCTACTTCACCAGACTTTATTCTTCCCATAAGGAAGATTCTAGAGTCTATGCTTACTTTATTGGAAAAGAAAAAGAATGAATTTGCACACAGATGCCAGCTATACCCAGAGCAGACTTTAAAATACAAAACAGTTCCACACTGGTAATTATGCAAAACATTCTAAATATGAGGCCATCACACCCAAGGGAAATGCACGGATTAAAAAATCTCATCACTTGTGGGACTCTCTGGGACTGGCGCTCTTCTCCCATTTCATACTACATCGTGTGTTGCTGTTTCATCAAAGCAAACAGTTTGTTTCATTTAAAATCTCTTCACTGAGAGTCATGAGAACAGCTGCAAGGCAGGTCTCTCCCTCCACACAAACACCACTGAGTGTTCTGTTCGTTTCCACTCTAACCATGATCTGCCATATTTGTAAAATGTCTGCTCAGCCAACTTTCTCTATGCTCATAGCTAATTATTGTTTTTCCCCAAGTGACTTGAAAAGTAGGTGATTGAAATTAGTGACTTTTTATATGGAAAATAAATGTGCCATTAATTAAAAGAAAGGAAAGAAAGGAAGAGGGAAAGAGGAAAGAAGGAAGAAAGTGAGGAAGAGAAGAAGAGAAGGAAGGAGGGAGAGTTTTTTCTTGTGCAGCACTGAGGATTGAACCCAGATGCATTCTACTGCTGAGCTATACCCTCAGCTCTTTTTTATTTTTTATTTTGAAATAGTGTCTTACTAGGTTGCTGAGAATCTCACTAAGCTGCTGAGGTTGTCCATGAATCCTCCTGTCTCAGCCTTCCAAGATCCCAGGTGTGTGAGAGTTTTGTTCATTTTTATAAGGGTTTGGCCTGATCCTTTTGGTTGTCCTTGCTGTTGACACAGCTCATTGATATAATAGTTGATTGTCATTACCATAAATTGGTTACTCTGGGACAGGAGTCAATGAAGAGTTGGGAAGTATCCCTTTGTCCCCCTGTTCTAACCCCCCTATAAAATAGAGTGGTAAATCTTAAACATGTTATCTATTGTGACTTCATTTGGCCAATGAGTACATACTCTCCACACTGGAAAGAGTAAACCCCTCCCACCACAGCCGCCATTGTTTAAATAATCTGGCTTCACTAGACTGTGTTCCAAACTGGTTACAATTTAACAAGCTCTTTTCTGCAAGGAACAAAGAAGTATGGACAAAAGTCAAAGATCAATTGAATAAAAACAGTTAAGCTGTTAAAATGCACATAAATACATCCGGCTTTAATAAACCAATTGGCCATTCATCCATACATTGCACATAGACCACCATCAGTAAAAGAGAACTGCCAAGACTGAAACCTGGAAATCAATGAAAGGAAATGCTGGCACTAAAACTATACACATTTGGATGTATAGCATTAGTCCTCTAATTCTCTTTAATTTCACACATCTGGTGCTCTTTTTTTTTCTGTAAATTTCCACATATAAAGAAATAGTACATGCATAAGCTTTGCGTGGTTCTCCAAAGCAGTTTGGTCCCTGTGGAGTATCCTAAGATGCAGCTTTGCAAACGCATGCTTCTTTGTTGGGGCAATGTATTCAGAAGAGTAGAAACATCATCTCCAGGAGGTATGGTTATAAAAACCTACAGGTGAAAAAACTTCTGTGTCAAAGTCATTAATACTAACCTACACTACAAACCACCAATGGAAGAGAATAGACGCGGAACCCTTCATCACAGTTACGTTACCACCTAAACACATCTTATGATGTGAGAGAATGGTTTAAAAAAATCTAAACTGGGCGTGGTACTGCATGCTTGTAATTCCCTCGCTTGGAAGGCTGAGACAGGAGGATCGCAGGTTCGAAGCCAGCCTCAGCTACTTAGGCTCTCAGCAACTTAGTGAGATCCTCTTTCCAAATAAAGTATAAAATAGATCTGGGAGTATAACCCGGAGGTAGAAAGCCCCTGGGTTCCACCCCCAGTACCACCCCCCCAAAAAAAATCTATATAGAACACAGTATGCACATCTGTGGTTCTCTGATTGCTGATGAGAATCTAGGGGCAATGGTAACACTAATTCAATACTAGGGCCAAGAGTGATAGTAATACAATACTAATTCCAAGCTTCATCTAATCACAACTCCATTCTCTCAAATGAAAGAAATGGAAAAAGTCCCCTGAAGGTGCTGTTAATTTTATTACCCACTAATGAAGAAAGTGAATAGATTTGAACTAATTAGCTACATACTCTTACATGGCTTTTCCAAGGACCTGGATTTAAAAAAAAAAAAAAGAGTCTATGGGATATGTACACAATGGAACTTTACCCAGTCATAAAGGAGAGCAAAATTATGGCATTTACAGGGAAATATAACAAAAAATAAGAAATCAGATGCTTTCCCTAATATGCAAAAGCTAGGGAGAAATGGGTAACAGGAGGAATTCTAGAAGAAGGGATCCTATAGATTTTATTAAGGTGACCTATCCAAGGCGATGGGAGGAGGGAAGAGAGAAACTTTTTAAAGCACATGATGTACATAAATATATCAAAGTCAATCACAAAACCAAGCATGGAAAGGAGGGAGGGGGAGGGAATGGGGTAGGGATTGAGTAAGAGCAAATCAGGAAATGTGTGCATATATATCTCCACAAGTTTTTATCCCATTAAGATGTATGACTACAACACACCAATAAAAATTTGTTAAGAAAAAAGAAGAGCCAGGCGTGGTGGCACACGCTTGTAATCCCCAGGCATAGCATGGGGGGGACAGGAGGATCGCGCAGGTTCGAAGCCAGCCACGCTGGCTTAAGAGACCCTGTTTCCAAATAAAAATATAAAAATAGGTCTGGGAGTATAACCTGGAGGTAGAAGGGTTTCCAGGAACCCCAGTACCACAAGAAAGAAAGAAAGAAAGAAAGAAAGAAAGAAAGAAAGAAAGAAAGAAAGAAAGAAAGAAAGAAAGGAAGAGAGAGAAAGAAAGAGAAAGAAGGAAAGAAAGAAAGAAAGAAAGAAAGAAAACAAAAGATGGAAAGAAAGAAGAGTCTCAGTCTGATATCCACAAAAGTATTTTTTCAGAACATATTTGCATGGCAGATTCATTACTAAGAAGCAGAGTAAGGAAATGAGGTATCAGGATACCCTGGTTCCTACTCCTGGATTTCTCATTCCATAGCTTCAGGAAGTGAGGAAGGTGGTTTAATGTCTCTGGGCCTTCATTTGTTTGCATTTTGCTAATGGATAGGAATCATGTCTGCCTTGCATATTCTGTCTTGTATTATTCATAATGGTTTTTAAATTCAGTTACTGAAATGTATAAAGGATAGAAAAATTCTATTATGAAACTAATAATGTTATCAACTCTCAGTTACATCTCCTTTCTATTTCTATTTCATTATTTCCATAAGGGCATTGGTGACACAGAACCATTACTAGGCAGCATGGGACAGCTTGGCAGGAGCACCGGCAAATAGAAGCTTGCTTGTCCAGTATTACTGTCCTCTGATGCAATTAATCAAGCTGGCAGAGCTTCCTGGGGAAACAAGTGCCTACCAGGGGAAGACAGCTTGGACTTGCTTAACAATGACTTCCAGGCAACTCCCTAGTTAATGCCAGATGAGGGACTAAGTCAGGATTCAGCACATTTTTTTTTTCTAAAAATGACTAGATAGTAAGCATTTTAGGTTTTGTAGGTCTTTGTTGAGCTACTCAATTCTGCCATTCTAATACAAAAGAATCCACACCCCATATGTAAATGATAAGCATGGCTATGCTCTAATAAAACTTTATTTATGGTCACTGATATTTCAATTTTCTATACGTTTTTGTTGTTGGTACTGGGAACTGAACTTAGGATTGTTCTACTACTGAGCTATACCTCCAGCTCTATTTTATTTTTTATTTTAAAATGGGATCATGCTAAGTTGCTTAGGCTGGCCTTGAATTGGTGATCACTCCTGTTTCAGCACCCCAAGTGTAGAATTACAGGCCTGTGCCATTACACCCATATTTGAATTTCCTACACTTTTCACATGTCAGAGTATTACTATTCTTCTTTTGACTTGTTTTAACTGTTAAAAATGTAAAGCAAGCTTTGGCTGGGATTTGGCCCAAAGGCCTTAGTTTGCAATACCTAGGTGAATTATAGGAAGTGACAGAGGTTATTCATTTCAACTCTGTTGAGGTTTTGTTTGTGCTGGGTTCTATAATTATTGTTTTCAGCATCGATAACCTTTTGTAATACAGGGTGGTTGTGTCTGTAGATCAGGGACACTGCACACAAAAAAATATATGGAGAGAAAAAAATCTTTTCTGTGGCACTGAAAGAAAGACAAGCAGGGAAATGCTTTGAGTGGTAAATTAGGTGGCAGATGCTCAGATCTCTGTTCCTGCCCTTGGCACAGACCCACCGTGAGACTAGAGGGCAGAGAAAGGCAGAAGCCGAGGCACATGGAAGCAATGCCACACTGTCTGCAATTGAAGTGTGGCAGTCCCCAATCTTTCAGAGCTTGCTAAATACTTCCAATAGTCACCTCTTTTCATACTGGCTTGACAGGCCTAGGAGCCCCTCCGCCTACCATTGATAGTAAAATTCTAACTTGAAGAGTCAGCTTGGTCTGTCAACTCCTTTGGAAGTTGATAATATTTCTCAAGAAAATACCTCAGTAACTCACAAATGTTAGTTTTGATTGGGTTATTTTCCTCAGTGTCTGGAACAATTAGAAAGAGAAGGCAGGGTTTGAGAGTGACTAAGCATTGGCAGAGAGGATAGAAGCATCCAAATTGTGCCAACTTCATGGTGAAACCAATATGGATCCCTGTCATTCATTCCACAGCATTTTCGGGGCTCCTGCTGAATTCAGTGTTTGACAACCAGGGCCTTCATCTTTACAATGCTTACAAACACAGAACCATGAGTAAGACATTCTTTCTTTGTTACTAATCACTAACATTAGATAAAAAAGACCAGTTGTACTGTATTAAGAAATCCAAGATTGATTGAGAACTTTTTCTAAGAGTCCATAACCCTTCAAAACAGCCCGTAATTAAGTCTGTAGCATAATGATATACTCGAATGACTGATTCTTTTGCATATACTTTTCCTCATTTGTCACCAGAATACACTGTTTATTCAGTACTAATGTAATGGTTATAATGATTAATCAATCTTGTACAATGAAAATGCACAAGAGTAATTATCCCCGTTTGAGTTTGGCAAAAATTCCTACTATTTGCTTCATCAATATTTTGTGGTAAGAACAGAGCTTAAAAATTTTCTGTGGAGCATTCAGCTCATTAAAAATACACATCCATTACCGTGTCGCCACTAACAATGCTGGAAAGACAGATCAATCTGAAATGTCTAAAAAGTCAGGGATGACACCAGGGATGGAATGAAGTAGAATCAGATGGGCCCAGATTTGAATCCCTGCTCAGCCACTGAACAACAGGGTAACCTCAGGCAACTGATGTTTATGCTCAGGTCTCAGTTTCCTCACCTGAAAAAAAAAAAAGGGACAAGAATTCTTTTCCCTAGGCATTTTGTATAAGACGTCTCAGGACAGTGTCTGATACAGAACAGGCTTTCAGTCCATGTCAATCCCTCTTAAGAGACCATATCACACTACTTTCTATATGGAATCCTTATGAAGTAAGAATAGAACTCAAGTCATTGGCTTTCTGGTTAACTTCAGGTTCTACAGCCAATACAGCCATCCCTTAACCTATGCTTCAAGTAAACAAGCCAGGAAGAACAGAGTTTAGGAGGTTAGTTTTTTGTTTTTTATTTTTGTTTTGGTAGCCAAATTGACTCTATACTGAAATACTGTCAATTACTAGCTATGTGACCTTGTGAGTTTTTTAAATCCTTTTTATACCTCAGTCCTATCTTGATTAAAATAGTAACAGTATTTAATTCAAGCTCTTAGGTTAATTGTGTAAAAAATATCCATATATCTAAATATTTGAATCTATGTCTTAATGACAGTGATAATCCTGTGTAAGCATGCAAGTATTAGCCTGTGTGATTAAGATTGACATTCTGGATATTGATGGTAAGTATATCTAAAAAATAAAATTATGCTAAAAGTTTTATAAGGCATAGGGGAGTCAGCTAAGTGTTTTAAGGGACTAATATTTATTAACTTAAGAAAAGATTATAAAGTATTATAATGCATGAGGGGAGACCTCATGTAGGTGGGTGCCTTTAAACTTATTTTCTTAGTTTATATTTTAAATCAATTTCTGTTGTAATGTTATCCAATGGCCATTTGTCTATTTCTCCTAAAATCTGAAGACCAATGAAAATAATTTAGTCCACTGGAATTTTTTTTTTCTTTTAGCTGGAGCTTCATCATAGATAAGATCCTATTTTTAGTTCTATAGGAGTTTAAGATGGAGGTTGTACCATCCTAAATAAGAGATAGTACCCATTAAGAGTCCTTGCACTTGCAAACTGCATTTAAATGGACCTTCTACCAAGAGTCTAGAGTTCTAGTTGAGACAAGAGGTAGCTATCAGCTAAGAAGAAATTGAGAGGTCGGTAAATATCTAACTTAACCTACTATGACAGACACAGAATACTTGAAGCATAGACCCAGCTCATTCTAAGTAGCAGTAGCAGACTGAATTTAAAGAAGCTCACTTAAGTTATTGTTTTTTCGGGACTGGGGAGAAGTAGGGGTGAAGGGGCTTGTGACATTTGGCTCAAATTAGTACTTAAGATAAAAAACTATCTCTTTGGCCATATATGTCTAATAAAAAGTGAAATATGAACAAGCATTTCAGGGTCAAGGCAGGTATTAATTTCCTAATAATAGGGAGTGAGGCCTGGGGGCTGTGAAAGCCATTTTCCCAAGGGTCCCACTAAAGGATCACGTCATCCTCACCCACCATGTGGTAGCAGCTGAAACAGAAGAACCTAGCACTCCCAGATCACAGATGCGTGCCCTCTGGTGACCTGCATGGCCACTTCCCAGAGGCCTGGTCCTTTCCTTCCCTACACAAAGCAGGTCCCCTGGGCTAGAATATGCTTTTCTGGATTATGGTTGGAATCCATCAGAACCTGTGAAACCTAATCATGCCCTTCAATTAGGAAAATGACTCCTACATTCTCACACTTATAAAAAGGAGGTAAACCAATTTGGCGCTTTCCATAGGATGAAAAAGTATTGCTTCCTATCCTTTCCTACAAATAAAAAATAAAACTCTCTGAGAAAAAACCAAACAAACAAAACAGACCTGCTCTGGAAAAGTCCCCTTTGGTCAGACATTTACTTACACCAATTAAAAGAGGCCTCTGGCTGACCTGGAAGAATTTAACTTGGGAAATGTATCAACCACATACTAATGACAATGGTCCCATAATGCATTTTGACAGCCTTGTATCAAACAGAAAAACAGAAAATGCCAGCCCTTCTGTTTTCTGCCTCTCCTTGAAAGGCTTTTATTAATTTGATAGGGTAAATTAATGTCCCCAACATCCTAACATTGATAAAACAAAGTATAGAAAAGTATAGAATCTTCTCATAAGGTCTAAACAGAAACCAGATTGTGGATCCACTCACACGCAAGGGACTTCCTCTGGAAAGCAATGAGGAGCCATGCAGGCTTTAAACAAGCTACTGAGTAGATCGATTTCACCATGGTAACCGGCCAAACCTGGCACAGAAGAAGGACCAGAGAGAGAAGGAGGAGACAAGGTCAGAAATTTCCAGGCTAATTTTTGAGGATAGAAAAAAATCAGAACAAATCCAAGAGCTGGGGTAGAACAGCCTACACATGTGCAGCTGCCATTCTAACAGAGGCTGTGATTAAGAATAAAGGGCCAGGCAGGGGATACAAACCTCATTGACTCTATTATTCAGTTCAAGAACTGGGAGGGAGAGAAATAATTGGCCTTCTTGAGCAAACTCCCCCAGAGAAGCTCACATTTAAGGTGTGTGTTGGGGGGGGGGGGGGCTGTGATTAAATGTAGAAAAGAAAGCAATGTACCGAGATCACATCTTGAATCAAATATAGAAAACCATCAAAACATGGATCCCTTTTAGTTCTTGACCTCTCACCAACTTATACCCCAACCCGGTACTATCTCCAAGCTCAGCATATCTAGGCCCCTTTCAAGGTCATATCAATTTTCCATTTTAACAAGCAATTACCCACCTGTGATCACAGCCCTGCTTTGTTGGGAAAAGACTTGAGGCCTCAGTCCTGTAAGAGTGAGCCAGATGGGTACAAATGATGCTTCCAAAGATTTTTCTATATTCCGTGAGGCCAGATTTGGGATGTAGTTTGTTGTTGTTGTTGTTGTTGTTGTTGTTGTTGTTTTGTGGTACTTACTGAGGATTGGAGCCCAGGAGCATTTTACCTCCAACATACACCCCTAGCCCTATTTTTTATTTTATTTATTTATTTTTATTTATTTTTTATTTTTTTGATGGTACTGGGGTTCCTGTAAGTCCTTCTATCTCCGGGCTACGCTCCCAGACCTATTGTTATACTTTTTTTATTTGGAAACAGGGTCTCTTTAAGCCGGCACAGCTGGCTTGAACTTGCGCAATCCTCCTGTCTCCGCCTCCCAAGCACAGGGATTACAAGCGTGTGCCACCACGCCCAGCTTTTATTATTTATTTTAAAACAGGGTCTCATTAGGTTGCAGAGGGCCTCACTAAGTAGCTGACGCTGTCCTTGAAACTGCACTCCTCCTGTCTCAGCCTCCCAAGTACTGGGATTACAAACATGCATCACCAGGCCCAGTGGAGACATACCACTTCAAAATCAGCTTTTTGGGAGAATAAGGTAAGAAACAAAGATTCACCCTATTTAATATTTACCTCATTTGTAAGATATTTTCTATTTTCAAGAGAATTTTTAATGTACATTTTAGAATGAGGAAGTAAAACAAATGGAAATAATAAGTATGCACAAAATAAGTTGTTCGGCACAAGTGTCAAGGGGAGATTTGTGGGTTTTTTGTTTTGTTTTGTTTTGTTTTGTTTTTGGTGGTACTGGGGGTAGAACCTAGGGGCTTTCTACCTCAGTGCTATACTCCCAGACCTTTTTTTTTTTAATATTTTATTTGGAAACAGTGTCTCACTAAGTTGCTAAAAGCCTCACTAAGTAGCTGAAAGTCTCACTAAGTAGCTGAAAGCCTCACTAAGTAGCTGAGGCTGGCTTCGAACCCGTGTGATCCTCCTGTCTCAGCCTCCCAAGCACAGGGATTACAAGTGTGCACCACCACACCCGGCTTCAAGGGGAGATTTGTTTTTGGTTCACTCTCTCATTTACTGAGTCTTTCTAGGTGCCAAGCAAATCTTGTGCCCTGGAATTACAGGGTTGAACAAAGCTAATACTCCTCAGCCTAGAGGTAGAGACAGGAATATAAACAAATTTAAGAAGGGAATGACAAAGAACCTCTGAGAGGCGGTGTAAATTGTGGGCTCACAACCTGACTGGCTAGGCTTTGGTGCCGAGTGTGCCACTTACTAACTGGGCAGTGCTTAAGCTTTATGGGAGAATAAGGTAAGAAACAAAGATTCACCTATTTAATATTTACCTCATTTGTAAGATATTTTCTATTTTCAAAAGAATTTTTAATGTACATTTTAGAATGAGGAAGTAAAACAAATGGAAATAATAAGTATGCACAAAATCAGTTGTTCGGCACAATTTATTTCATCATCTATAAGTTGTTCGGCTCTTGTTTCATCATCTATAAAATGGAATGGCAGTATGTACTTATCTTTAGAAAGCAGTAGAAAAAAATCAAATTAGTTGATGGTATTGAGCACATAATAAAAGTTGGTGTTTAATATTGCTATTACTGAACATAAAAGATGAGAAAGAGAAGGCCTTATAACCGTATGAGAAGAGGTCCAGAACCCAGTGCTGAAGGAATTATAAATCATTAGGCAGAAGAAGGAGAGAAAGACTTTCTGTCAGGAGGCCATGAGGAAAAATGTCACATTTTAGGAATCTGAGAAGAAGGGATCTGTCCAACTAGACTTGAGATCAGATCAAAGAATTTCCTATCAGAGGTATTTTGCTTATAGACAGCAGAACCAGAACTTCAGCCTAAAAAGAAGGAAAAGGAGAAGACAATTTGGAAAAGATGTGAACAAATACAGGAGCAAATAAAACTTTGAGTAAGCATGTCTCTGAAAGAGTCTGAGGCAGTGAAAGAAATCAAGGCAAAAAAAGCAGATGGCCTATCTTCTGAGTCTACAGTATGTCAGCAACAAAATCTGCACTTTTACCTAAAAGCACCTACAACTACTTTTAATCCTTTCTTCTCTTTACTCAAAACTATAATTTTCAGTAGAGTATTAGCCTAATTTTGTGCATAATAACCTGAGGGATGCAGGCATTGGCCAGAGGCAGGAGAGGCATCGTGAATAAAAGTCTTCCAAACCTATAGGTTTTGGGGGTCTAGGTAGTCCCAAGCAAAATAACATCAGTCTTATGGCTCCCAGGAGAACAGAGCAAATACTCCACAGGCAAGTGAGACCCAGAAGTATCTTGGATGCCCTGGCAAGAAGTTTGGGCTTCATGTTGCAGGCAGAAGGAAGCCCATGGAGAAGTTAAGGATGGAGACAATCCACATTCTAGAAATTGATAAGATCATGAAATGGACATGACATAGTTTTGTGTCTTAGTTGTGACATTTAATAATATATATATAATGCTCATCACACTTATTTATGGGCAATCACATAAATGTTAAAAAGAGGAATAAATTTAAGAACCACTTACAAGTCCACTCACATTTACCAGGTTAACTAACTAAAGGGCCAGAGTCTGTGGTCTTTCCCATGTCACATATCTATTTGTGACATTAAGGACTTGGGTCTGATTTTCCTTGGTCATGGTATAGCACAGTTAAATCAAACTATTGCAGTCAGAGCTCATTTTAAAGTATCTTTCTTTGGCAAACTAATATGCTCTAGAACAATTCTAATATGACTGGGGTTGTGTTTGCAATGTATATATGAAGAATGTTTCTTTATTACTAGGAATTTGAAAAAATAATGGTATTTTCCCTTGCCTTCCACTTTTAATCTAGAACCTAGTTATTGTGAGGTAGTATGTAGACTTAAGGTACAAAGATAATAGTTGATATTGATAGCAATAACATCAATAAAAATGCTAGGAAAAATATATTTATCACTCACTATGTATAAAACAATATCCTAAGCCGGGCATGGTGGGAGGTTGAGAAGGAGGATCTCAGGATTGTGGCCAGTCTCCGCTACTTAGTGAGGCTCCCTGCAACTTAGTGAGATCTTGTTTCAAAATAAATAATAAAAAAAGAACTAGAGCTGGGGGTATAGCCCAGAGGTGGAATGCCCCATGTGCTCAATCCTTAGCACCACAAAAAAAGAAGCCAATATCCCAAGTATTTTCATATATTAGCCCCTTTAATCCTTATTTTTAAAACTGTGAACAGTAATGGGGAGTGATTGTTAATGTGCTCCAAATGATTTGGGGTTTAATTTAGATTGTGGGGATAGTTGCAGAAATCTGTAGGTATACTAGGAAACACTGACTTGAACATTGTACGAGTGTAAATTTTATGATGTGAATTATATCTCAATAAATATGTGAAAAATAAAATTAAAATCTATCAGGCAGGTTATTAGCCTCTGATGCACAGAAGTAATCCAAGGCAAAAGAAGTTGCCTCTTTTATCCAGGGTCACAAGGCAGGTACATGTCAGATCTGAGATTCACATTCAGAGGCTGTACATGAAATAGTTCACAGTCCCTGACCTGAAAATATGAGAATCTGGGGCATCTTTACAAACATGAGGCAGAAACATCTTGGCTTTGTACCTAAATACACTGAACACACATTTAGAGAAAATGAAAAATATATATAAAGGAAAGCAAATGTATACCAAAGTTCTGAAACTTTGCTCATGTGCCCTATGATTGAAGCCTGGTTCTACTCCTGGTGATGTTGATTTGAGCAGGAAAACATTTCATGAATTCTCATTGGTAAAGAGAACAGTTTGCTCATTGGCCATTATTATTCACATGCAAGCGGAAGTGAGCTGAGTGGGCATGTGAGTGCGTGAGTGTGTGTGTGTGTGTGTGTGTGTGTGTGTGTGTGTGTGTGTGTGAGTGTGTGTGAATGTATGTGTGATGGAAAATCCTCCTTCAGGAAGTCCTGTTAGTTCTTCATTATATACCTAGCACCTGGCGAGTAATAATGGAGATAAATGAATGACTCTCAGTTAAAGAGTAGCTTAAGTCAATCCCAACTTCCTGTACTTTAAATTGGCTTAAGTATAGACCATAAAATGAGAAGAAATAGCTCTGTATAATGATCTGAGAAATGCAGGCATTAAATGACTAGTCACTTGGTGAACACTTAGGGTCAACAGGGCCACTGCTCCAGTCCTGGACAGATCAATTAGTTCTCATGCGAGATCATATCCAAGAACACACACTATGGGGGTCTTGAAATGTGTTTTATTATGAAAAGGAAAGAGAATATGGGTGGCTGAGCTCAAATTCATTTCTTGTATAGTAAAAAACTCAGTGTATTCCTACTAATTTGAACTAAGAACAAAGTATTTTTTAAGTAATACATATTCAACTATTACCAGGCTAACACAGAAAATTCTTAAGCCAGAATGCAGTACCCAAATTTCAGTTCTACAGAGAAACTGCTCTAAGTTCTACTCAACAGTATCTATGCACCAAGCACTGTACTAATTGATGGATATATAACCAGTGACCAAAAGGTAAGGGGGTTCACGCCTGTAATCCCAGTACTTAGGAAGCTGAGAGAGGAGGATTTCAGGTTTGAGGCAGCCTCGGTAATTTAGCAAGACCTTCAGAAACTTAGCGAGGGCCTTGTTAAAAGAAAGCTGGGCATGGTGATGCATGCTTGTAATCCCAGTACTTGGGAGGTTGAGACAGAAGGATTGCGGTTTGCAGCCAGGCTCAGCTACTTAGTGAGGCCATCGGCAACTCAGTGAGACCATGTTTTAAAATAAAGAATAAAAAATGAGTTGGGGGTGTAGCTTGGAGGTAGAATTCCCCTGGGTTCCACCCCCAGTACCAAAAGTAAGGGAAGAGCAGAGGGGAGTTTAGAGATAGAATGCCACTGGGTTCAATCCCCAGTATAATTTTTTTTAAAGCTGTGATGTTTTTATGCTGTGGGGCTCACAGTATCAGAGTTTGTTGTGCCTCCTACAATTTTTTATATTATTTAGTTGGATTTTTTTTAATATTTGGTAAGAATTATAAAAGTGGCCCCACATAAATCTTTTTGTCTGTGAAAATCTAAAATGACCATGTAAACACTACATCTGTCTAAATAAGTACAGTTATTTAAATGATGAAAGAAAATAATTTTAAATGGGATGATAAATACCACATAATTTGTATTTAGCTTTTGAATATTCAAAGAAAAAGGTAACACACAGCATACACAATCAGACAAGAATCCCCCCTGCCTGGGCTCAATCCCTCCACCACCATATATTTCATATGCTTTTCTCCTAGCTTATTTATTCTACATATCAAGAGCAGAACCAAATGGGTAAAAGATTTGGAATTTATATATCAGGACACTATTGAAAGTGAATAAAGTTATAATAGTTACGTTGGGACAACAGAAGTATATTGGAACATCCTGAGAATGCTGAGACATTATGGTCATTCCCAATTAAAAGCTTGTGTTGTAAGGTCACACTTTGTCAGTGGGCAGGGAGAAACATTTCAGAGCTTTTGAGTATGTTGTCAAGTGACCAGAACTCCAAGAAGTTCAGTGTAGAAGTGACTTATGGCTGGACTGAGCAGAGAGAGATTGATGCTAGAAAAGCCCACGGGTGTTCTTACCGCACTAGGAAAGAAATAATGATGGCCCAGGTTAGGAGATTAACCATAAAAATAGAAAATCTATATAAGAGGTCAGGAAATTATAACCAGACATGTTGTAAAAGTACTCCAAATAGTTAGAAATGGTTGTACACATCACAAGACTCAGTAGGTAAAGGTCTGGCACAGCAGGGAACCTACCAGCAGAAGAAAGCCAAGGAAGCTCCAATTCCAGGGCAAAAACTCTTGGCTCCCAAAACACTTTTCATACCTCCTCTTCATGTGAGTAACAGGACCACAGGCCTGGGCTGCATCCCAGGAAGAACAGAGCCTTCCACATTCTGCTTGTTCCTATGGAAGGGATACCTAAGCCAAGAGGTTCTGTCACTGGTGGGGTAATAAAATGCCACCAACAGTTGTTCCAGACACCACTTGGTGGCACCAGTACCCTAAAATGATTGAACACAACCTACTCCTCTTGGTCTTGAAAACTCATTCTTCAGCCAACCCTCAAGTTCTGCTTTTACCATTATTGTTTGAGTTCTTCCATAACTTCCACTTCCTCCTTTATCTCCATCCACAGGGATTCTAAAACCTAGAAGATGAGAATGCTTATGTAATAAATTATTTCAAAAAATTCTTTTATATATAGCTATTGTGTGTATACCCTTTAAATATGTGTTCCTGCACATAAAATTCTTTTACCTATATACCTGGATGTATAACATTTTACAGAAATGTGACCATATCTGTTATGCCAGATTTCTTGTTACTCTTCTCTCTTTGTTTACCTTCCTTTCCTAAACACCACAATAATTCCCCTCACCCTTTCCAGGAAGCCCATTTTAACAACCTTGCATATATCCATTCAAATTTTCCCATAGATAGATAAATAGGCATAGATAGATCATAGAGAGACAAATAAATACATATTAAAGTTTCTTTGGACATGGATTTATAAAATGGGCTCATTACATACTCTGATTCATCTTGCTTCCCTCTCAGCAATAACAGGTGGTGATCCTTCCGGGTGAGCTGGTGTTGCTGGACTTCACTCTTTTGACATAATATTCAACAACAGTCCTTATTAAAGAACATTTAGGCTGTGTGTGTGTGCGCGCGCGCGCGTGTGTGTGTGTATGTGTGTGTATGTGTGTGTGTGTTTTGCCACAATAAGTAATGCTGCTGTAGAAATAGTATCGCCAAATCTTTATGTACTGGTGCTGTTTCCCTATGTTAGATTTTCAGGAGAGGATTGGGGAATATGAATTTATTTTTAATTCCAAAAAGCTATTTAAACTTCCAATATTTTAAACTTCCAAATAAATTTTTTTTTTTTTTGGTGGTACTGGGCATGGAATCCTTCTACTTCAAAGCTAAACTCCCAGACCTATTTTTTATATATATATTTTTATTTGGAAACAGGGTCTCTTAAGCCAGAGAGGCTGGCTTCAAACCTGCACGATCCTCCTATCTCCGCCTCCCAAGCACGGGGATTACAAGCGTGCGCCACCACACCCGGCCAAAAAGATATTTTAAACTTCCAAAGAACTGTTTAAAATTTCCATTTTCACCAGCAATGTATGAAAGTGCCTTTTTCCTCATATGTTCATCAACAGTGTCTAGTTTTGCTTTATTCTTTTTGCCAGTCTGATGGGTACAAAATGATTATTCATAATTTTGCTTTTGATTTTCTGGACTGGTTGGTTGTAATTTTTTACTGGTGCATTGTAATCAAACATTGAAGTTCAAGGTGGTAGAGGCATTTATGCACACCGTACTTATTGAGCCCTTCCCCAGTTCCTATCCTACTTTCTCTTTTTTCTTACCTACCCATGCTCAGCAAGGTGATTGGCTTTGATAAAATTGTATACGTACATCATGTCCATTGAGGTGCTTCCCTCTTCAAGTCCGCCTCCACCACTCCCATCTTTCCCAATTACATCATCTCCTTCACCCCTTCACTCCTTTGCTTTGAGTTTCTTGTGTTCCAATTTCTCCCTAGCTTCAGTATATAAGGGAAAACACCCGACCTTTTACTTTTTGTGACTTACTAATTTCACTTAGAATAATATTCTCCAGGTCCATCAGTTTTCCTGCAAATGACTTAATTTTGTTCTTCTTTATGGCTGAGTAGAATTCTATTGTGTACATATTCCATACATCTGTTGATGGACATCTCTGCTGCTTCCATGGTTTGGTAATTATGAATTGTGCAGCTATAAAATAGATGTGCATGAATTTCTATGGTAGTCTGGTTTCACTTTTTTTGGATAGATATCTAAGAGTGATATAGCTGGGTCATATGGCACACTGATTATGATTTTTTTAACATCCTTTCAAGTTGACTAGTAATTTTTATTTGACTCCTTACAAGCTTCTTCCCAAAACAAGAATTTTAAAATAATTTTTACTTAGCAAAGAAACTAGAAGAATATTCCTAAAACATATTTTAGAAAGTAGAGAATAGGATTTTTTCATGGCTAGGAATTGCTACACATGGTATCTAGCAGAAATTGCTATAGGTAGTATCTAACACAAACTAAAAGCATTGGAATGCCAAAAAGTAATGTTTCAAGTATGATTCAAGTCTGAGATGTCTCCTCCGAAGGCAAAAAAGTATGACTATTTTTTCTCTTCATAGAAGTTGTCTCTCTCTCTCTCTCTCTCTCTCTCTCTCTCTCTCTCTCTCTCTCGGTGCTTTATTTCCAAATGAACAATGTTCTTTGCCATATAGATTTAAATGGAATTAGGCTTTAAAAAGAACCAGTTCCATTTATTTGAGTGCCATTCAAAATTCTTGTTTAAAAAAAAAGAACAAAAATCAGTAGGGAAAGAAATTGTATTTTTAAGCTTCTAAGAAGATTTTATAAACAATGGAACCCAGAGAACAAACAAAGCCATAAAATGACTTGACAGTGTCCTTTTAAGTGAACATATGTGAGTTTTATGCATCCATATGTGTCCACATATGCCCTACATATGCACAGCCAGCTGCTAGCCAGCCAGATTGTTCAATGTGTATGTTTACTGTAAAACAAGCCGAAAGTGTTTGGTCTCTTTGTTAGAGAAACAGCTCATAATTTCAAGTATACAAATGTCAGTTGTTTCTCATTTCTTTTTCTCCCAAGCCAAATGAGCTGTTGATGCTCAATTTGGCAAGTTCCTAACTGAGGCTGACTTTTGGCCAGCCATAGAAACCCAGTCCTGAAAGTTTGGGAAATTTTTACAAGAATAAGGAGCTTTTTCTTAATGGCTCCCTAAACCATAGAAAGTTTCCATAGAGCCTCAGCCAATTCTTTCCCATTCAGTATCACAAAGGATAACCACTAACATTGCTGGATACTAATGGACGGAGGTCGGGTGTGAAATGAGGCTCTCAAGCCTTCCATACTTTGGTCAATACACGTTCAAAGCTTCTCTCAATGTAGAAGCGCTGGGGCAGAAGGAGGTGTCTAAAGATTCTATTTGTTATAACTTTAGTTACAAATCCTCAGCATCTTGTCTTTGGCTTCACCTTTTATGAGAGTTCTCTGCAACTCGGATGATGAAGTTTGAATGAGTTGCCAACTGAAGATGATGCCGGTTGACTGATGATACATCCGCCTTCACAATGACAGTATGAAATCCAGTCATCACGCTTAGTATTATCTGCTGTCTGAAGAGTGGGAAGAAAACATTTGCAAGGAAGCTGACTGTAGTGGATAGTGCTCTGCAGTGGAAATTTCTGTGACTGCATTTGGCACTGCCTCTATGGCTACCTTCAAAATGATCCTTTTGTAAATACAGGGAGTCTACCATATAGTTTGTTTAATTGTTTTTTATTTGTGACATCTAGTTGCACATAATTCATCCATAGTTTTTTTTTTTTTTCAGTATTGGGGATGGAACCCAGGAGCATTCTACCTTCGAGCTACACCCTCAGTCCTATTTTTTATTCTTTACTATTTGAAACAGTCTCACCGAGTCACGAAAAACCTTACTAAGTAGCTGAGATTGTGAACCACGATCCTCCTGTCTCAGCTTCCCAAATGCTGGGATTACAAGTGTGTGCCACTATGCCCAGCAATAATAAATATTTTTGAAGTTGTTTTTGTTGTTGTTGTTGTTGTTGTCGTTGTTGTTGTTTTTCTTGTGCTATATCTTTCAGAAACTGGAGAATTAAAATTCTGTAAATTGAGTAGTGGGCTAAGGATTCCTAATTGGGTGATTCTGCATAGTTTCACACTTCCTCATCAGCTGAATGGGAACAACAATGGCTATTTTCTTGGTTTCTGGTAAAAAAAAAATGTAAAAAACAATGCACATCAGCTGGGCATGGTGGCGCACGCTTGTAATCCCCGCACTTGGGAGGCAGAGATAAGAGGATCGCGCAGGTTCGAAGCCAGCCTCACTGGCTTAAGAGACCCTCTTTCCAAATAAAATATAAAATAGGTCTGGGAGTGTAGCCCAGAAGTAGAAGGATTCCATCCCCAGTACCACCAAAAAAAAAAAAAATGCACATTACTGAAGATAAAATAAGTGATAGATAAATGCATTTCCTTCCTCCGCTCCTCATTTCCATATTCTTCTTGCTAGTCCCTGCAAAGCAAAAAGGAGAGACAGGAGAATCAGGAATATTTATTGGTCAAGGCAATAATCCAAAATTACCCAATTCCAATATGGAAAAAGGCTGAACTTAGGACAGAAAATATATTCAAAATGTTACCTTTTCCCATCCTTAACAGAAACGGGACTGATAAGAATGTTTGAATACCTGTATGAATACATCCATAAATGCATACTCATTTATTTAGTGTCTATTCTGTGTTTAGAACAGTGCTGGTATATGGAAAGTAGTCATGTATATTTCTTTAATACCTGAATAAAAACCACATTCTTAAAGCACCACCATAATTTCTTCCCAAGTGCTTAGTTTCCCGGGTTTAGCGATGATACCATGCAAGGAAGAGGTAGAGGTCTCTGTGGTTATAGACTGACACAGCCCCTGAAAAACAACTGGATGTATCCCATGCACCTATCAGCTTTCCAACACAGGTCCTTGCTACATTGACTCCCCTCTCATTCTCCTTTCCTCTCACCCCATTCAACCTTCCAGAAACTTTCCAGTATGTCCTCACAAGTGAAAAATAAAATTCCTATTGCTGCAGGTGTCCATGTGTTTGGGGCAAAAATGAGCCCCTGCTGACAACTGTGAGTAAAGAGGGAACAGCTGTTTGCATCTGGATGCAGGGTAAGAGAGAACAGCTGCTGGCAGCTGTGGCAGACAAGAAAGTGCAAGGGAGCAGCTGCTGGTAATTCAGAATCTAGCTGGTCGCCCAGAAGAATTGAAATCCAGAGGAAGCATGCGAGGCTCCTCTCAAATGCTCTATTGCGTCCTGCTCCTCCTTAGATCTTGATTTGTTTTCATTAGAGACATTACCATGTTAACTACATGAGAAACCCCAGAAGGAGCAACCATTTACATTAACCCGTCCAGAGCCCTTTGGAGAAGCAACCCGAGAGAGGTAAAGCGGCACAGATACTTTCTTCCAGTAAGTCCATGTCTAGTATATAGAGATACGTTAATATTGGTAGTTTAGAGTGATGGTGACATGCATGCACACAGCACTTGGTGAGCTTTCCCTGGGCCCCTCCCCACTGCCTCCCTTACCCCATACATGATATTGAGATTGGCACTGGCATTCTCACATAGGAACATAACTAATGGATCTGCTTCCTTTGTTCATTCTCCACCCTCTTCTCTGCACCACCTCTCTCGCTCCACTGGGTTTTATCCTCCATTGTCTTAAGTCCCTCTTGTATCTTTATTACTCTCCAGCTTCTGCATGTAAGAGAGAAAATATATGACCCTTCACTTTCAGTGACGGGGTAATCTTACTTAACATTATGCTCTCCAGGTCCGTCCATTTTCCTGCAAATTACATAATTTCATTCTTTATTGCTGAGTAGAATTCCTTTGTGCATATATATCCCATAAATTTGTAATCTATTCATCTGTTGATGGATTTGGCTACTGTGAGTTGTGCTGCTATAAACATGGATACCCATGCCTATTTCTACAAGAAGAAAGAAGTCTATTTGGGGCAATGAAAGGAATATTAATCAGTAGTGGAACTAGCACAAGATTGTGAGATTGGGCAAAATAATTCTATTCTACAAAAGGTGATGGTCAATTTAATGATGAGCACACATTTTAGCATTCCAACATAAAAACTGTGACCATTAAAGTACAATAAGCTTGGAAAACTACATTTTAAAACGTTAACAATGATTTCAACATATCTTTTTTTACGTGTGTGTAATCCTACTGATGTGTATAAATATAAATATGACCCTCTATTTTCTTTTACATTTTGAATAAAACAGGAAAAATTCTTTCAACTATGCATCAGGTTTGGTTTGCTTTTGCATTTCATAATGGTTCTTCTAAAATCAGCTGAGGTTCTAGGTAAATCTGAGTGAGCCTCAATAACCAGTCCATCCTCATCTTGCTTAATACAGAAGAAAAGCTTTACCTCACAACTCCAATTCAGAGAATTCCAACCCTTTATTCTCTGGAAGACAGTGCAAGAAAAGAGAAATTACTTCCAATATTATTTGCTGCAGAATCATGTACAACTAAATGCCCCAAAATTAAAAAAAAAAATTGAACAAGTTATAGAATTAGGTTCCCATGCTTTTAAAAATTATAATTTTGAACATAATGACAGGGAAATGCTTGCAATGGAATATTTGTAAGAATAGTTTTTAGAGATAATTTGCACATAAAAGTTGTATGTAAAATTTTTACCATAATTTACACTAAGGTAAAAAGAGGTAGAAGACAATGATCTGAAAAGGATTTTTGTGGTTTTTGTTTTGTTTTGTTTTTGTTTGGTACTAGAAATTAAGCTGAGGGGCATTCTACTTCCAAGCTACACCCCCAGCCATATTTTATTTTTTATTTAGAAACAAGGTATCACAAAGTTTCTGAGGGTCTCACTAAATTGCTGACACTGGTCTTGAACCATTTATCCTCCTGTCTCAGCCTCTCAAATACTGGGATTACAGGTGTGCACCACTAGGTCCCAATGAAAGAATTTTTAATGAAAGTAGGCATATAAGATAGCAGAGGGGAAATTTTTAGTTTAATTTCTTGTTTTAGTTTTCTATGTTCATTACTTAAATAATATAAATAACCTAAATGATAGAATAATTATTAATAAGGTTACTAAACTGTAAGCCCCATGAAAACAGGAGCCCTGGCCTATTTTTTATTACAATTTATTTGCTGCAGTGCTTACACATCAACAAACATTTTTTAAATAAAGAAGTAAATGAAATGAGTGAATCAACTACATTTTAAAACTGCTATTATGAAGACAAACATAGAACTACTTCTTTCAATGGCATATGTGTGGCTGAGGAAAAAAAAACTCAGTCTTGCTCGACTCAAAAAATCAATATGAAACATCCTGCAGAGGCCGTTGAAAATTATATCTACCATGGCAAGATATGTGGTCCAGCCAGACATAATGAACCCCACATTCAGAATTGGAAGAGAAAGAGAAACTAGTTGATTTCTAAGTAAGCTTCTAACTCTAAGAAGTGATTCTATGACTTGGATAAGGAAAGTAGGTGGAGATTAATTGCCTATAAACTAATGTCACAACCACCTGATTCTTAATTTGCCAACCAAAATGGCCCAAGAAGTTGTTCCCAGGTGTTTTGTGCCCCAGGTAAGTAATTTTTCTTAAAGAAAAAGTGAACAGTATTTCTATTCAGAGCTCCCCTCACAGGTCCTGACTTCACTCCCTTGGTCTGGCACTGGAAGAGTACTTGAGCTTTCAACAAGTTGGTAAGAACAGAAGATGCTGTCCATCCTCAATTTTACTGCCCAAACTCCTGCAGCAGTAGAACCCAAAGTTTAAAAGAGTTTTCATTATGTCAAAGGCTGCCTCTAAATCAGCCTGGTCTACTACCCTGTTTCCTGGGGAAATTGTGATATGCTCATCATTCCCCTATGAATGTCTTTATACAAAGTCTGTTTTCCAGATATTTTGAAACTTCCTCCAGCCTTGCTTGTAAAAAGTGTAAATATTCCATGTTAACATAAGATACTCCTGCATTCTGAATGTGGAGAAACTCAAGACCCTGACAAACTTGTATGTTATCCAAAATATGTTTGCAGATTTTTCCCTCTTGCCTATAAAATAACATTAAAGGAAATGTCTCGCTCCATAAATATAACTGTCCAGCATTTAAGTGACTTGCACCTCATCATCATCATCACCAAAATCATAAAGTTCCCTTTCAATCCAAGGCCAAGATCATAATGTCCTCGGCATAGTTAACAGATATTTGAGCAACACACTGAGAAGTTAGAGGCACTCGGTCTTTATCAACCTTGTCTAAAGAGACCATGATGCAATTATTTCCAGACGTGATTTCTATATTCTAAACATTATGGTTAATTTTATGTATCAACTTGACTGGGCCAGGGGGTGCCTAAATAGTTGGTCAAAAATTATTCTGAGTATATTGTGAGGGCACTTGAGATGAGATAAACATGTAAATTAGTAGCTGAAGAAGAATAGATTGACCTCTACAATATGGATGAGTTTCATCTAATCATTTAGACATATTTTTTTTTTAAAAAAAGGCTCTCTCTCCCTTGAAAAAAAAAGTCTTCCTGTCTCCTGGCCTTTGACTGGGGCACTGGCTTTTTTTCTTTGGACTCAAACTGAAACATCAGCCTCCCTGGGTCTCAGACCTGTTGGTCTTTAAAATGAAATTGTATAATCCAGTCTCCTGGTTCTCCAACCTTCAGATATGGACTGGAAAGAATTTATTGACTCTACTGGGCCTTCAGTTTCTTGACTAAGCCTACCAGCCTCTATAATTATGTGATCCAATTCTTTATCATTTTTTACATAAAATACACACACACACACACACACACACACACACACACACTCACACTAATGGTTCTGTTTCTCTGGAAAACTTTGACTAGTACAATATATATTTCAATAAAAAAGTTCAGTCCACTGACACTACTGAGTAAATTCTTTCATGGTTACTTTCTTTAGAGGCAGAGAGGAGTTCGAGGTGGGATCCAGATTCTAGAGTACAGTAGGGTGGGATTGAAAAAAGCATCTTGTGGGGGAAAAATGAATACCCTACAGATTAAATATTGAGGGAACTGGAATGCCTCCCTTTGAGTATCTCTACTGATCCCTAAATTTGGGATCATGAAATGGAGGGAAGAACCTGGATTTTGGTATCAGACTAACCATCTGGGTTGAGTTATCTGGGCTGAATGAACTGTCTTGTCATTGCTCACCGGGTGATACTAGAATCATATTCTGAACCTCGTGTCCTCACCTGAACATGGACAACAATAATGCCCATCCAAAGAATTGTAAGGAATAAACAATGTTGCATCCAGTCATTCCTAATTCCCATAAACTTCACAAATAGATTTGGATTTCTTTTTCTTTCATACCTAATAATCAATTCTGGGCAAACAGTAACTTTTTTAAGCATCTTTATATTCCTGTAGATCCTTCCCAGTTGTGGATCTCTAAGGATATTGGTTAAGAAAAAAAATTAATAAAACAAAGTTTGAACACTTGCCTTCTTATTGCCAGCACAGAATTAATGATGCCTGCATCTGTGAAAGTAGCTCAGCACCATGCCTTCTAAAGGCATTTTGTGAAATCATGGATTCATTTTGGATGCTTTGATTTCATAGGCCTTAGTTAGGCTTTCAAGTATGTCCAGGTTTTGTGCTTAGGAAAACAATCTGGACAAGAGATGTGGAGCTGGGAGTCATTGACACCTCACTGAAATAATGGAAAGGCAAATGTGTAGACCAAGAAGGCCAAAAGGCCCATGTCAGCATCCAGAGAGGCATTAACACTGAAGGCAATCCCCAAAGGAAACCCCAGAGAAAAAAAGAAGAAAACTCAAAAAGTATGGTGGCACAGAGCCCAAGAGATGGGAATGTTTCAGAGGGGAATGGTTAACAATAGCAAATTCTGTTGAGAAGTAGAGTAAGAAACACATAAAATAACAGGGCTAGTAGTCAGGACTGGCCACTGCTGACATCTCCCCTAATGAGTCCCTCACCTCCATCCCTCCTGAAGTTGTCTTTTCTGCCAGAGTTGTTCACCTTAAACATGAACCTGATCCTTTTTCCTCTTTTGAAAAGCCTACTCTGCCTGCTCACCTCTTACAGAACCCTCCCTGCTCTGCACTATGGACACAGCCCCCCACACTATTTTATCCAGAGACTTCCAGCAGTACCTCCCTCCCACAAATCTCACATTCTGCCAAACTCAGTCTATGTACTTCAGGCTCCATCCTTCTCCTTCCCTGTCTAAGGATTACTCTTCCTTCTTCAAGATCCACCTGAATGTCCATTATTTACAAATCTTCATTGCCTCCTTCAAGCTAAACCCTCCTTTTCCAGGCACCATGGTGAGCACATGGCCGCCCGTATGAAGGAAGGACGCAGCCACAGCTTCATTACAGACCTCATGCTGTGGTGCGGGATTACGGGCTAGCTTCTCTTCTCCCTCTCAGACCATAAGTTTCTCATGAACAGAGCTAGATTCATAAAGCAAACCTCCCCATAAAGTCTTGTCTCCTTTTATGATATTATTCTGATGCTAAATAAAACAATAAATATATCAGATAGAATTTCAGTAATGACTTTTACCTCTACATGGGCTCTGGATAGTGAGTTAGTCAGCTTTTTAATTACTGTAACCCAAATGACTGATGTAAACAACTTAAAGATTTATTTTGGCTTGCAGTTTCAGAGGGTTCAGTCCATGGACAGCCAGCACCATTGCCTTGGGCCTGAAGCAAGGTAAAACATTCCACTAGAAGGCTGTGGCAGAAGTGAGCTGTTCTGTTCATAGCAGCTGGAAAGCAGAGAGAGAGAGAAAGAAGAAGAGAAGAAGAAGCTGGGGACAAAATATACCTTCCCAGTGTACATCCCTAGCACCCTACTTTCTCCAGGTAGGCCCAAACTTATACAGTTTCCACATCCTTCCAACATCTCATTCAAATTATTAATCCACTGGGCTTGGAGCCCTCATAATCCAATTATTCTCCTCCTCCTCTTCCTCCTCCTCCTCCTCTTCCTCCTTCTTCTTCCTCTGTGTGAGTGTGATATTGGGGACTGAACCCAGGGGCATCCTGAATTCTACCTCTGAGCTATACTCCCCAGTCCTACAATTTAATTTTATATTATATTACTTTAGTGTGTGTGTGTGTGTAACTGGAAATTTAACCTAGGGGTGTTCTACCTCTGAGTTAAACTTCCAGCCCTATTTTAATTTTATTTTAACGAGGGTCTCTTTAGGTTGCTGAGGCTGTTCTTAAACCTATGATCATCCTCTCTTAGGCTCCTAAATATTGAGATTACAGGTGTGTGCCACTGCGCCTGCCTGTTGTTTTTATTTTGAAATATAATGTTGAAGTGAGATATAGAATCTCCCCTGAAGAGCTCGGGGTTGATATAGTCATCACGAGGGTTGCAATCTTGCCATCACTAAGGATTATCTAGGTAGTGGCCTAGGCCCATAGAGTGTGACTGGAGAAGGTAACTCTCTGGAGATGTGATCTTAGAGGTTGTGCTGTGTCTTTGAATCTCCTTGCTTGCTTGCTGCCTCTTGCTGCTGGCCTCCATGCTGTGAGAGCAGAGTCTTGCTCTCTCTCCCTCTCCCTGCTTTCAGCTGCCATGTCCTAAGCTGCAGACCCTGGCCTCACATAGACTGATCTCCAAAACACCAAGCACATAAATCTTCCTTCCTCTAAGTTGTGTATCCAGTCATTTTAGATTATAGTCGTGAGAATGTTGGCTGAGACATAAAGTCTCACTAAATTGCTGAGGGCCTTGCTAAGTTCCTAAGAGTGCCCTCAAACCTACAATCTTCTGCTCTCAGCCTCCCAAGTACTGGGATTACAGGCATGTGCCACCATTTTCTTTAAAAAGCTGAATTTCAATAATAAGTTTATCCTACTCATATAAAAAAGAACTTATAAATTTGCTTTCTAAAGCATTTTTGAAGCATTTTCTTTCATAAGGTGCTTAAGTCACACAAGCTGTATTTTAAGTTACAGTGTAACCATTATTTATTGTTCCTTTACTTACTGTTAAGTAAATGTTTGCTTAGTTTTATTTCCAGAGTATTAATGGGCTGAAATTTGATTCCAAGTGTTTTTCAGAAAATTAGGTCAAATGTTGATATATTCTACCTTAACATTAATAAATAAGATCTTAAGGCCCATATAGCATACATTATACTCCATGAAATAAATTTCAACTTACAGTAACTCCCAGAATAAAATCATTTTACTTTCACTGAAATGGAATTAACTTACAGAATTGTAACATAAATCAAAAGCTAACCCAGTACAACCACACTGTGCAGAGAAAACACAGGCTCTTTATTTTCTTACCCCTAAAAACTCAATCTGTTCCAAGTTGAACAGTCTCTATCTGGTACATGCTCAGTCTTTCAAAGTTGCTTCTTCTCTCTCTCCCCTATCAGATATGACATCGTGGTGTATATGGGCACTGATGTGACTTTGCAGTGACAAGGGCTGGGGCTCTTATCCCATGCCCTTCACCTTCTGAGTTCTGGCTGGATCCTGCTGTGATCATCATCATCACCATCACCAGCATCATCACCACCACCACCATCATCATCACCACCATCACCACCACCATCATCATCACCATCATCATCACCATCACCACCATCATCATCACCATCATCATCATCACCACCACCACCACCATTACCACCACCATCATCATCATCATCATCCCACATCATTTTCTGAAATAATATCTGATAAAGTGAAACTGGACCTGTCTGGTTTGGGATGCATTGTGCTGGCATTTACTACTAAAGTCAATAACAATGACAAATTCTCTCATATTGAACTCTTGGATCCTCCACTGTGGTCTTCCTCTAAGCCCCACTCAATGAAGACCCACCCTCTTATCTCTCTGATGTCTTATTTTGCCCTCACCTGCCCTGCCCTGACCACAGTGACCTCCTGACTGTTCCCTAAACACACCTGGAATGCACTATTTCAAGACTTTTGTGCCTCTGGGCCCTCTGTCTGGAAGTCATAGCTTGCTGCTTAGCTGTTTCTGAATCTTTGTTCTGATGTCACCTTCTCTGAGACACATTCCCTAACCACTGCTTTAAAACTGAACATTTCTGCAGAACCCCCACTCTCCTTTCCTTTTTTATTCACTTCCCTAGCACTTATCACCATCAAACATATCACAGGCTCAACTCTTATTTTGTCATTTTATTTGTTTGCTTGTTTTGTTTTTTTTTTTTTGCTTCATACTATATCTCACACTATAGGTTCACTGTAGAGTTTAGCTGACAGAGGTTCCCAAACTTATTTAGCTTACCATCACCTTTTAGAAAAAATATTCCTCAGCATCCCTCACCCCTGGAAATCTACCTTTAAGCAAATACACAGAAACAGTGATAAATTTGCATTCTGTTTGTATTTATATTTAGATTCAGCATCCTTTTGGGGGGGATGGTCTCACATACTTTTGGAACCTATGCAAGAAATTCGAAAGTAGTACAGAGGATTTAGAATTAGTGGGTTATCTGAACCATGACCTTTTGATTGAATGAAGTGTGTCAGTTCCTAAAACAAGACCAAGCAAAGAATGGTACAATAAATAAGATTCTGAGTGAAATAGAAATGGCCTTCCATACCCATTCATGCTCCCCCTTTTTTTACAGTACTGGGAATTGAATCAAGAAAATTTCTGCCTCCAAGCTATATCCACAGGCCTTTTAATTGTTTATTTTGAAACAGAGTCTCACTAAACCTCTAAGACTAGCCTTGAACCTGAGATCCTGTCTCAGCCACCCAAGTACTAAGATTACAGATGTGTGCCACCATATCTGGCTCATTCATGCCCTTTGAATTTCCATATGTGGCCTCTTCCCTGTATTTATTGGCTTTGGTTTCAAAACCATAAAGGTGAGCCGGGCGTGGTGGCACACGCTTGTAATCCCTGCGCTTGGGAGGCTGAGACAGGAAGATCGCGCAGGTTCAAAGACCCTGTTTCCAAATAAAATATAAAATAGGTCGGGGAGTGTAGCCCGAAGTAGAAGGCCCCTGGGTTCCAGCCCCAGGACCACAAAAAACAAAAACAAAAAACAAAAATAAAAAAAACCATAAAGGTGATAACAGATGACAATGATATCTTTTATGTTATTGTTGCTTGACAACTGAAATTTTTGTGTTAGCAAAGGTAACACAGGTGCTTTAACCAAAATTTTTAACCATTTATTTCTCCCTGAGACTCTCAGCTTCTTGGAGTGTTGGCAGTTGGCAGATGGGTTTTCCCACACAGGAATGGAAGGACCCAGACATCTTCCATCTATGGTTCTATTCTCTCATTATCAATTGTCTAGAATCCAATTTGGGAAGGAAAAGACAAGGAGCATAGAAATAACAGATGCCTAAGCACCTTGACCACACACATCACTTCTGCTCATGGGTCACTAGACAAAGATACATTAGAGCCCATCTGGATGCAATGAACCATGGGAATGTGATCCCTGCCTGAGTTACTGTTTCCCTGTGACCAATTCAACCCATGGAAGGAAAGGCATGAATCCACTGGATAGTGAACTGGCTGAGCTAAGTGTACCATCTGTTGTGTGAGCATTCTCACATTCACAGCTTCATTTATTCTTTCAAAGACCTTATGAAGTATCATCACCACCCATTATATCATCATCATAAAGAGTAGTTTGACACTCAGAAAAACAAGCTCACCTCCAAAGACTGTAGAAGGCAACTTCTTTTATGAGAATTTGCAATATAATATGAACTTTATTGAGATATAGTCCACATACAATAGAATTAGTTATTTAAATTGTACAATATATTGTTTTTAGTATGTTTGCAGAGTTATGAAATCATAGTGACTGATTTTAGGATATTTACATCACCCCAAAAGATATCTTATACCATTAGCATTTCTTCCCCAATTCCTTCCCACCACCTTCAAGCCTTAAGCAACCATTAATCTGTTTTTCATCTCTATAGACTTTCCTATTCTGTATATTTAATATTAATGTTGTGTAACTTTTGATCTTTCATGATTGGCTTCTTTCACTTAGCATAATGTTCTCAAAACCCATCCATATAGTAGGATATATCAGTACTCCCTTTCTTTTTATTGCCCAGTAACATTCCACATTTTGCTTGTCTATTCATCAAGTAACTCTTGGATGGTTTCTATTTGAAACTATTCAGAATACAATGTTCAGAACATTTATGAATAAGCGGATTCACTGATTTATGATCTCAGAATTCAGGTATGAGGGCTCCAATATCTGTACAACTTTGCCAACATTTGTTATTATCTTTTTCATTGTAGCAAAGTTTGCAGTTTTGAAAGATAACTTCAAGCCTTAAAATTGTGATTCAGTGCCCCCAGTTTTAAATAAAATTATAGAAGTTAGTCTAGAAAAGAATGTAGTTCGTGCTCTTCCTCCCAGGTGCACACTGCCTTTAGTTGCTATCAGGATATCCAGGCACCTGAGCCAGGTACTCCATAGAATGCTGGATGCCCTTAGTTTTACCCCATGTTCCAAACTCATCCTGACCACTCTTTCCTTGACACAATGAATCACTGAGTGCAGAAAATCTGAAGCTTTTTATTTTGATCCAACCATCTTGATTCTGTGGACATTCTGACATGAGAATATTTTGGTCACTGTGTTAAGAAGCAGACACTTTCACATCAGCATTAGACTGATATAGATAATTAGAGATGTATACTTATATTTCAAATACATATTTTTTAAACATTTTAAAGCTCATTTATCTTAAGCTATTTTAATTCATTTATAAAAAATTATTTTAAGATATTAAGACATTTCTATTTTTCCCATTTTGATTTTTAATTTACTGAAATTCTTTTCACTGGAGTCAATTATTTTTCACATGAGCTTTAAATGAAAATGTTATTCAATATGAGATTTTTTTGCTGATGTTTGTATCAAAATTTTACTGATTATACTTTTTGCAACTGCAAGCTTTCTTTGAGGGTCATTATTCGTACCAAATACAATGATCTCAGGTCAAATTATTCATACTAAACTTAGAAAAAAATTAAATTCTTTTGTCATTTTTTAAACAATAATAAACTTTTCCAAGTGCTAATTTAGCTGTTGGCAGTTTTATTTAGTGTTGATTACTTCTGCCAAATCTACTTTTCCCCTATTCAATATTTACATGTTTCCATTTGAGCATCAAGACACAAATAATTCTTTAGTCAAATTGTCATCTCTAACAAATTTTAACAAGTGTAGTTTAGCTATTTTTATTTTGTGTGTGTGTTTATTATTTGTACCAATAATATTTACTATGAACTGGACTAAAATAAACTAATAGTGTTTCTTTTTTTTTCATTTTTATCTAACTAAAACATGGGAAAATGAAGTGTTTCCCTTCAACTACATCAAGGTTATTCTGTTGTCTGAAATTTCTCTGTATCAATGACCTACTTCTTCAACATATATTCAGTTTATATATTTTGTACTAATCATTAATGCTGAAGACAAAAACAAATGGTAAAATTAGAAGATTCTTGAAGTCAAATGTTCCTGAGTAGAGGTATTTTAGGGTTAAGATAATCTAGTACAACAAAATTAATCTGGTCAATATTTTCTACACTTGACTAATAACTGGAATCAACTGGGGAACTTATTGGATACATACAGTTTTTTAACCAACCTCTTTCCATGTCTGTCTGACTGTGGTTATCAAACTCTCACTTCACACATCTGGGATAAGTTCTCAGGATCTGTAACTTTTGTGTGCGTACGTGTGTGCATGTGTGTGTGTGTGTGTGTGTGTGTGTGTGCATGCGTGTGTGTGTGTGTGTGTGTGTGTGTGTGTGTGTGGTGCTGGGGGTGGAACCCAGGGGCTTTCCCAGACTTATTTTATATTTTTTAGGGGGTCTCATTAAGTTGCTGAGAGCCTCACTAAGTAGCTGAGGCTGGCTTCGAATTTATGCGATCCTATCTCAGCCTCCCAAGCACTGGAATTACAAGTGTGTACCACCACACCTGGCCAGCATCTGTAACTTTTTAAAAAGTTCCATCAGTGATTCTAATAGCTATCCATAGAAACTGATGTACCTTCCTGGGATATACCACACTGGTATGAGTGGAATGTGTCCACATGAGACATGCATATGACATCAGACATGTGAATGAGAAAGTATAAATCTCAGTCTACAACTCAAGATGAAAAAGAAATAAAACTTTATTTTCAAGTCACTCAACCTATTTTCTACTTTTAAGATTCACTACAGAGAGGAAAAGAAGTTCAATCAGTCCAAAGTTTTCCTTGTTTTACTTCAAGATGAATTTTAAGTAGGGTGGTAGAGATATGGTCATGATGTAGGATAGAAAAAATAAGTAGGTAGAAAGGAGAGAGACAGTAAGGAAAAGTAAAATATAACTTTAGTATAAGAACTTGGGGATGAAGTGCTTCAACTTTTTTTCCCAAACCAGTTCTCTGTTCCAGGCTTAACTCTCCCCAAATTCCTGAAAAAACTATAGGTCCTAGACTTAACTAAAAGAATTGCCTGGTGCATTGATAGCAAAAGCTAGAATGGCAATCATTAAAAACACAAGCAACAACAATTGCTGGTGAGAAAGTAGAGAAGTGGGAACTCTAATATATTGTAGGTGGGATTGCATATTAGTGCAACAACTTTGGAAAATAGCATCAAGGATCCTCAGGAAAATGGGAATGAACCTACCTACCATATGATAGAGCAATACCATTTCTGAGTATCTACCCAAAAGAATAGAAACCAAACTACCAAATTAATGTATGCATATCCATGTTCATAGCCACAATATTCACAGCCAAACTATGGAACCAACCAAGATTTCCATCAACAGATGAATGGATTACAAAATTATGGGATATGTACACAATAAAATTTTACTCAGCCTTAAAGAAGAACACAATTATGTCATTTGCAAAGAAATGGGTGGAACTGGAAAACATTATGCTAAGTGAGGATTAGTCAGTCACAAAAAATAAAAAATCAACTTCTGGGAAGATAGCAACTGATAGAAGTAGCACATACCAGTCCTGCTGATACCTGATCTCTATTGGCCCAAAAACAGTGTTCTACAAAGCCAGAAAATACTATCAATAGAGGACTAAAATAGATAAAAGATTAGAAGACCAACCAGAGAGCAGAAAAGAAACCCACCCAACTTGTGGCAGCAGGCACCATATCAGCATCATCTTGCCTCACAGCACCAGACTCCAGAGACAAAAAGGAAAACAAGGACCTGAAGTGAGCAGGTGCAGATCAACAGGGTTGTAAGCCATCATTTCTTCCTGTGCAAACACCAGCTACAACTTCCAGCAGGGGCAGCTGAGCTCACCATGCCCTCCAGGTATCCAGAACAAAGCTCAACACCAGAAAAGAAACCTTCCCACCTCACAGACAAGGGCTCTACTGCAGCACCATCTTGCTTCATTGCACACAACTCCAGGGACAATCAGGAAAGCATCCAAGGACCTGAAGTAAGCAGCCATAGATAATCGGAATTGTAAGTCATCAGCTCCTCCTGCCAAACACAGGCTACAACTTGCAGCAGTGGTGGGTGAGTACACCACACCCTCCAGAGATCCAGACCAGCACACACAAAAATTATACACAGAAGAACTCTCAACGCAGTGCTCCCAGGGACTTGCGTAGACAAGATAAAGTTGCTGGGTCTGAGACTATGTGATTCATCCCAGTGAAGGAGTAGTGGCAGCTGAGATTACCACACCCTTCAGAGAGCCAGAGCAGCACTCAAGCTCAATAACACTGAAAGTGACTTCATGGTTCCCACAGGAGAACCCACAGCCCAGTGCCTCCAGGGATTCATGCAGCTGTGATAAACTACCTGGGTCTGAGATTTTGTGGTTCAACCCAGAGAAGGTGGGAGTGGAGTCTGCTATTGGACATAGCAGAGGCTCAGAGAGACTCAGGCTCTGATCAGTGGAAAGTGTGGGGGAGAACTACACTAACACTAGACCCAACTAGTAGGATCTCCAGGATCATCACAGACCACCCAATTGTGGTGAACAAGAAGAAGTCAGACCAGACCAGCCCTAGCTGTGGAGAACAGACTCTTACATTGAGTTTGGTTTCAAAGGCATATGCCACCAATAGAGAGGCAGGGTTATTTTGGGGTTCTGTTCTTTTTGTGTGTGAGAGTGTGTATGACTTTTCTTACCCTTTTTACAAACCCTCTCCCAACCTTCTTCCCTGTATATACCTACTCTCTTCTCCCTATCCCTTTTCTATTTCTTTTATCTTCTTCTCTCTCCCTTGTCTTGTATTAAATCCACTTCATATCCTACACTACTGCTACATTCTCACTATCACTAATCTCTAGTATATACTACCTTACCAAACTCATTCTTTCATTCTATTTGATCCTATCTGAGACTAGACCCTATTCATCCATTTATGGTTTCACTTCCCTCCTCACTCAACCTTCACTGTTGAATAAGATACAACTTGCCCTTGGATATACCAGCTGACACCTAGAGACTGAGAGAAATCTATCAGAAGCATCAGATACAAACTTCGAAATCATGAGGAGGAATTACAAGGAAGCAATGAACTCCCACAACCCCACAATAACAGAATCTGATAAATAACACAGAAATGCACAGATCTCCAGAAGGTCAAATCAGAAATGTAACTGTAGAAATAATACAGGACTTCCTAAAAGCATTTAGAGAGAGTCTAAAAGAAATAAAGAATGCAATCATTGCAGTTAAGGATAAAGAATCAATTGGACCACATGGAGAATAGAATCTTGCTCCTAGAAGATGATCACTCAAAAGACAAACACACAGTATGTAATGTAGAAAAAAAATTCAACAGCATGAATTGGACATTGAAGAAATATGCACCCTTTTAAAAAGATTAACCTAAAAATAACTGACATAGAGGAGGGAAAAGATGAAACCAAAGGGATCAACAATCTTTTCAAAGAAGTGATAGCAGAACATTTTCCAAGCATAAAGTAAGAGGTCGATACAGAGGTACAGAAAACTTATAGAACCCCCTTTAGACAAAACCAAAGAAAAAGTTCCCCATACCACATAAACTGATCAATGCAGAAGCCATGGAGATAACTGTAAAGGCAACAAAAACAAAAGACCAACTGACATTCAGAGGCAAACCAATTAGAATCACTCCAGACTTTCCAAACCAAGTAAGAAAAGCCAGAAGGGCCTGGAGTAGAATATTTCAAACCCTGAAAGAAAACAACTTACAGCCAAAATTTTCCAACCTAGCAAAACTATTTCTTAAATTTGATGGGGAAATAAAAATATTCCACAACATACAGAAGCTGAAGGAACTTTTGTCTTCAAAACCAGCACTAGAAGGGCTGGGATGTAGCTCAGTGGCAAAGTGCCTGCTTTGCAGGTGTGGCACTCTGGGTTTGATCCCTGGTTCAAAAAAAAAAAAAAAGACAAAACCAGCACAAGAGAAAATACTAAAAGAGATTAACTGCAAAGAAGATATAAATAATTCATGACAGAACCAAAGAAACAAGAATTTCCATCCAGCAGACAACTAAGCAAAGAAGAACAAACAGTATTTCAAACAGAAGTTAAATCTCAACATATTAAGAATTAAAAATCATCTCTCAATAATCACACTGAAAAACAATGGCCTCAACTACCCAATAAAAGACAGAGTGGCAAAATGGATTGAACATCCGAATCCTTCTATCTTCTGCCTGCAAGAAACACACCTTACAAGTAAAGATAGGAACAAATTTAAGGTAAAGGGCTAGAGCCAATGAAACTCAAAGGTAAGCAGGAGTAGCAACTATGATATCAGACAAGTTAGACTTCAAGCCCAAGCTTATTAGAAGAGACAAAGAAGGTCATTTTTACTATTAAAAGGAACAATTGAGCAAGAGGAAATAACAATAATCAACATTTATGCCCCAAACATAGGTGCAACTACTTTAGTAAATCAAACTCTTTGTGACATGAAGTCACACATAAATCCCAATACAATAATACTGGGAGACTTCAACACACCTCTCACAACATTAGACCAATCTTCCAGACAAAAGGTCAGTAAAGATGCTTCAGAACTAAAGAACACCATTAATCAAATGGACCTGTTGGACACATATAGAATATTTCACCCAACTATGGCGGACTTTACATTTTTCTCCACTGTTCATGGAATCTTCTCCAAAATACGTCACATCCTGGAACACAAAATGAGCACTAGCAAATTCAAAAAATGTTACATACTTCCCTGTGTCATTTCAGACCATACTGGAATGAAACTAGAAATCAACTATAAGAAGCCCCAGAGAAACAACATAAACATGTGGAGACTGAACACTACACTTCTGAATGAAGAATGGGTCATAGAAGACGTAAGAGGTGAAATCAAGAAATTTCTAGAAACAAATGAAAATAAAGAAACAACATATCAAAACCTCTGGGACACTTTGAAGGCAGTATTAAGAGCAAAGAAAAACAGAAAATCTTGAAATACATAACCTAATGATATACCTCAAAGCCCTTGAAAAGCTGGAACAATCGAACCCCAAAGCCAGTAGAAGACAGGAAATTATTAAAATTAGAGCAGAAATTAATGAAGTTGAGAATAAAAAAAACAATGCAGAAAGTCAACAAAACCAAAAGCTGGTTTCTTGAAAAAATTAACAAGATAGATAAACCACTAGCCAACCTCACTAAAAAAAGAATCAACCCAAATCATGAAGATAAGAGGTCAAAAAAGTAGACATTGCTACTGAGAGTGTAGAAATCCAGAGGATTATCAGAAACTACTTTGAAAAACTATATTCCAACAAAAGGGAAAATCTGGAGGAAATCGACAACTTTATAGATAAATACAACCTTCCTAAACTGAGTCAAGAAGATATAAAACACTTAAACCAACCAATAACAAAGAGATTGAAACAGCAATAAAGAGCTTACCATCAAAGAAAAGCCCAGAACCAGATGGTTTTCCAAGTGAATTCTATAAAACCTTTATAGAAGAGCTAACCCCAATACTCCTCAAACTATTTTGTGAAATAGAACAAAGTGAGACTCACCCATATATTCTATGAAGCCAACATCACACTAATACCCAAACCGAATAAAGACAGTTCAAGGAAGGAAAACTACAGGCCTATATCTCTGATGAACTTCGATGCAAAACTATTAAACAAAACACTAGCAACATGCATTCAAAACCACATAAAGAAAATCATACACTATGACCAGGTAGGGTTCATCCCAGGGATGCAAGGCTGGTTCAACATACAAAAATCAGAGATCCGAGAATGGGAGAAGAGCCGGGCATCTGAGCAGCATCCAAGCTCCTCTCCAGCACACTTTGCTCTTGCAGCCCACCGTCCACTCGCCTTCTCGCAGCCCAGAACATCTTCCACCATGGCCACGGCAGCAAGTTCTTACCTGAACAAAGGCGTCAAGCAGATGTATATGTCCCTGCCTCAAGGTAACAAAGTCCAAGCTATGTATATCTGGATTGATGGGACTGGAGAAGGACTTCACTGCAAAACTTGCACCTTGGACTGTGAGCCCAAGTGTGTTGAAGAGTTGCCTGAGTGGAACTTTGATGGCTCTAGCACCTTTCAGGCTGAAGGCTCCAACAGCGACATGTACCTGGTTCCTGCTGCCATGTTTCAGGACCCTTTCCGCAAGGACCCCAACAAGCTGGTGTTCTTTGAAGTTTTCAAGTACAACTGAAAGCCTGCAGAGACCAATTTAAGACACACCTGCAAATGGATAATGGACATGATGAGGAGCCAGCACCCCTGGTTTGGTATGGAGCAGGAATACACACTCATGGGCACGAACAGGCATCCCATTGGCTGGCCTTCCAATGGCTTCCCAGGGCCCCAAGGTCCCTATTACTGTGGCGTGGGAGCCAACAAAGCCTATGGCCAGGATATCGTGGAGGCTCACTACTGGGCCTGCTTATACGCCGGAGTCAAGATTACAGGGACAAATGCCAAGGTCATGCCTGCCCAATGGGAATTCCAAATAGGACCTTGTGAGGGAATCCGCATGGGAGATCATCTCTGGGTGGCCTGGTTAATCTTGCACTGTGTCTGTGATGATTTTGGAGTGATAGCAACCTTCAATCCCAAGCCCATTCCTGAAACTGGAACAGCGCAGGCTACCACACCAACTTTAGCACCAAGGCCATGTGGGAGGACAACGGCCTCAAGTACATTGAGGAAGCCATCGATAAGCTAAGCAAGCGACACAAATACCACATTCAACCTACAATTCCAAGGGGGACCTGGACAACCTCCAACATCAACGACTTTTCTGCCAGTGTAGCCAACTGTAGCGCCAGCATCCGCATCCCCCAGACTGCTGGCCAGGAGAAGAAGGGTTTTTACGAAGACTGTCACCCCTCTGCCAACTGCAACCCCTTTGTGGTGACAGAAGCCCTCATATGCACATGTCTTCTCAACAAGACCAGCGATGAGCCCTTCCAGTACAAAAACTAAGCAGACTAAATTTCAGCCTCAGCCCCTCTTAGGTCTTCTGCCCACTCCAACTGCCTCTCCCCAGTTGTCCTGCTTTCCCCTAATAAAACTCAAAGGGTATAGTATCAAGATCTTTTTTTAATTCCTCATGCCCAATTAATCTCGCTTTTCTTGGCCAGGATAGAGAGGCTAACTTCTTAATCTCTTTACACCCAAACCCTCTTTTTTTTCTAATGCATTAGTGGGGAGGGTGTATGGAGATGTAACCACTGCTTCTTTGATTTTATCAGGTGTGCTTGTCCCATAGGTGTAGCTGTCAAGACAGAGCATATGTGTTTGTGAAGGGTAGGGTGAGGACTTTTTCTTCAAGGTTTGTGAAGGGTAGGGTGAGGACTTTTTCTTCAAGGTAGCTAAAAAGGGAAAGCTTTGTAGGTAGCTTACATTTCCCCTCTTGGTGGAAAGTGCTATTTCTTAAGGTATAACCAAATTTCCATTAAAAGAAAAATTAGGAGAGAAGGAAGGAGGAGGGGTTGGGGATCTGGAAGGGAAAATATCTTTGATATCTTGTCTCTTGCTTCCTTGCTGGGAGCTACCTGTCTTCCCAGGAACACAGAACTCAAGAGTATAAACTGATGAATATCCCTACCTTATGGAAGAAAAAGTTCTCGCTCATTTATAACACAAAGCAGAATAGTATTTTTATATTTAAATAAAAACAAAAAATTTAAAAATACAAAAATCAATCATATAAACAGAATCAAAGACAAAATCACATGATCATTTCAACAGATGCTGAAAAATAATTTTATAAAATCCAACATCCATTTATGATAAAAAAAACACTGCAGAGAATTGGAATAGAAGGAACATATCTCAACATCATAAAGGCAATTTATAATAAGCCCACTGCCAATATCATATTAAATGGGAAAAAATTTCAAGAATTCCCCCTAAAATCAGGAACAAGACAAGGATGTCCATTATCACCACTTCTCTTCAATATATTACTAGAGACTCTAGCCAGAGCTATAAGGCAATAAAAGGAAATAAAAAAAGTACAAATAGGAAAAGAAGAACTCAAACTTTCACTATATGCAGATGACATGATACTATATTTAGAAAACCCAACAAACTCAACCAACAGGCTTATAGAACTGATCAACAAATTCAGAAAAGTGTCTGGATACAAAATCAACATTAAAAAATCAGAAGCTTTTCTGTAAACCAACCATAAATCCACTGAAAAAGAAATTCAGAAAACACTTCCACTCAGGATATCCCACAAAAAAAAATAAAATGCTTAGGAATAAACTTAACCAAGGAGGTAAAAGATCTCTACAAAGAAAATTATAAAACATTGAAAAAATAAATCAAAGATCTTAGAAGATGGAAATATCTTCCATGTTCATGGATTGGCAGAATAAATATCATTAAAATGGCCACCCTTCCAAAGGTGAACTACAGATTCAACACAATGCACATTAAACTACCACGATCATTCCTCACAGACATAGAAAAATCAGTCCTTAAATTTATTTGGAATAACAAAAAGCCCAGAATAGCCAAAGTAGTTCTCAGGAACAAAAACCATGCAGGAAGAATCACAATACCTGATTTTAAACTATACTACAAAGCCATTGTAATAAAAACAGATTAGTATTGCCACAAAAACAAATACATAGACCAATGGAGCAGAATAGAAGACTGAGAAACAAATCCACACACTTATAGCCAATTGATTTTTGACAAAGGGTCCAAAAACATACACTGGAAAAAAAGATAGCCCATTCAACAAATGGTGTTGGCAAAACTGGTTAACTATAAGCAGAAAAATGAAAATAAATCCCACTTTCTCACACTGCACAAGAGCCAATTCAAGATTCAAGATGGATCAAAGACTTGTAAATTACACCAGAGACCTTGAGGCTCCTTGAAGAGGGCATAGGTCCAGTACTGCAACACATAGGGACAGGTAAAAACTTTCTCAACAAGACCCCAAAGGCACAAAAAACTAAAAGATGCATCAATACGTGGGATTGCATGAAACTGAAGAGCTTCCATATAGCAAAGGAAACTATCAAGAACCTCAAACAACAGCCAACAGAATTGGAGAAGATTTTTGCCAACTACTCCTCCAATAGAGGACTAATATCTAGAATATACAGAGAACTCAAGAAACTCAGCACTAAGAAAACAAATAACCCAATCCAAAAAAGGGCAAGTGAACTAAATAGATACTTCACAAAGGAAGAATAAATGCATGAAAAAATGCTCAACATTATTAGCAATCAGAGAGATGCAAAGCAAAACTACCCTGAGATTTCACCTAACTACACCTAGAATGGCAATCATTCAAAACACAAACAACGACAAATGCTGGTGAGGATGTGGAGAAGTGGGAACTCTAAAACATCATTGGTGGGATTGCAAATTAGTGTAACCACTTTGGAAAACAGTATGGATTATTCTCAGAAGAATGGGAATGAATTTACCATTTGATCCAACAATACCATTTCTGGGTATCTACCCAAAAGAATGAAAACCAAACTATCAATCTAATGAATGCATATCTATGTTCATAGCTGCACAATTCAGCATTGCCAAAATATGAAAACAGCCAAGATATCCATCAACAGATGAATGGATTACAAAACTGTGGGATATGTACACAATGGAATTTTACTCAGTCATAAAGAAAATCACAATTACATCATTTTCAGAAAAATGGATGGAACTGGAGGACATTATGCTAAGTGAGATTAGTAGTCATAAAAAATAAGAAATCAGATCCTTTCCCTAAAACATAAAAGCTAGGGAGAAATGGGTAACAGGATGAACTTTAGATGAAGAAGGAGATTCTATAGATGAGCAAATAAGGTGAACTAACTGAAGGGATGGGAGGGGGGAAGAAGGAAATTCTCTAAAGTACATGATGTACTTTAGCAAACATATCAATCACTAAGTCAATCACTAAGACAAGCCTGAGAAAGAGGGAGGAAGGAGGGAATGGTGCTGGTATTGGGTAAAGGCTAATTGAGTGATGTGTGCATGTATGTCTCCAACATCTTTTATCCTATTGAGATGCATGACTACAATGCACCAATAATAATATTTTAAAAAATTAATAATTGGCCAGGCACGGAGGTGCACACTTGTAATCCCCAAGCTTAGGAGGTGGAGACAGGAGGATTGCGCAGGTTCAAAGCCAGCCTCACTGGCTTAAGAGACCTTGTTTCCAAATAAAAATATAAAAATAGGTCTAGGAGTGTAGCCCAGAGATAGAAGGGTTTCCATGAACCCCAGTACCACCAAAAAAAATTAATAATTTTAAAAATCAGATGCTCTCCCTAATGGCTCATAGGAGGAACTCTAGACAAAGAAGAAGAAACTATAGATGAGCAAATAAGGTGACCTAACTGAGGGGCATGGGATAGGAGAAGAGGGAAATTTCCTAATGTACATGATGCACATTAACAAACATATCAGTCGATCACTAAGCCAAACATGAGAAGGAGAAAGGGGGGAGGAAATTGGTGCGAATTGGGTAAGGGCTAATTGGGTGATGTGTGCATGTATGCCTCTACCACCTTGTATTCCACTAAGATATATGACTACAATGCTCCAATAAAAAAATTAAAAAATAAATAAAAATATCCAAAAAATAAGTACAATATTTTGCGAAAGTTAAAATTTAGAACACTCTCCAGCTTATCTGTCAATCAGGTAATGAAGACTCCAAAGAACCCAAAGATCCTAAAGTTGACCAGACCACTGGACCAATAGAAACTGTCTCAGGACTACTGGACTGACATCATTCTCCCTAAAGATGACCAGACTACCAGACCACCACAAACTGCCTCCAGAACCACCAGACTGAGATTATCCTCAACTACCTCCTCTAGCCCCTCTCCCTCATGAAAGTCCCCTATAAAAAAAGAGCCCTGCCCTCCCCCAAAGGCCTTTCTCATCTTAAGGTGGCCTGCATTCTCTCTTGAATAAACCTTTGTCCATGTCTCTGACTGGAATGTGCTGAAATTCTTTACCATCACAGCCAAAGACCCTGCCAATCCTGAGTTCCTGAGCTGAGGACTCACCCCAACAGTCTTAGAGCTAAAAATTTTAAGTAGAAGATTGTTATTATATCTGCAGAGGCAGATGGACTCCTCCTCTGCCTCTAGAAAGGAAAGAGGCAGGTTTGGCTGGAAGTAGTAGTGCACACTTGTAATCCTAGTACCTGGGAGGCTGAGACAGGAGGATTGCAAGTTCAAGGCCAGTCTCAGCAACTCAGCAAAACCTTCAACAATTTAGGGAGACTTTGTTTCAAATAAACAATAAAAAGGGCTGGGGTGGCCAGGCATGGTGGCACATACCCATAATCTCAATACTTGAGAAGCTGAGACAGGAGGATCTTAGGTTTGAAGTCAGCCACAGCAATTTAGTGAGGCCCTCAGAAACCTAGTAAGATCCTGTTCTCCAGTACCAAAAAAAGAATTTGCTCTGGATGTTGGTACTAATCACACACACACACACACACACACACACACACACACACACACACACCAAAAGAGACTGGAAAGGTTAATCATTTACATAATTGAGGTTTGGAGGAGAGTAGGACAAGACTTGAGCAAGTCTGAAATGAAACAGCAAGGAAAGGAAAACGGCCTGGGTTTTATTGTGGTAAAAGGGTGGAGCTGGGGGTGAGAATTCCTGCAGAGCAGGGGATTGTGGTTTAGCTGGGAAACAGGGAGCACCAGGATTTCCAATCAGCTGGCCCAGATGTGCAGCAGAAGGGGAAGAGGGGAAAGAAAGTTTTAAAAGCTGTGAGCAGTTGAAAATCAAAATATGGAGTCAGACTCTTCCTTACAAGGGCACTTGTCCTGGATTCCATTGGTCTACTCAGAAATCCCCTGATTTCTTTTTTGACCCTTGGTCTTAAATAATAGTTATTTTTAGCCAGGCCCAGTGGCACACACCTATAATCTCTAGGACTTGGGAGACTGACACAGAAGTGTCACAAGTTTGAGGTCAATCTCAGCAAATTAGCAAGATTCTATCTCAAAAAAGAGAAAGGGCTAGGGGTGTAGCTCAGTGGTATAGCAACCCTTGTACCATAAAAATAATAATTATTATCATTATTGTTATAGTCATATTTATTGATAGTTAAAAAGTCCCAAGAACTGTCATGTTTTACAGGTATATTTCATTTAATATACATGACTGCAATTTCATGTGACAGGTGATAGGTCAGATCCATCCTCCTACCCCCCTCACAAGATCCTGCAGCTGGGATAGAAGGCGGAACCCAGGAAGCCAGAAGCAGAGATGGGGCAGACTCCAGATGTCCCAAGAGGACCAGATGTCACAGGACAGACTCCAGATGTTGCGAGAGGACCGGCATTCTACTGCCTTGCTAGCCCCACCCCAAGACCCCCAGCTACATAAATGCCCTCACTTCCCCTCACTTCCACTCTGAAGCACAACTCTGCTGACTGATACCCAATATTGGTAGGCAGACCTTAACTGGGAGCAACAGACCAGTTAATAAAAGGGGCTTGGTATCACACTCCTTTGCTGGATTTTGCCTCCTTTGCAACTCCTGACTCAATTTTAACATTACAACAGGTACTAGTATTATCTCTCTTTATAGATGAGGAAGATGAAGTACAGAGACAATAACATCTGTGTCTTAGCTAGTAAGACACAGACATGGAATTCCAGCTTAGAGTCTGTGCTCTGACCTCTGAATTACACCTCTCTCCCCTGTCCTTCTGGCCCTTCGCATCATAATATGTGGTGTAATGGAGCTGCTTTGGTGCATGGAAGTTCTATAAGAATCTCTACCTCTTGGGTTTATTTCTCCCACAAAACTCCAATTCTGGAAGCAGAGCTCAGGGTTCTACTCCCCAGAAATGGGTTGCCTATGATCCTAGCAGAAATCAAATGGCATTTCCAAATTGGGTAACTGAAAGAGATTTCATAAATGAGTTGTTTACAAAAATGTGGACAGGGTTTAGGAGAAGCAACAAGAAATGGGCAGCCATCACCACCCTACTCCCCACTTGAATGGATGAGGGAAGGAATTGGTTACAGGAACCTACAAAGTGGTCTGTGAGAGAAGGCCACCTCAAAGGATCTGTGACCAGAAAGCTGAGGAATAAACATCCTGAGCTTACTTTCCTACTGCTCTCCAGATCTCTTGCCAATGCTTTCTATTGGGCAAACCCAACAGAAGGATAGAGGGCAAGGCAATTGTCGATATGTTACATATGTGTCACCCACTGGAGGACCCATCAGGATGAATTTGGGCAGCAGAACTGGAGGAAAAAATGTCCATTATGAGCTTACCTATACCTTTATTCCCCCCCCCCCGTTCTCTTTCCTGTTCAGCCTAAATAAACACATATTCATACACACACACACACACACACACACACACACACACACACACACACTTAGGAAGCCGGCAGAGTCAAGGAGAAAGTATTCTTTCTCTCCCCACTCTCCATCTTGCCCCTTTACATTTAAGAATTCGTTCAACTGCAAATGCTTGAGTGGTTTGGATGGGGTTTGAGTGTATCTCTCAAGGGTTTCTATGTTGAAATTTGGAAGGTTTTGACAAAATGGAAATCTCTTCTGTCTACAGTGTTTAGAGGTGAAACCTTTAGGAGATAAGTAGGATTAGATAAAGTCATCAGGGTGAAGACCCATGATTGAATACTGGTGGCTTTATAAGAGGTAGAGAAATCAGAAGAGACACACATGATTGCTCCTGTCTCTTACCAGGTGACACCCTGTGCCACCTAAGGCTTACCTATGCTTTTATCAGTTCTCCTCTCTATATTCTCTCCTGCCCAGGCTAGGTAAACACACATTCACTCACAGACACATAGACACACAGATACACAGAAACACCACACATGTTTAGACAGGAAGCTAATAGAGTCAAGGAGGAAATGTTCTTTCTCACCCTACCCACCCACATTTATTTCTCAGCCTTCCTTGTACACTCTGTCAGCAAGAATACCATCACTAACTACAAGTCCTCAAACTCCTAGAACTGTAGACTAAACAAAACCTTTTTTCATAAAGATTCTTAAAAATTTCTTATGGTAACAGAAAATGTTCTAATAGGATATATGTCATATATTATTGGCTTCAACACAAAAAAGTTATTTGGTTCAGATAACTAGATTTATGGCTCAGTGAGCCACTGAAGCTGGCCCATTTTTAGCTCTACCACCCTTGATGTTTTGGTTTTCATCCTCCAACTGACCATCTCATGGTTACAAGATTGTTGCTTCTCCTCTAAGTTTCACATATGTACATTTGTACAACAGCAGAAAAAAGATAAAGCAAAAGATGGGAAAATTACCCTATCTCAGAAAACCAAAAGTTTTACTAAAAATGTATCTCTTGTGTAATTGGCTAGGTTGTGTCAAATGACCACCTAGAGTTAGAAAAGTATGTGCCCATCAAGTACCATTGGCTGGTAGAATTAGAATTATTTTTTTTAAGTGGCAGAAATAGATATCAGATGGAAATCCATCAGTGCCCTGACAGTCTTATTACTTTATCCACAGAGAATGCACATTTTTAAATCCCAAATGCCTCAAAATCTGAAGTTTGAGAGCTCTAGCATGACACTACATGTGGAAAATTTCATACCTGATACCATGTGACAGGTTGGTCACAGTCAAAACATTACTTCCAGGCTATCATATAGATGAATTGCATAAATGAATTAATGTTTAGACTTGGTCCCATCCCCATATCTCATATATAAAAATATTTCAGAATCTGACAAATTCCCAAATCTGAAATATGTCAGGTCCCAAGCATGTTAGATAAAAAATATTTAATCTGTACTAAAAATTCTCCCTGCTCCTATAACTGCTCAGTCCTTTGTAAATCAAATCTAAAAAAAAAAAAAGACTAATGGGCTTTCTGATCTATAGAAAGTCAAGCATGACTGTTCAGCTAGTCCACATTTTTCAGATCTCCAAGCTCTCATGAGTGACTGCTTAACCATCCTCTCACCAACAGATGAAGGCAGGAGTGGCATGTGTCCCTGAGTCTCATCTTAAAGACACTGGAAGCTCCATATAGTGGCACACACCTGTCATCTAAGTACCTGGGAGGCTGGAAAAGGAGGATCGCAGGTTTGACATCAATGATGCTAACTTTGCATGAACCTGTTTCAAATAAAAAATAATATAGAACTGAGAGTGTAGCTCAGAGGTCGAATGGTTCTGAGTTCAATCCCCAGTAACACACACACACACACACACACACACACACACACACACACACAGGCACGATATCACATATTCTTATATATCTTCTTCCCCTTCTTACAGTATAAAGACCAGTTTCCATAACCAGCTTCTACGATGTCCTAGGAAATAAAGGACCAACAAGGTAAACTACATCTAAATGTTCTCAACAATCAAAGACATCCCAAACCTAAAAGGCTAAGCCAAGGACTGTTATGAGAAAGAGATTAAAATACTTGTCCTATGAGATAACTGTCTTTGGAATCTCTTTGTTACATGCAATATTCTTCCTAATAAAGCTTATGTCCTAAATATGATTCTCCAGGATGTTAACTGCATTACATGCAGCCATGCTTTGGTTTATTCCCAAGCTCCATAAAGTCAGCGTCCCATGCCTGCTTGACATTACTCATTTTCCCAGAATGTTCTCCTTCCTCTAAGTACTAGTTCCATTTCTCTCACTCTCATCCAGAAAGTTCAGATGGGAAAAGAGGGATTATTATTGTGGGTTAGCACTACTGTTTGGGCAGTCTATATTTTATCCTGAGGGATAAAGATGAACAATTAGAAGCAATCATCATGTGCAAGACAGATACAGAGAAACCACTGAAGGATATCACGCCTTGCAAAGGGTACAGTGGAAAATTTTCACCACCTCTCTTCTAACTGAATGAGGAATGAGGAGAGCTGTCACTGAACCAAAACTTGCTTTTTTTTTTTTTTTTTTTTTTTTGGTTGTACTGGGGTTCCTGGAAGCCCTTCTACCTCCAGACTACACTCCCAGACCTATTTTTACATTTTTATTTGGAAACAGGGTCTCCTAAGCCAGCGCACGCGGCTGTCTTTGAACCTGCGTGATCCTCTTTTCTCTGCCTCCCAAGCGCGGGGGTTACAAGCATGTGCCACCACTCCCAGCCAAACCTTGCTTTGTTAATTACACTAGATCTGTACCACTCCAGGCCGTATGGTTTCCAATTTTATGGTGATGACAAAAAATCTTTCTTGTCTTCTTGGTGATTTTTGCCTTGCAATTGAATTTTGATAACTTCCTAAAATAGTAACTATGCAGAAGCATTTAAAACTTTAGAGATACTACAGTAAATGACTATGGAGACAAGTATTGACATGAGAATAATCAGAATACCTTGGACAGTGCCTCTTTCTCAAAACTGCCTCATCTATGGTTATCCCAGAAATCAAATCCAGTCTCCACTGCGAACATATAGGAAAAGGAGGTTTAACATCAATAGATTGGAGAAATACTTGTTCATCCTCCTGATTTACCCAGAGAAATAAAACTACTAAGAAACTTAAAGACTCTCAATTATTAAAATGAGAAGAAAGAGAAAAAGAGGGATATAGCAGTTCTGATACCTATGGTTCAGATGTCTGAACTAAAGTCTTAGAAGTTATCCAAATCTATCATCCTTCTGCTTGAGATTTGTGGAAATTGATACCATCATGATCTTATCTTCTGGAGGATTCCAAGGGATTCTCAATTTTACATTTCCAGTTGATGGCAGTTCAGGAAATGGAGTTGTGATATATTTTAACTTGGAGACAGGAATTCAAGAGTGGATTCCCAGAAGTTGTATTGCAGTATTTGTGGTTAACAATAACTCACATGGTCCTTTCTAATAATATCTTATAGCAGTCTTATGTTGGTATTATTTTTTAGAATAGAATCTCACTCCTAGAAGATGATCACTCCAAAAAGGAACACATAATTTCTAACTTAGAAAAAAAAATCCGACAGCAGGAATCTGACATTGAAGAAATATGGGCCCATTTTAAGAGAGCTAACCTAAGAATAATTGGAATAGAGAAGGGAAAAGAAGGTGAAACCAGAAGGACCAATAATCTCTTCAAAGAAATAATAGCAGAAACTTTTCCAAACATAGAGCAAGAGATGGATACACAGGTCCAGGAAACTTATAGAACTCCCTTTGACAGGATCGGAGAAGAGGATCCCCACGACACATAATTGTCAAAATGACCAATGTGGAAGCCAAGTAGAGAATCTTAAAGGCAACAAAAACAAAAGGCCAAGTGACATTCAGAGGCAAACCAATTAGAATCACTCCAGACTTCTCAAACCAAGTCATGAAAGCCAGAAGGGCTTGGAGTAACATATTCCAAACTCTGAAAGAAAACAATTTCCAGCCAAAAATTTCCTACCCAGCAAAACTTTCTATCAAATTAGATGGGGAAATAAGAAGCTTCCATGATAAACAGAAACTAAAGGAATTTATGTCTTCAAAACCAGTGCTAGAGAAAATACTCAAAGAGATCAACTACAAAGAAGAAATAGGTAATACACACCAGAACCAGAGAAACAAGATTTTCCATCCAGCAGACAACTAAGCTAAGAAGATTATATTCATGTGTTTATAGGTTAAAATCTTTGGAGATTCATTATTTATTTCAGTCTTTTACCTATTTCTAAATTGTATTTCTAAATTGTATTGTTTGGGCGGGGCACACCAGCCAGGGCCGGGTCGCGGGACTCTGGGCCCTGGGCCGAACTGCGCTTAGCACGCCAGACCCCTGGAGAAACCCGGCCCAGTAAGACGCTGGGTTCTGGGCGGGGGTCGCGCGGGGCACGCCAGCTGGGGCCCGGGTCATGGGACTCTGGGCCCCAGGCCGGAACGTGCATAGCATGCCAGACCCCTGGAGAAACCGGGCCCAGTACCCTGGGACCCGGGCGGGGGATCAGGCGGGGCACACCAGCCAGGGCCCGGGTCGCGAGACTCTGGGCCCCGGGCCGAAATGCGTGTAACACGCCAGACCCCTGGAGAAACCTGGCTCAGTACCCTGGTTTCCGGGCAGGGGTCGCGCGGAGCACTTCAGCTGGGGCCCTGGTCGTGGGACCCTGGGCCCCAGGCGGAATAGTGCGGATCACTCTGGACCCATGGGGAAACCGACAGGGTTACAGTGCTACTGAGTGCCTGATCCCACTACCTCCTCAAACCACATATACTGTCTTCTCTTATTAAAAAAAAAAAAAAAGGAACAGAAAAAGAAAAAGAAAAATAACGGAGAGGAGGTAAGAAAGCCGTTATGGATGCCAGGACACTGGAGATGCAGACAAAACTTATCTAAATGCACTGGAACTTATGGAAAAATTCCCCGTGAAAGAGGACTGCTATTTCTCTATATTGTTAAGAATCTCAGACATCACCTGTAAGGAGAGAGTTTAGTGGAGACCAAGGAGAAAGGCAGTGTTGAAAGAGTTCTCCGCGATGGTGGTGGAGACTTGTATTCAGAAGAAGCAGAAACCGGATCCTACCAACCTTATTTTTTTGGAGAAATTATACCAAATGTCGAATGCTACCATCACGCATGCTTAGGAACACTGGACAACATTCAGAGTGGAAAAAGAGCCTGGGAAGGATTTGAAACAGTGGAGGCAGTGGCAATGCCAGTGGCCAATACTCAGGGGAGGCAGAGATCTGATACATTACACCTGGAACCTTTGAAATAATAACCACAGAGACAGTGATCGGAACCTGCTGAGGGGTTAGGCGGGCGCCGGGGCCAGTGGCCGACATCGGAGCTTGCTGTGAGGCAAGGCCACTACTGAGGCCTCCGTGGCCGAGATTGGAACCTGCAGAGGGGTTAGACCGATGCTGGGGCCAGCGAGGCTGGCATTGGAGCCTGCCATGAGGCAAGGCTTGTGCTAGGGCCTCCGAGGTCGGGTCCGGAACTTGCTGAGGGGTTAGGCCGGTGCTGGGGCCAGCGAGGCCGACATCGGAGCCTTCCGTGAGGCAAGGCCGGTGCTGGGGCCTCCGAGGCCAGGATAAGAGCCTGCTGAGTGGTTAGGGTGGTGCTGGGGCCAGCGAGGCCGGAACCGGAGCCTGCCATGAGGCAAGGCCGGTACTGGGGCCTCCGAGGCTGGGATTGGAGCCTTCTGAGCGGTTAGGCCGGAGCTGGGGCCAGTGAGGAAGGCATTGGAGCCTGCCGTGAGGCAAGGCCAGTGCTGAGGCCTCCGAGGCCGGGATCGGAGCCTACCTTGAGGCAAGGCCGGTACTGGGGCCTCCGAGGCCAAGATAACAGCCTGCCGAAGGGTTAGGCCGGTGCTGGGGCCAGCGAGGCCGGCATCGGAGCCTGCCGTGAGGCGAGGGCAGCATCGGAGCCTGCCGTGAGGCATGGCCAGTGCTGGGGCCTCCTAGGCCAGGAACGGAACCTGCCGAGGGGTTAGGCCGGTGCTGGGGCCAACGAAGCCAGCATTGGAGCCTGCCGTGATGCTACGCTGGTGCTGGGGCCTCCGAGGCCGGGATTGGAATCCTGCCAAGGGGTTAGGCCGGTGCAGGGGCCAATGGCCAGCATAGGAGCCTGCTGTGAGGCAAGGCCACTCCTGCGGCCTCCAAGGCCAGGACCGAAGCCAGCTTAGGGGTTAGGCCGGTGCAGGGGCCAGTGAGACCAGAACTGGGGCCTCCCATGAGGCAAGGCCACTGCTTGAGCCAGCGAGGTCTGGATCAGTCCACTGAGTAGCCAGGCCACTACTAGGGCCATCAAGAGTGGGATCGGTACTTGCAACGCAGCATGCACAGAGAAATATCGCAGAAAATATAAATCAGATGCTTCTCTTAATCAGCAATAACTAGGAGGAAAGGGGCAACAGCAAGAGGTTGAGCTATAGAAAGGGCCCTATAGTGAAGCAACTAATGTGACCAATCAGAGGGTATGTAATACTGGAGGACGGAGCCTCTTTAAAACGCAGGAGGTACATAAACAAATGTATCAAAGTAAATCACCAAAGAAGCGTGGGATGGAGGGAGGGGAAGGGAATGGGATGGGGGCTGGAGGAGGGCTAATTGGATGATGTGTGCTTGTATATCCTCTCAAGTCTTGTACTCCAATGTGATTGATATATGACTACAATGCACCAATTTAAAAAATTAATTAATTAATTAAAAAAACATAAATTGTATTGTTTGCTTTTATTGTTGCTAATTTTTAGGATTTCTATTTGGAATATTAATATACTTTCAGATATAGCATTTGGAAATATTTTATCCCATTCTATCAGTAACTTTTAACTCTGTTTACATTATACAATTTTTTTACTTTTTAGGAAGTTTGTTTATTCTTTTGTTGTCTGTGCCTTTGAAATCATATCCAAGAAATCACTGCCAATTTCAGTGTTGTGAAGTGTTATGACCCAGGTTTTCTCCTAAAAGTTTATAGTCTTAAGATTTACATTTAGGTCTTTTATCTAGTTTGAGTTAATATTTGTATATGGTGTTAGGTAATGGTTCAATCTTATTATTTTTCATGTAATTATTATTTTTCAACAATATTTAGTGAAAAGATTATTATTTCCTTCACCAAATGTTCTTGGAAACTTTGTCAAAAATAACTTGACCATATATGGAAGAATTTATTTCTAGGCTTTTTATTTTATTTCACTGGTTTATATATCTACCTTTATAACAGTACTATACTGTTTCAATTATTGTAGCTCTATAAGGTTTGAAATCAGAAAATGTACATCTTCTAGCTTTATTATTTTTTGAGATTGTTTTGAGTATTCAGAGTTCATATTTCTTGTTAGGATAGACTTTTTCTGAAAACAAATAAATGTACGATAGTTTTACCTTAAAAAAAAAAAAAAGAAAAAAATATCCTCTGGTAAGAAAGAAAGCAAAAAGAAATACTGAAATTTTATCTCTAAGTGATCAAAAGTTTGATATCAGACAGATGAATCTGTTATGTGAGATTATCATTGTTGATTTTGGATAAACTGCTATAATATTAGGTGTCGACCACTAAGCCAAGCATGGGAAGGAGGGATGGGGAGGGAGCGGGGTGGGGATCAGGTAGGGGCTAACTGGGCGATGTGTGCATGTATGTCTACACAAGTTTTTATCCCATTATGATTTTGAATACAATGCACCAATAAAAAAAATTTAAAAATGAAAAATTTAAAAATTTAAAAAATATTTGAAGCTGAGGGTCATGTATAAGCTTCTATGGATTTTTGCTAGAGAAAAAAAAAGCTCTGTGGACCTGTTAATTATAAACTTGGGCATACTCCATTAACCCCCTGTAAGTTTCCCACATTAAACTGTAAGATAGCATTCAAGGATATGAGCAGAGATCCTTACTTAGATATACTGGACATCCAATAACTATAGGTCATATGATAATATTCTATTAGCTTCTATTAAAGTGGACCTAATTGCCAAAGCTAATGGCAAAGCCTTTTATCATTGCAACTGAAATTCCTCAGACAGATTGACAAGTTTCTTTTGGTATCTGTATCATTAAACAAATTAGTAGGTATTGCCAATTGAAAAGCACAAAAGCCTAAAGTTTTCTTTCTTTCTTTCTTTCTTTCTTTCTTTTTACTATCAAATATTTGCTTTGAGAGCCGGGCGTGGTGGCGCACGCTTGTAATCCCAGCATTCAGGAGGCTGAGACCAGAGGATCGAGGTTCGCGGACAGCCTCAGCTACTTAAGCCATCTGCAACTGAGTGAGACCATGTTTCAAAATAAAAGAATAAAAAATGGGGCAGGGGGTGTAGATAATAAAAGGCTTCTAGCTATGAGAAAACAGAGATATAGTATTAAGAACATACTCATAATAACAGAAAGTGAGTAACTAAATGAAATCCATTTATAGATATATGTTCAAAGGGGACTATGTTTTGGTTTATGTACATGTCCCAGTTTTCTAACTTTCCCAAAAATGGTAGGTTTGATAGATAGGAAATACATCAGAGGTATCCTCTGCAATCCTACTGAAGTATCCCCACCAAGGTTTTTTGTTTTGTTTTGTTCTGTTTTGGTTGGTAATGGGAATTGAACTCAAGGGCATTCTACCTCCAAGCCACACCTCCAGCCCTTTTTAGTTTATTTTAATACATTAATAATATTCCATTATCTTTATTTTGTAGAATTTACGGCAATGTTACATTTTTTATTTTATTTATTTTTATTCATTTATTAGTATGCTATAATCATGCAGCATGATGAAGTTCAGAGTGGTAGAGACATACATTCACATAGTTCTTAGTGAGCTTTTCCCCAACCTGCTCCCTCAGTCTCCTCATGCATGACATTGAGATTGACACTGATAATTCTGTGTGTGTACATTATGCCCATTGAAGTGTTGCCTTCATCTAGTTTCCCTCCTCTCACCCATCTTCCTTTCTTAGGCCTCCACCATCATTCCCCTAGGGTTTCTTCCCCTTTGCCTAGAGATCCTTTTGTATCCCAATCGTGCTGCTATAAACATAGATACACATGCATCACTATAGCAGTTTGGTTTCAATTCCTGTGGGTAGATACCCACGAGTGGATGGCTTAATCTTATAGTAATATCATTCCCATTCTTCTGAGGAATTTCTACACTGATTTTCGAAATGGCTCTATTAATCTGCAATCCCACCAATAATATGTCAGAGTTCCCACTTCCCCACATCCTTTATTTTGAAACAAGGTCTCGATAAGTTGCTGAGGTCCTCCCTAAATTTCTGAGGTTGACCTTAAACCTGCAATCCTCCTGTCTCAGCATCTCAAGTACTGGGATTATAGGCATGTGCCATTATGTCCAGCTCCACCAAGGTTATTTATGATAGCTTTAAATTTTTTTCTTTCCCTGATATGTAACAGCATACAATACATTTCAAGAGACCCATTTTAATACTTTGGGGAAGACCAAGAGACTACCTTAGAACCAGCAAAGCTCTCTAGTTTGGGAAAATTTTTTTTATCTTTTTCAATATACTTCAACATCAACTGTTTGATCCTGGAGTTAAATCAAGACCAGATATCAATAGTCAGGAGTTAGTTTCGGCTTTGTCTCTTGGGCTTATGGGATAGTCTGCAAGTGTTCGAGAAACTTATTTATTAGAGCTATCTGCTAAAATATTACTCTTTGTTTTTGGTCCTGCTTTTTACAATGAGGCTTGATATTAGAATAGCCAACTTCTATTGCAGAAACAAGGCCTCTAGTAGGAATTTTATGTGACGGCCATGTGAAATTGAAATACCAGTTAGAGTTAAAAATAAACTGCATTGCTTCCAAAGCATACCAAAATTCATGAGCTACCCCTAAAAGCATATTTGACATCTGTATAGATATTAGCTCATTTATCTTTACCAGGCTAGCAGACTATAGTAGCTATTAGAATTTCAGCAACTTGTACAGTTTGCCTCTGAGAAAAGACAATACTCAAGTTCAAATGGTTTTTTATGACATAACAAGCTTGAGAGCCTCCTTGTTCAGTCTGGAATAGACTCCATTTCTAAACAGTTTTTAATCTGGATTACCTCAAAGAGTTTCAAACAAATCAGACTGAAGCAACAAAAACTTCTTATTAAGTACAGGAGACCATTTATAATGGTCAAACTATGGAACTAGTCAGATGTCCATCAACAGATGAATGAATTGTCTGGGATATAGCCCATACAAAATTATGGACACACAATGAAATTCTACTCAGCCATAAAGAAGAGCACCGTTATGTCATTTTCAGGAAAATGGATGGAACTAGAGAATATTATGCTAATATTCTCTAGCATAATATTCTAATAATATTCATAATATTCTAATAAATGAGATTAGTCAATCACAAAAATGAAGGGTCAGATGTTCTTCCTCATATGCAGAAACTAGAGAGGAATTGGGATACAGGAGGAACTCCAAAGGTGAAACCTTAGTGCAGTGAAGGAGAGGACCTAGCTGAGGGAAATGGAAGGGGAAAAGAAGACTTGAAGAAGGAAACACTTCAATAGACATGATGTACACACACAAATTTATCAAACCAATAACTATCTGAGTATGGGAAGGTAGGGAGGAAGAGGAAGTGGGATGGGACCTGGGGGAGGGTTCAACGAGTGCAGTATGCATCTATCACCCTGAACTTCATCAAGATCTATGATTATAATGCACCAATAAAAAATAATAATAAGTGCAGAACAGCCATATGGTTCTCCTTCCTTTAGGACAGAAAGAAAGTTGGGGGCTTTAGAGCAACACAGTTGGATCGTGATATGTATGAATAAGAAAAGAAGGATTTCATACATCATTATGGAAGGAGCAAAACACTGGGTGCTTTCAGCCACGGATAAGGTCTGAATGGCTCATGGGAGCACAGGGAAAATGGAAGGTGCACATAGAAATCTTGGAGCATGAATAAGTTACTGCTGCGGTGCACATCTCAGCTTCTTGGACCATAAATTCCTAACAAAATGCTTCAATTCTTCTTTGACTAGCAGGGATTGGAAAGTTCTTGGCCACATTATAGAAATATTTACTGTTGACTAAGGTTTAGAGCTGTAAGACCATTTACATTTACATTAAAACATATATAGCCAGGCATGGTGGCTCACGCTCGTAATACCCATGCTTGGGAGGCGGAGACAAGAGGATCGCGCAGGTTCGAAGCCAGCCTCGCTGGCTTAAGAGACCCTGTTTCCAAATAATAAAAAAAGATAAAAATAGGTGGTAGTGTATCCTGGAGGTAGAAGGGTTTCCAGGAACCCCAGTACCACCAAAAAAATAAAAAATATTAAAAAATTTAAAAATAAATATATAAAGGTATTTTCTCTGGTGAGAAGTCTATGTAGGCAGGAGTGGTGGAAGACAGAAAAAGGGAATGGGAAAACATATAAAGGGGGAAGTTGAGATTCAAGGGATTAAGAGGGAAGCCAATTCAAAGAAGGATGAGAAAAGAAAGTAGAAAAATGAAGTTTAAATTTGGATTTCACATCCTCCATATTTCTATCAGATTTTACTAGAGAACACTTAACAAAAATAATTGTATAGTTTTTCTATCTTTTAGAAGTTTTTTTTTTTTAAGAGGCCTCTTTCTACCAATTAAAAACATCGACATTGGTTATTTGGACTCTGAATTGCAGAACCCTAAAGTGATACAAGTAAACTACCTTATTCATATCCCAAGTTCTTCAAGTGACCACTGAAATTCTAAAGTGAACTTGATAAAATCCTGCCAGAGTTTCCAAAGTCTAGTGCTATTGGCTCTATATCATTAAAACTATATTCAAATGACCTTATAAACTAAAAATTTCTTGGCACATCAGCCCCATCTTAACCTTGAGAACTTTGATGAGAAGAATAAATCATACCAAGCAGTGTATTCCATAGCAAAAACAAGAAAATGAAGACTTAGATGATATTTTAAGGCCAAGAGAGCCAGGCATTGGTCTGGTCTATGAAGAATTTGCCCCCTCTAAAGTGGCCCTAGACTGCAACTTCTCAGCTGATCCTGCCTGAATCCCAGCACCACAACTTTGGGGGGAAATTCAGAAGAATGTCGTCAACACAAGGCTTGGAAGGCAGGTGCCAAAAGGAGACTGCCATAAAGAAGGATGGTTGAAAGTTCTGCCAGACTTTAGTGGGAAGGTTGGCTAAAGTTCAACTAGACTTAGCAGGAGGAGAACTGGCTGGTCAGACAGTTCCAGAAATGGAAATAGAAGGATTGTTCTTGTAGAATAAGAGCCATTGTTGGGGCAATCTGGATTTTATTGAAGTAGGAGAATAGGAAGAATTCAGGGTTACTGACATATGCAAGGGAGCGTGTGGAAGCACACCTGTGGAGTGAGGGTGGGGAAAAACAAAAATGCACAAAAGCCAGTGGACAATTCTCAGGCCCCAAGTCATGTGGGAGCTCTCACATACACAGCAGCAAAATATGTGTTTTCACAGAGCACTTCAATGGCTCCATTCGAACTAATTTCCAGGAAAGTGACAATATCCAGAAGGTAATGTTTTGTAGCAGAACTTCCTTGACCAAGTCTCCTGAAGCTCCCAGAATAGCCCATGGATTCAGAGGTTCTGGAACAATAGGGAGAACATTTCTTTTGGTTGCATCCTCTTTTTAAAGATAAGAATTTAGATTTACCTAGCATTTGGGAGGCTGAGACAGGAGGATCATGGTTCGCGGACAGCCTCAGCTACTTAATGAAGTCCTTTGCAACTCAGTGAGACCATGTTTCAAAATAAAGAATAAAAAATAGGGCTGGGGGTGTAGCTTGGAGGTAGAATGCCCCTGGGTTCCATCCCCAATACCGCAAAAAAAAAAAAAAAAAAGATTTACCGGAAATTCTGCAGATTGGAATTCAAACAGGAAAGGTAAGCCCAGTGGCTTAAATTCCTCCACATTACTGCATATCCAGAGACATGTAAAAACATTTTAGAATTTAGTAGTGTTCTTTTATTCTGTCAAGATCCCAGAATAAGAAGTATAATATTAAGGGAGAAAATTCAAAGGACTTAGATGTTTGCTGATTTTGGTTCAAGGGAATGCTGGCACTCGTAGCCCAGCCTTTAAATATGCAACACTGGAATGGAAATGAAGTAGAAAAAAAGCATTGATTCTTCAAACATAAACTTTACTTAATGTTTCTCATCTTTCAGACATTTCTTTTTATTCCCATTTTGGATAGAAATAAGTAAAAAGATAGGATAAAAAGAATGAATAATATTAAAAAGATTTTCCAGATGCCCTGGGAAGTATTCAATTCTCATTCAATCTGGGGTATAAATTAGTTCACTTTTTTTTCCTCTGAATCATACAGCTGGTTCTTGAACTGAATGTCCATCTGTGCCCTTGTGAACAAGTTCCACTGTAGTCAGAGATGAAATTACTGGAGATATTTCCATAAATCTGAGTCACTGAAGGGAAATTGTGTTACTTTTGTCCTTTCCTCCTCTTCATGATTAAAAAAAAGTAATATAAGCATTGTTTCACCATAAATTCAAAGCAGGTTATAACTTTTATGAATCTTGGCTGAAATGCATCATTTAAGTAACTACTTGCTTCAGCTCTGAAACAGATGTAGTGTGACATGCTGTAGGTGTTACTTTTCTATATTTAAGAGTCTCATGAAATAGAAAACCCATTCGCTATTAAATTTAAGTCTGATTTGTGGTTTATTTGAACTTGTTTTTCAATGTGCATATATTTTATAAAAATTGGCTTTGTCCAAACCATTCATTGAATTGCTTTTGACGGCTTGGTGGGTGCACCATGTACCAGGCATGACAGTGTTTTGAGTTAACAAAGTGTTATTCTGAGAGAGCAATGAAGTTGTTGTCATAGTTTAATATAGGGCCAGGAAGCGGATGTCCATGATTTTATTCAATTACCCCTGAAGTCTTTTAATTGGTCACATACTTCTTTGTACCAGTTGGTTCTTTCAGAATTCACATTTTCTTTTCTTCATTGTGTATTCTTAAGTTGCTACATTTTACTTGGGTTAGTACTTAGAATGATTTTCAATTATTTCAATAATATTAAGTGTAAAAATTCTATAACTTTTAGTACTATAACAATTATACAGAAACAGGTGACTCCTTTTTTCCTATAGCTAAAAGGAAAGCTTTGCTTAAGGTAACTCAGTTTCCCAAGTCAAAGTCAAGGAAGTGAGTAGCATTAAGATAAATTCCATAGACTTTTTTTCAAAGATACAATTAGTTTATTGGCTTATGCCTACAACAATTAAAATAATAATAATAAGGGCTGGGCATGGTAGCATATGCTTGTAATTCCAGTACTTGGAATTACTTGGAGGCTGAGACAAGAGGATCCAGGATCATGGCCATCCTCAGCTACTTAGGCCCTCAGCAACTTAGTGAGACCCTGTTTCAAAATAAAGAATAAAAATTTCCCCTGGGTTCAATCCCCAGTACTGCAAATAAATGAATAAAATAAAATTTAAAAATAAGGGAAACTAGAAAACAAAATATTTTAAGAATGTGTCATCTTTTGGAGTTTAGTTAAGTTTTGGGTTATAGTTATTATATAAGTAAATTTTGTGTTCTTTAGTTCTCACCTTTATTAATATTGGTTTCTCTTTGTTGTGGTCAGACTTGTATAAAGTTATTTTGATTCATTTGCAACTGGGTGCTCTTGAATAAAATGACTAAAAATTTATTGAATATTTTCTCTGGGTCTACTGCTCTTCTTGGGGCTATAAGCTTGCCTTCTCTGATCTTCAGACTCCCAACGCACTGGTATCATCTGCATTCTTGTTGAAACTACAGAATCAATAACAAACAATAATGATGGTGAGGATGTGGGGAAATAAATCTGATACACTGCTTGTGAGACTGCAAACATACTGCCATTATGGAGATCAGTGTGGAAGTTCTCAGAAGACTGGAAATGGAACCACTATATAATTCAGTGATAGCATTGCTGCATGGCTTTTCAAAGGAATTGAAAGTGGAATATTATAGTAATACTTGCGAATCCATGTTCATAGCAGCACAATTTACAAAAGGCAAAGTATGAAAGCAGCCTACGTGTCCATCAACAGATGCATGGATTACATATGCTATATACACACAATGGCATTTTACTCAGACATTTAGAAGAACAAAATCATGTCATTTGCAAAATGGCTGGAACTCAAGAACATTATACTAAATGAGATTAGCCAGTCTTGTAAAATAAATTGATGTATATTTTTTCTTATATGTGGAAGCTAGAGAGAAATTTGGAAATAAGGGTAACATCAGGTAGACGAGCAGAGAATCCAGTGGAGTGACTGGGGTGGTTTAGGGAAGGGAGGAGGGGATGAATACATAAAAAAGTGTAGCAGTTCAAGGTAACAGCTTAAATAATGCTTTGCACATGTATGAAATATCAATGCCGATCTCAATGATCTGTATGGGGAAGGGGAGGGAGGGGTAGGATCTGGAGGGAAACGCACCTCGTGTTGTGTGCATGTGTATTCCTACCACTCTATATTTCAGTATGATATATAATTGCAATCCACCAATAAATACTCCTTGTCCTATTTTATTTTTACTTTGAAAAATAAAAAAGAAAATCTCCCCTGGGTCTAATAGTGTTCTTGGAGCTATCAGCTTGTCTTCTTTGACCTTCAGACAATCGCACAAAGCATTGGTATCATCTAAATATTTGTTGCAACTGTAGAATCTCATAACAATCAAATGGGAATATTCATTCTAACATAACGTCTGAATGACTTGTGAGCATTTTAAATTTTGAGACACCATGGTGTTTTTGAATTTCAGTTTATTTGGATTCACCTAAATGAAAGTTTATTATGAGTCTGCCCTCTGGTCTCGAGGATGTAAGGAAGCCAAACCTGATTTTTGTCTTAAGTAGTTTATGCTCTAGCCAAAAAATTGATCACACGGTGCATAATTAGGGGAAAATGGAGTGTTTATCTCTGTGAATTTGACTCAAAGAAGTGGAGTTTTGAGAAGAAAAATTTAACACGGAGTCAAGTTGTTAGGAAGAGTCCTGTTGCCTGAGAAAACAAAAGTACTGTTGATGTAACTGAAGAATTTTGAAATTTTGGCAAATTTGTTAGCAAAAAAATACATGTTCATCATGTATATATTGATATATCAAAGCTAATGGTCAATCAAAGAAAATGTATGTCAATGACAACTAGAAATAGATTTTAGTGCAGCTAAAGCTAAGGGTTAAAGAACTATAGGAATCTTAACCAGGCACAGCGGCACTCGCCTGTAATGCCAGTACTTAGGGGGCTAAGAGGATTGTAGGTGTAAGGCCAGCCTTAGAAATTTAGTGAGACTCTGTTCCAGAAAATAAAAAGTGTTGGGTGGTGCAGCTCAGAGGTAAAATGCCCCTAGGTTCAATCCCCAGTGAGGAAGGAAGGAAGGAAGGAAGGAAGGAAGGAAGGAAGGAAGGAAGGAAGGAAGGAAGGAAGGAAGGAAGGAAAAGATATATAGGTAGGTAGATACCAGGTATGGTGGTGTGTGCCTGTAATCCAAATACTTGGAAGGCTAAAACAGGAGAATCACAGGTTCGAAGCCAGCCTCTGCAACATAGAAAGACCCTATTTCCATATAAAAAATAAAATAGGGTTGGGTGTAATTCAGAGGTAGAATTCCCCTGGGTTCAATCCCAGCTAAATAAATAAATAAATAAATAAATAAATACCTTAAGTACCCTGATGACAGGATCCTCACCTTGTTAATTTTTATTTTCAGTACTAGAGAGGTACCTGACACACAGTAGACATTTGATAGCTATTTGTTGACTTATAGAATAAATGAATTTATCTGTGATTCTTAAAGCCATATGCTTTATAAATTTCTGCATTTAGATGCATTCAGCTTTGGAAAAAATAGTCTTCAAACTATAAGTCTTTAGGGGTGGATTTCCAAATCCTCAAAAAAACAAAACAGTGAAGCATACTTTGATGAAAGACATTTAACTTACTATATTATCTATGAATAGGGAGCTCTCTATACATTCATTCTAAGTGCAATATTTTTTAAAAAATGCTTGATACGTCTTTTAGGAAAAGGTTGTTAGCAATATTAAGTCTCCCCATAACCCTTTGATTTTTTATTATCATTATTAAAAAATTACTAGATATTACTGCATGCTGTGTCTACCAAGTCAAAATACACTACACACTGCAAAAGTTTTAAAGAGAGAAACATGGTATCTAGCCAGTTTTTCTGCAACCACCTATCACACTCTGGATTTCCAGTCTTTCTCCTTAAGCCCAGGTGACGTACACAATGTTGGGCTGTTGTACTCTGGCTGCCATACACAGAGATCGACCGATTGCGTTCCACTGCTATAGAATGAATCCTTTCGTGTTAAGGTAATATCTACTGACTTGGGAATTTTGTGATATAATGTGATATTATATCTGGGTCATTAAAATCAACTAAAAGTTATTAAATATGTGATTCCATTCACAACAAAGTAGAAAAGGGAGTAGACAGGAGAGAGAATCACAACATCTTTTCTTCTCATTGACACGATCATTTTAAAGTGCCAGCTTTGCCGGGCGTGGTGGCGCACGCTTGTAATCCCCGCGCTTGGGAAGCGGAGACAGGAGGATGGCGCAGGTTCGAAGCCAGCCTCGCTGGCGTAAGAGACCCTGTTTCAAAAATATAAAATAGGTCTGGGAGCGTAGCCCGGAGGTAGAAGGGCTTCCAGGAACCCCAGTACCACCAAAAAAATAAAAATAAAAAAAATAAAGTGCCAGCTTTTATGTCTCAGTCCCATTCATATGAACCATGCTTTACTATCTTACAATTGACCACACTGTAGGATGTAAGTAAACTGTATATAAATTCAATAAACTTAAACCCCTTTTTGTAGGGGTTTCTGACTGGGTAAATGACTTTCTGTCCTGCTATGTAGCAATAAATCAATTTTCATATTTACCAACACCTATTTTTTTTTCAGTGCCTCAATCTTTATTTTGCATAACCTATGTATTTTTTCAAATTAGACAGTTTTACACTGAATGGCACAGAAGGAAACTTAAATTGCCAATAGTTTCCATGTAAGCTTGATTCTACTCCTTTTTTTTTATTATTTTTAATTTTATTTTATTGGTGCACTGTATTCATACATCATAGTGGGATACAAACTTTTGTAGACATACATGCACACATCGCCCCAGTCAGCCCCCACCCGATCCCCACCCCATTCTCTCCCCATCCCTCCTTCCCATGCTTGGCTTAGTGGTTGACATCTAGTATTATAGCAATTTATCCAAAATTAAAAATGATAATCTCACATAACAGTTTCATTTGTCTGATACCAAGCATTTGATGATTTAAAGATAACACCTATTATATAAAACATCCACACATGGAAATGACTCTCCTGCCCCAAACCTACTTTCTGAACAAGATTCCCACATACCTATTGTTTGGGGAGTCATTATGAGAAAAATATGAGGCTCAAATACCTATCGTCAATTGATGAAGAAAGAAAAATAAAACAGCTTAGGGCAGCTGACCCAAACTGCTTTTCTCATCATGGTAACACTAAACCTAGATTCATTTAACTCAGAAAATTATCTTCTTTTTAAAATGCAAATGTCATTTCGGAGGCATGTGGCTACTTGCTAATTACATATTGGGATGGCTTGTTTGACCTAGTTGCTTTCCTCTGAGTGATGGTTGAGATGAAGTATCGGCGGTTTTGATTGGATTAGGGAAGGCAGAATATAGCCAGGCATATTGAGCCACTGGGGCCATGAGTATCAGATATTAATAAGATGTTAAGGCAATATTAAAGTACAAAGGACTGATGTAGATGGCAGTAGAGAAGTATAAAAAACAAGATGAGACAATGCCAATATTAAATTTTATGTTTCAAAACTTTGTTTTGTTAATCCAAAAATAGGGAAGAGAATCATTTTTGTCTTCTTCACCTACCCAAATAGCCCTTTCTCTTGTGACCCAGAACTATAGTTGGTATTCATATAAAAAGAGATTATCTGACATGTCTTTAATGGGTAAGCATCCAGGTGCAATATGCCCTTTCTCTGTCTAAACTACCTTATGTGTAAAGAGCTTCCTTTCCACAGAATTCTTAGTTTGTGGTATTATGCAATTATACATTGAGGAAACTGGGAATGCTAATGATTTGGATGTACATACTTAGGTTTAGAAACAAAACCTTCAATGGTAAGTAACTATCAGGATTCTACCAACAAGCACATAAGTAGAAAGTTGATGAGACTGGGTTCTGTCATGAATTTTCCGTCACTTTTCAAAAGGTTACCAAAATAGTATAATGTTTTCAATTTAAGCTCTGAAGTAGTATAAAGTTTCAAAATTCCAAGAAAGATTAAAATCAGTTGCATTGCTGAATTGCAAATTAACTCAACAGTAGCCAATTGTATGAGACAAATCTCTTTACCACTGCCCCTTTCAACCCTCACTCCTGAAACATAACGGAATGAATCCTTTAAATCAAGATGTGATGGTATAATTGTCTTAATGCCAGGGTGGAAAATAGGTACAAAATTTTGGTTCAAAAATGGTACAAATTTTATTCTTTTAAAAATCAGAAACTGCCAGGCACGGTAGGGCATGCTTGTAATCCCTGCCCTTGGGAGGCGGAGACAGGAGGATTGCGAAGATTAGAAGCCAGCCCTGCTGGCTTAAGAGACCCTGTTTCCAAATAAAAATATATATTTAAAAAATAGGTCTGGGAGTGTGGCCCGGAGGTAGAAGAGCTTCCAGGAACCCCAGTACCACCAAAAAAAATAAAAATCAGAAACCCATTTAGAACCACATGAGACGATCCCATTCAATCCTGCAGAATGTCTTACCTGTGACTTATCACCTAATGCCTATTGTATTTAGCTGAATTGATAAAACCCATTCTTGCTGTGTGAGATATATAGCAACTAATTTTCTGAACTCTGGGATCTTTAAACTAATGCTCCTACTTTTTCTTTTTAACTCTGAAACACAGCAATCGTTTTTTCTTAATTTATGTGTGCATGTATATGTGTATAAAATATATGTAAAGTATATTTTAAGTATGATTTGATATTTATGTATTTATATATAAAATCAGATTAGTATATAGAACTCTGAATCCTCTGAATTCCTGGTCTGATCAAGTAGCTTTCAAACTGGATATCCAAGCTTTAACCAGCTGGCTGTCTTAAGTGTCCCAGTGATGAAAAATAAGTGCCTTGTATGTGTCTTCTCTAGTTTTGACAGACTAGATCAAGTAACTTTTTTGAGAAATGTGTGATCTAACTGAGCAACGAGGAACCTGCCTCTCACCTACATTCATTAATATGCCCCATGTTCTTTTCAAAGCCATTTGTTTGCTTTTATAAATGCACAGACTAGCTATTAAACCCAAATAATACTAAAATATTATTTTGGTATAGAAGTTTGCAGAACACAAAATTACACATCAATATGCTATAAGAATGCATGACTATATATCCCCCCTTCACACATACACATATATGTATACACACACTGAAAAGAGAGAAACAAAGAAAGACACAAACAGAAAACTGTGTTACTATGATTTGGGTTTAATGATAATTACACCCCTTTCAGAATCAGATATCAGGCACAAAGGTATTGAATAGCTGAGAATAATGCTCTTAATAGAAATTTATTTTGCTTTGAAATAATACATTAAGAAATATATTAAGAAATATTTCCCACTATCAGAAAACAAATTCTTAGTGTTCATATGTGAGCCGAAAGACACTAATATATAATTAAAGAAAAATTAAATAAAAGTCAAGGTCACTAATTCACATTTTATTAACCCTGTTTTTTGAGATTACTCGGCTCCTTTGCTTTATGCACTTATTTTTCCTTCTCCAGGAAAGAGGCTCATATCACATACATCTATGTATTCCTTTTTACCTAACTCTAAAGATGTAAAATACCATGAACTTACATACTATGTGTAAAAGATAATAAAGATGTTTCCAACTGAAAAAATTTTAAATCTTCTCTAAATCTTTTATTCCTGCCAGTTATTTGGAGATAATAAGCAATTGCTTATTCTTCTAAAACACCTTCGGGGGCCGAGCATAGTGGCTTACGCTTGTAATCCCTGAGCTTGGGAGGCGGAGACAGGAGGATCGCGCTGGCTTGAAGCCAGCCGCACTGGCTTAAGAGACCCTGTTTCCAAAAAAAAAAAAAAAAAGAGTATAAAATAGGTCTGGGAGTGTAGCTTGGAAGTAGAAGGGCTTCCAGGAATGCCAGTACCACCAAAAAATAAAAATAAAAAATAAAACATCTTCAGGGTGGGAACAAATACATATATGCTGGGTGTGTGTATATATTTGTCCCTTTGAATCTTGCTATGATGTATAATTACAATGCTCCAATAAAAAAGAATTCCTTTTTCTCTGCATCCTCACCAGCATATGTTGTTATTTGTATTCTTGATGACTGCCATTCTAATTGGGGTGTGGTGTAATCCTAATGCAGTTTCGGTTTAAATTTCCCTGATGGCTTAAGATATGGACATTTTTTCATATAATTGTTGATCATTAGTCCTTCTTGTTGGAAATTATGTTCAGTTCATGTGACCATTTAATGAGTGAGTCGTTTGTTTCTTTGGTATTTTTTTGCATTTTTGTATATTCTGAATATTAATCTTTTGACAGAAAAGTAACTGGCAAAGATTTTCTCCTATTCTGTAGGCGCTCTTTATTCCGTTGTTCTTTTGCTGTGCTTAAGCTGTTCAATTTGATGCCACCCCATTTGTCAATTCTTGATACTGTTTTCTGAACATATATGAGACCTATTCAGGAAATTGTTGCCTATGCCTATATATCAAAGTGTTTTCCCCATGTTTTCTTTTAGTTGCATTTCTGGTCTTATATCTAGGTCTTTGATCAATTTTGAGTTGACTCTTGTACAGGATGAGAGATATGAATCTAGTTTCATTTTTCTACTTATGGATTCCAGTATTCCCAGCAGCATTTGTTAGAGACTGTGTTTGTTTAAAGCAACTTTGTAAAGAATCAGTTGACTGTAGCTGTGTGCGTTTGTCTTTGCCTTTTATTCTGTTCCTCTGATCTATAAGTTTGTTTTTATGTCAATACCATGCTGTTTTTATTACTATAGTATAATTTGAAATCAGGAATTGTGATGCTTCCAGCATTGCTCTTTTTGCTCAGGTTTGTTTTGGCATATTCTGGGTCTTTTGTTTTTCATATGAATTTTAGAATCATCTTTCTAGTACTGTGAAGAATATTATTGGTATTTTGATAGACATTACATTGAATCAATAAATTGCTTTTAGTCATATATGCCATTTAACAATATCAATTCTGTTGATACATGAACATGGAAGGTCTTTTCATCTATTAGGATCTTGTACAACTTTTTTTTAATAATCTTTAATTTCCTTATAAAGGTTTTCCATCTTCTTGGTTAGTTTTATTCCTTGGTATTTTAAGTTACTATAAATGGGATTGCTTTCCCTATTTCTTTCTCAGGGAAATTTTTATTGATGTACAAAAATATATTTGGAAGAATTTCTATGATCTCATTTAATAGATTATCTATTCCATTAGCATGTATCTCCTCATTCCTCAAAGCCTCTGAGTTTGTATTTGATTTGATTGATTTCGTATCTTCTTACTTGTTGAATTTGTTTATCAACTCTAGAAGTCTTCTGATAGAGTCTTTGGGGTGTTCTAAGTACAATATTATATCACATGCAAAATTTGATCATTTGACTTCCTCCTTTTACATTTGTATCTCTCTTATTTGGCTCTGACAAAAATTTCAAGTTTTTCATTCTATACTGAATAAGAATGGTGAAAGTTAATATCTTTGTCTTGTTTCTAATTTTAGAAAAAATGCTTTCAGCTTTTTCCCATTTAAGTATGATAATGGTTTTCCAGGCATAAATAGCCTTTAGAATGTTCAAGTAAGTTCCTCTATCCCTAGAGATTTTGTTCAAAGGTTTTTTCTATGCCTATTAGAGTTATTATGTGATTTTTTAAAATTCTATTTATATGATGAATTATATTTATTTGATTTTTGTGTGTTGAACCATCCTTTCATCTCTGGAATGAAATCAACTTAATGATGGTGTAAGATCTTTTTAATGTAATATTGAATTCAATTGCAAGTATATTAATATTCTTGCATCTATGTTCATAAAAGATACTGAACTATAATTTTCTTTCTTTGATATGTCTTACTTGGATTTTGTAATCAGGGTGATACTGGCTTCATAGAGTTTGGAAGCATTCTTTTCCTCTCTGTTTTATGAAATAATTTGAGGAGTGTTGGTATTAGTTCTTTAAAGGTCTTTAAAGTTCAGACATGAATCATCTGGTCATAGGCTTTTCTGTGTGATGAGACCCTTTGTTACTTCTTCAGCTTCATTAGTCTGTTTAGGTTTTCTATATCTGTTGGTTCAATTTTGGTAAGTAGTATCCATCTAGAAATTTAACTATTTCCTCCAGGCTACACTCCCAGACCTATTTTTATATTTTATTTCAAAACAGGGTCTCTTAAGCCAGCGAGGCTGGCTTCGAACCTGCGCGATCCTGCTGTCTCCACCTCCCAAGCGCGGGGATTACAAGCGTGCGCCACCACGCCCGGTGTAAATTTTACTTATGTTTTTAAAGAACCAACTAATTTATATTTACTGGTATTACAGATAATTACACATTAATTTATATCATTTTATTTTATCTCTAATTTTTATTAACTTCTGATTTTCATTTATTTACTCTTCTAATAAAATTATTCTGTCTTGTGTTCTCTTGCTTGTTTTTATCTTCTTCTGTGTGCAGAATTTCTTAAGTATCTTCTGCAATGCTGTCTTAGTGGTAATGAATTTCTTTAGTGTATGTTTATCTTGGAAGTCTTTTTTATTTTTACTTCTTTGATTCTGAAGAACAGCTTGATTGGATACATTAGTCTAGGTTGGCCGTAATTTTTTTTCAGAACTTAAAATACAACATGTGGTGCCTTTCTACCTTTGGAACTTCTGCTGAGAAATCTGCTGCTATTTGAATGAATTTGCCTTTATAAGTGACTTGGCATTTCTCTCTTGCAGCTTTTGAAATTCTTTATTATGAATTTTTGGGATTTTAACAATAAGATGTCATGGAAGTTTTGTCTATTTGGGGCTCTAAGTAGCTCTTGTATCTGAATGGCCATCTTATTCCCAATGTTTCAGAATTTTTATATTTATTTATTTATTTATTTATTTATATTGGTGCATTGCAGTCATACATCTTAATGGGGTACAAGATGGTAGAGGCTTACATGCACACATCACTCATTTAGTCCTTCCTCCATTTGCATTCCATTTCCTCCCCTTCCCGTCCCATGTTTGCTTAGTGATTGACTTTGATATGTTTGTGAATGTACATCATGTACACTATGGCCTAGAGTTCCTTCTATGATCTTTTCCCCCTAGCTCCCACATATTAGGGAGAGCACCCAATTGTTTACTTTTTGTCACTGACTAATCTCACTATGCATAATGTTCTTTACTTCCATCCATTTTCCTACATATGACATAATTTTGTTCTTTTTTAAGGCTGAGTAAAACTCCACTGTGTACATATACCTTAGTTTTGTAATCTATTCATCTATTCATGGACATCTTGGCTGGTTCCGTAATTTTGCAATTGTAAGTTCTGCAGCTATAAACACAGATACTCATGCATTAATTTGGTAGTTTGGTTTCTATTCTTTTGGGTGGAGACCCAAAAGTGGTATTGCTAGATCACATGATGGATTCATATGATGGAGGGAAGTTAGGGATAGAAACAGAAGAAGAAATGATGAGAGAAACAAAAGGAAGAGGAAGAGATAAAAATGAGAAAGAAGGAATATTAAAAAAAATTTGTTGAAATACTACATAAAATCCGATAGGAATATAAAACAACAACTAATGAGGAAAAGCAGAACAAAACTTACAGAGAAAAAGTTAACACAAAGCCAGGCATGGTGGCACATGCTTGTAATCCTAGTACTTAGGAGGATGAAAAAAAAAAAAAAAAAAAAGTTAACACAAAACAAACCAAAAAAGATTATGATTTCTCTTTGTTAACGTGATAAAAATGGGACTTTGATTTTGGAATCCACCAGCTATGGAGAAGTTTCTTGGACACAATTACACAATTAAAGTTTATTTTATTTTTTTATTTTATTTATTTATTTATTTATTTTGCGGTACTGGGGATGGAAGTCGGGGCATTCTACCTCTGAGCTACACCACAGCCCTATTTTTTATTCTTTATTTTGAAACAGGGTCTCACTGAGTTGCAAAGGGCCACACTAAGTAGCTGAGGCTGTTTGCAAACCACAATCCTCCTGTCTCGGCCTCCCAAATGCTGGGATTGCAAGCATGTGCCACCACACCTGGCTTTTTCCTTCTTAGCTGCAATTCAAACATTCCAAACCTCGTAATGTTTGTATGCTGAGCTGTACCCCTCCTGGCCCACCAGCAAATGGGGAGGGAATAATCACTACAGAGCTAAATTCACCCAACTAGACGTTACACACACACACACACACACACACACACACACACACACACACACACAAGCAGGCATGCACGGATGCGGGACGGGGTTGTGCTATCATTGGGCCACCTGTCAAGCCTCTCACCCAGGAAGCTTGGAACTCATCTAGTCTGGGTGTGTTGTATATGGTCAGCATCTAAGTCCCAGCAGCAAATCCTTTAAATGCCTCTGAGAGTTGGGAAGGAGGTCAAGGCTGGCTGTCTAGGCTGCGTTGGGTATTACAGGCAGTGCTCTTTCCACCAGACTCAGCTGTAGCATTTCTGTACCCAGCCCTGCCCACTGTCCACACCCAAACCTGTCTCACTCATCACATTTCTCAGATTGTCAATTCTGAAAGGATGTGGGCTCCGCCTTCCTCCGCTCTACAGACTGGCAATCTTGCCTCCCCACATCCAGAGATCTCAACATAATGGTGTGAGAGTCCCACTCCTAAGCCCTGATCGCTCTCTAAGGGCAGGTACCTTCAAACCTAGTGAAAAGTAGCCACTGAGTCTTTGGGACACACACAAAACAAACAGCACAGGGAGTCTTCACCTCCCATGAAGAAAACCTAGACAGTGTAGCCTCTTTTAATATGGTTCCCTTACCAGATCTCACTAAACCCACAGGGATGTGCAGAGAATCTCTTCTCCCCCACACACTGGCTTTATTCCCAGGATCCAGGTTTCCTTTCTGCTCAGACTGCATATATGCCCAATCATGGCATCTGCATTGCCTGGAATCACTACAATTTTTCTTTTCAGTTTATTAGAGGGGAGCTTCCCCTTCCTCACCAAGCCTTTATGTGCCTAGCACTGGGATCGTTTGTTTTATTATTATTATTATTATTATTATTATTATTATTATCCTAAAGACCAGTATTTCTGGGTTTCACTCTGGCTTGCACTCCAGTACTTCCATGGCCCTACTACCTCATGCAGCTGCACAACTGTTGATTTGATTCAACCTTGGGGAGCAGCCAGCAAGCACCGGATGCTTCCATTCCACCATTTTCCACTGCCTGCACCGTATTTTTTTTCTGACCACAGTGGAAGAAAAACAGGAGTCAATAGTAAAAGAAACACTGGAAAAATTTAAATATGAGTAAATTAAATAACTGTCTTAACCATTTGGTCAAAGAAAAAAGTTTAAGAAGATAAAAAAAAACACCCTGAGATAAACAAAACTGAAAAAAAAATTTCCAACACCTATATAGCAAAAGTAGTGGTAAAAGAGAAGCTGTTAATAATAAAGACATACATTTTTAAAGTTTTCAAAAAATGACTTCATTTAGAATCGCAGTGAATTAGTATAAGAAGAAAAACTAATCCCAAACTTAGCAAAAATAAAAAAGTAATAAAGATTAGACGAGAAATAAAATTAAAAGTAGAAAATAGAATGAAGTTAAAAGCTGGTTATTTTTAGAGATAAACAAAACAGACAAATTATTTGCCTGAATAGCCAAGAAAAATAGAAAGAAGACTCAAATAAAATCAAATGCAAGAAGGTACATTACAACTGACGCGACAGAAATAAAAATATCACAAGAGATTACTGTAAACAATTATGCACCAACAAACTAGCTAATCTAGAAGACATGGATAAATTCTTAAAAACATGCAACATACCACATTAAATCAGGAAGAAACAGAAAGTCTGAGGAGATATATAACTAACATGGAAATTGAATTAGTATTTTAAAAATATAAAATCTCCCAAAAAGGAAAAGGCCAGGACCAGATGGTTTCACTGCCGAATTTTCCAAAATCCAAAGAATAATTAATGCCAATCCTTCTCAAACTTTTCCAAAAACTTGAATAGGAGGGAACACTTCCAAACCCATTTTCTGAAGCCAGCATTGCACTGATACCAAAGCCACTAATCACTGAGATTTTTCCTTTCAGCTCATTAGGCTTCCCCTCCCCCACCAAGTCGTTATGTGCCCAGTGCTGGTGTAGTCTGTTTTTTTCAAAATAGACTACAGACATAGATAATGCTAGCAAAGAAAATGATGGTAACTCAGATCAGTATCGATGCAAATACATCATGACTAGGTGGGATTCATCTCTGGGGTGTGAGTATGGTTCAAAATTTTTAAATCTGCCAGGAGTAGTAGTATGTACTTGTAATCTCAGTACTTGGGAGGCTGAGACAGGAGGATCACAAGTTCAAAGCCAGCCTCAGCAACTTAGCGAGGCTCTTAGCAATTTAGCAAGACGCTGTTTCTGAACAAAAAATAAAATAGGTCTGGGGGTGGGGGGTAGTCCAGAAGTAAAAGGCCTATGGGTTCCATTCTCAGTACAACAAAAAAGTAAAATAAAATAAAAATCAAGTAATACAACACATTGACACTAAAAGAAAAAAATTATATTACTATCTCAATAAGTATAGATAAATAATTTGACAAAATTCAAAATATTTTCATAATAATCCAGGTGTGGTGGCGCACGCTTGTAATCCCCTCACTTGGGAGGCAGAGACAGGAGGATCGCGCAGGTTCAAAGCCAGCCTCGCTGGCCTAAGAGACCCTGTTTCCAAATAAAAAAATATAAATTAGTTCTGGGAGTGTAGCCCGGAGGTAGAAGGGTTTCCAGGAACTCCAGGACCACCAAAATATATACATATATTTTTCATAATAAAAACTCACAAAATATGAAAAAATACTTAAATATAATAGCTGCCATATATGACAAGCCCAAGTTAACATGATACTAAATGGTATTTTTTAAAAAGCCTTTTTTAAGATTAGGAACAAGGTAAAGATGTCCACTCATTATATTGGAAGTCCTAGCCAGAGGAGTTAGGAAAGAAAAAGAATAAAAAAGCAAGAAAAAGAAAAGAAGTAAAATTATTAGTTTATACAGATAACATGATTTTTCTTAATCTATTCAGGCTACAATAGCAAAGCAGTAGAAGTCAGGTAGCTTATAAACAACAGAAATTTATTCTCACAGTTCTAGAGACTGCATAGTCCAAGATTGTGGTGCCAGAAAGTGAGCATTTGCTGAAAACTTGCTTTCTCAAAGAGGACACCTTCTCTCTGTGTGTGTCCTAACATGGCAGAAGGGCAAGCAAGCTCCCCTCAGCCTCTTTTTCTTTTTTATTTATTATTTTTTTAATTTTTAAAAATTGTTATTGGTGCATTGTAATCATACATCTTAATGGAATACAATATGGTGGTGATGCATACACCCCCCAATTAGCCCTTACCCATTTTCTGTTCCATTCCCACTTCCTCCCTCTTTGCCATGTTTGGCTTAGTGAATGATATGCATATGTTAAAAGTGCATCATGTGTATTAGAGAATATTTCCCTCTTTGTCCTTCTCATTCCCTCAGTTAGGTCGCCTTCTTTGCTCATCTACAGAATCTCCTTCTTCGTCTAGAGTTCCTCCTATGACCCATTTTCTCCCTAGCTTCTGCATATTAGGGAGAGCATCCAATTTCTTAATTTTTGTGACTGACTATTCTCACTTAGCATGATGTCCTCCAGTTCCATCCATTTCTCTGTAAATGACATAATTGTGTTTTTCTTTATGGCTGAGTAAAATTCCATTGTGTACATATCTCATAGTTTTGTGATCCATCTATTGATGGACATCTTGGCTGGTTCCATAGTTTTGCAATGGTAAATTGTGCAGCTATGTACTAATATCTATAATATACAGAAAACTCAAAAAACTCAGCACTAAAAAAACAAACAACCCAATCAAAAAATGGGTAAGCGAGCTAAATAGACACTTCACAAAGGAAGAAATTCAAATGGCACTATAAATGCATGAAAAAATGCTAAACATCATTAACAGTCAGAGATGCAAATCAAAACTACCCTGATATTTCACCTAACTCCAACTAGAATGATAATCATTCAAAACACAAACAACAACAAATACCAAATGCTGGCAAGGATGTGGAGAAGTGGGAACTCCAATACATTGTTGGTGGGATTACAAATCAATGCAACCATTTTGGAAAATAGTATGGAGGATCCTCCAAAGAAGGAGAATGAACTTACCATATGATCCAGCAATACCACTTCTGGGTATCTACCCAAAAGAACGGAAACCAAACTAATCCCTTTTATTTCTCCTAATTACTTCCCCTAATTCTTGAGGGATGCGCCCTAATAATCCAGTCACCTCTCAAAACCCCTTCTCTCAAAACTATCACCTTGGGAGTTGAGAATTCAATGTATGCATGTTGGAAGGATATAAACACTCACACTATAAGTATCTTACATATAGAAAACCCTAGGTGTTCTATTTAAAAAACTATTAGAACTAATTAAAAATTCAGTAAGGTTGCAGGACATAAAATCAACACAAACATTAGTTGTGTTTCTCTCTAGTAACAAACTCTCTGAAAGGAAAATTAGCAAAATAACCCCACTTGCAAAGACATCATAACAAATAAAGTACTTAGGAAATAAATTTAAATAAGGACATGAAAGACTTGTATACTGAAAACAAATATTGATAAAAGTAGTTATACAGCTGGGCGTGGTGGCGCACGCTTATAATCCCTGCGCTTGGGAGGTGGAGACAGGAGCATCACGCAGGTTCGAAGCCAGCCTCTCTGGATTAAGAGACCCCGTTTCTAAACAAAAATATAAAAATAGGTCTGGGAGTGTAGCCCGGAGGTAGAAGGGTTTCCAGGAACCCCAGTGCCACCAAAAAAAAAAAAAAGGAAGAAATTAAACAGGATACAAAACAATAGAAAGATAGCTTGTGTTGATAGATTGAAGGATTTAGCATTGTTTAAATGCCCATACTGCCCATAAGAATCTACAGATTCAATAGAAACCCTATCAAAACACTAATGGCATTTTTAAAGAAATAAGTAAAAATTCAAAATTTTATATGAAACTTTAAAAAGACTACAAAATCAAACTTCAGAAAGAAAAAAAACCTGGAGGCATCACATTTCTTGATTTCAATATATACTACAAAGCCACAGTAATTGTGACTTTGGTACTGACATGAAAACAGACATATAAACCAATGGAATGAATGGAGAGCCCAGAAATCCACACATTAACAGTCAACTGATCTTCAGTAAGTATGCCAAGGATACACAACAGAGAAATGATAATCTCTTTGACAAATGGCATTGGAAAAATGAGTGTCCTGGTCCATTACCTATTGTTACAATGGAATACCTAAGACTGAGTAACTTATAAACAAAAAAGGTTTATTTTGGCTGATAGCTATAGAAGTCCAATAGCATGGCACCTGTATCTGCCTGGCTTCTGATGGGGCCTCATGGAAGCATCTCACAAGCATCTGTACCATCCACTGAAGGCCAAGCAGGCACAAGCAAACAGATAAAACATAAAGGGTAAACTTGTTTTGTAACATCCCACTTTCATAATAACTAATAAGATAACATTAACATATTAATGAGAGATCCACCTATGGCCCAAATATCACCCACTAGGCCCCACTTCCCAATACTGCTGCATTAAGGAATTAAGTCTCAACATGAATGTTATTGTTTTTGTTTTTGTTACTGGGGATTGAATCCAGGGGCATTCTACCTTTGAGCTACACCCACAGCCTTGCTTTCATTTTGTATTTTAAAACAGGGTCTCATCAAGTTGCTGAGGAAACTTGCTAAGTTTCTGAGGCTGGACCCAAACTTGTCATCCTCCCCTTTTAGCCTCCTAAGCACTGGGCTTACAGGTGTGCACCACCATGCCTGGGTTAACATGAGTCTTGGTAAGGACAAACAATATTCAAACCATAGCAATTAAATTCACATGTTAAAGAATAAAATAATTGGAACCTTAGTCTATGCCACACACAAAAGGTAATGCAAAGTAAAGATTTAAATGTTAAAACCTGATACTATCAAACTCCTAGAGTTCACTTGCCCATTTTTATATTAGGTAATTTGGTTTTTTAGAAGTGAATTTCTTGAGTTCTTTGTATCTCAGTCCTCTATCAGAGGAGTAGCTGGCAAAAATCTTCTCCCATTCTGTTGGCTGTCGAAGTTCTTGATAGTTTCAGCCATATAGAAGAACAAAATTATATCATTTGCAGGGAAATGGATGGAAATGGAGAACATTATGCTGTGAGATTAGTCAGTCACAAAAAGTGAAAAGTCAGATGTTCTCCCTAACATGCAGAAGCTAGGGAGAAAATGGGGCATAGGAGAACTCCAGAAAAAGAAGAAAAAGCTTAGATAAGTGAAGAAGGTGACCTAACTAAAGGAGATGGGATAAGGAAGAGGAAAACACCTCAGTGGGCACAATGTTCATACACAAAGTTATCAAAGTCAATCACTGTGCTGAGCATGGGAAGAAGGAGAGAAGGAGCAAATAGGGTGGGAACTGAGGGAGGGCTAAGTGAGTGCTGTGTGCATATATGCTTCTACCACCCTTAACTTCATCAGGATGTATGGTTACAAGCCGGGCGTGGTGGCGCACGCTTGTAATCCTAGCATTCTAGAGGCTGAGACTGGAGGATTGTGGTACATGGCCAGCCTCAGCTACTTAGTGAGGCCTTCTGCAACTTAGTGAGACCCTGTTTCAAAATAAAAAATAAAAAATAGGGCAGAGGGGATAGCTCGGAGGTCAAATGCCTCTGGATTCCATCCCCAGACCCACAAAAAAAAAAAAGAAAAAAAAAGATGTATGGTTACAATGCACCAATAAGAAAATAAGATAAAATAACTCCTAGAAGAAAACATAAGAAAAAAAGTTTTAGGACACTGATCTTGGCAATTATCCATGGATATGGTACTACAAACACAGTCAATAAAAATTAAAATGTACATAGAGTACTATATCAAACTAAAGAGCTTCTACACACACACACACACACACACACACACACACACACACACACACAATCAATCAACAGAGGGAAAGGCAACTTATGATGTGGAAAAAATATTTGTAAACCAGATACAGTGGTGCACACCTATAATCCCAGTACTTGGGAGGTGAGACAGGATAGTCTCAGGCTTGAAGCCAACCTCGGAAATTTAGTGAGGCTCTCAGCAACCTAGTAAGACCTGGTTTCCAAATAAGAAATAAATCTGGCTGGAGTGTAGCTTGGAGTTAGAATGCCTGTAGGTTCAATCCACAGTACCACACATACAAAAAAAATTTGCAAGCCACATATATAATTAAGTTGTTACTATCCAAAGTATGTATGAAACTTTTACAATTCAATAGTAAATAAGTGAATAAACTGATTTTAAAAATGAGGTAAGGACTTAAATAGACATTTCTCCAAAGAAAACATTCAAATGGCCAACAAATATGGGAAAAGATGCTCAACATCACAAATCATGGGAGAAAAAATTTTAAAGACAATAAATGTTGGTAAGAATGTGGAGAAACTGGAACCCTTGAACACTGTTCATAGGAACAAAATGATGTAGCTGCTGTGAAAAACAACTTGTACGTTCCTTTAAAATTTAAAAATAGAAAGCCAGGTGTGGTGGTGCACTCTTGTAATCCCAGTACTTGGGAGGCTGAGACAGGAGGATCTCAGGTTCATGACCAGCCTCAGCTACTCAGTGAGGGCCTCTGCACCTTGGTGAGACCCTGTTTCAAAATAAAGAGTTACAAATAGGGCTCAGAGGTGGAATTTTTCTGGGCTCAATCCTCAGTAATACAAATAAATAAATAAATATTAAAAATAAATAAAATTTAGGGGAGTGGTGAGTTGGACCAGGCCACCCTCCCCACTCATGCCATTTTGGCATGGGGCTGTAACTATTTTTTGTATTTCTATTTTCTGTATTTCTATCTTTTTAATAAACTTCTTTAAATCTTCAAAAATAAATAAATAAATAAATAAATAAATAAATAAATAAATAAATAAAATTTAATAATAGAACTACAATATGATCCAGAAATTATACTTCTGGGTATTATCCAAAAGAACTGAAATCAGGATCTTGAGAAAATATTAACACTTCTACATTCATTATAGCACTATAAACAATAGTCAAAATGTGAAAATGACCTAAATATTCACTGACAGATGAGTGGGTCCAAAACACATGGTATATGTGCCCAATAGAATATCATTTAACCTTTAAAAAGAAGACAATTCTTCAGAACTTACACAGCATGAATAAACCTTAAGGTCATCATAGAAAATAGAATAAGCCAATCACAAAAAGATAAATATTGCAGAATTCTACTTAAGTGAGCTATTTAAAATAGTCAGATTCTCAGACTCATAGAATCAAATAATAGAATGATGGTTATCAAGACATGGAAAGATGGGGAAGTGAGGACAGGAATATGGTTTCAGTTAAAGGAACATGGATAAACTTCAGAGTTCTGTTGTAGTATGTTGTAACTATAGTCAACAATAATTTATTGCGCACTTAGAAATTTATTTAGAGGGCAGATTAATGTTAATTGTCTATTACAATAAAACAAAATTTTCATTTGGGCACAGTGGCACACACCTGTAATCCCAATACTTGGGAGGCTGAAACAGGAGTGTTGCAGATTCAAGGCCAGACTCAGCCTTAGCAACTTAGTGAGACCCTGTTTCAAAACTAAAAGGGCCAGGTGTGGTGGTGCATGCTTGGGAAGCAGAGACAAGAGGATCGTGAAGGTTTGAAGCCAGCCCTACTGGCTTAAGAGACCCTGTTTCCAAATAAATAAATAATAAATATATATATATATATATATGTGTGTGTGTGTGTGTGTGTGTGTGTGTGCGTGCGTGCGTGCGTGCGTGCGTGCGTGCGTGCGTGTGTGTGTGTGTGTGTATCTAGGAGTCTAGCTTGGAGGTAGAAGGGTTTCCAGGAACCCCAGTACCACCAAAAAAAAAAAATTTTTTTTAAAGGATGGAGGTGAATCTCAGAGGTAAATGCTCCTGGGTTCAATCCCTAGTAATGCAGAAAAAAATAAAAACAGCACCAGTACTTACCTTCCTGAAGCTAGTTTCATAATCTAATTGATATCATATATTTTTAAAACTTATTTAATGATTTGATTGTGATGATACACAATAAAAGCTATAAGAGATCTCTGATTGTGTCTTTGTTCAAACTATCCTCAGTTCTCAGCCTGAACTTGACAAGACTAAGCACCCTACATATAATAGTTGAATGAATGAATAAGCACCCCCCAAAAAAAATAAAAAAGAATAAAATCAATTAGGGGAAAATTTAATATCAATACAACATATTAAGTATTTGTTAATTAAAAACTCATATAAGGTGGGAATTGGGTAAGGGCTAATTGGGTGATGTGTGCATGTATGCCTCCGCCATCTTGTACTCCATTAAGATATGACTACAATGCACCAATAAGATGTTTAAAAAAACTCATATAAATAAGAAAATATGTCCAATAGATAGACGTACTAGGGAAAAAAGAGTTCAAAAAAGTGGAGATAGAACTTACTAAGTAACATAAAGGTGACTATTTAGCCCGTCTTTAACCAAATATCCTCTTCTCCATGTCATTTTACATGCCAAAATCTTTTGATTTTATTTTGTTTTGTTTTGTTTGTTTCTTTGTTTGTTTGTGCAGGGTTTTTTGGGGTTTTTTTTTTTTTTGGCCGCCCTGGGGATGGAGCCCAGGGGCATTATACCTACAAGCTACACCCCCAGCTCTATTTTTTATTCTTTATTTTGAAACAGGGTCTCACTGAGTTGCAAAGGACCTCACGAGGTAGCTGAGGCTGTCCAAGAACTGCGATCCTCCTGTCTCAGCCTCCCAGATGTTGGGATTACAAGCGTGCGCCACCGCGCCACCATGCCTGGCTTAATTTTGTTTCTTAACAGATGACGATGCTAGCAATTTAGCAAAGATGCAGTTAAAAGGATAATGTCTTACAATTTCTGTGAGAAGTATCAACTGACCCCAATACTTTTAAACAAAATAGTTAATCTGCAATCTTAATGGTTATACCCTTAGGAATTTATCCTATACAGACAATTCTAAACATGGTAAATTCATAAAACCACACAAAGAAACATTATTTTCAGTGTCAAAAATAGCAATAATCTAGCTATTCCGTAGAATAAATAATATAAGACATGATGTATCCTCCAGTTATAGTAGTAAGCAATTTTTATAAAGATTAAGAGGCAACAGCCGGGCAGGCATAATGGTGCATGCTTGTAATCCCAGCATTTGCAAGGCTGAGACAGGAGGATCGTGTACTTAGTGATGTCCTTGGCAACTCAGTGAGATCTTGTTTCAAAATAAATAATAACAAAATAGGGCTGGAGGTGTAGCTTAGAGGTTGAATGCCCCTGAATTCCATCCTCAGTGTCGCAAAAAAAAGAGGCAACAAAAAAAATAGGCAATAGAAAAACTATGCTCTTTAGAGAAAAGCAATATAAAATTTTCAGAGGAGTATAATTAAACATATTTTAAAATGTAAGAAGAAGGGGTAAAATATTATTTTAACTAGCAACTGAATGAAAACAGGATTTGTGCCTAAATTACCCTTAAATTTCCACTTCACTTTGTTTATGTGAGCTAGTATAATCATAATATTTGTTATAAAGAAATAAAACTACTTTCCACCAATTTTGATTTTGCTATTTTGATAGGTGTTTGGGGATGACTTAAAGAAGAGTCACCATGACTTGGAACCATGCCTGTGACATATTCATATTCCCTTTGTTTTCGTGTTATTTTTATTATTCTTCAGAGAATACAAACTCAGATTCTTTTGGAATGGTCAGTATCATGAACAGCACCAAACGTATCTTTTACAAACCATTGCTATTATTCATAAAGAAAAATTTCAAAAGTTGGAAATGTCTGTGTTGTTATGTGGTATAAAATAGGTTATTGCTTATCCCCAAGTAAGTGAATACTACAGGTTGGTAGGAAACGGAACTACCAAATTACAAAACCACAGGAAAAAAATAATCTTACAATACAATTTCAAAGGGGCTAATTGGGTAAAAGGAGACATCAAGATGGGTTTGATCATGCAAGAGATTTAATGAGAGAAACATCTGTGGGGGAAAAAAAATGAAGAAGGAGCCAGAAGAGGCTTGGAGAGCCAGGCATGGTGTAGGTCCAACCCTGGTGAAGAAATGAAGGAAAGATGGAAGTCTGAGTTGGAAACATCTTAGAATGAGTGCAGTTCTAAGAAACTTCATAGTGGTTGCTGAGGAGTACCTAGCCAAAGGTTCCACCAGAGGAGTTCTTCCTCTCCAAGGAATAGTCCTGCCTTAGTGTTTTTCTTTGGGGGTAAGGATCTATGGGGATCGAGCAAAGAAGCATTTTACCTCTGAGCTAAATTCCCAACCTTTTTACTTTTTATTTTGAAACAGGGCTTCACTAAGTTGCTGAGATACTAAGGGCCTTTCTCCATTTCTGATGCTGTCCTTGTACCTGCAATCTTTCTGTCACAGCCTCCCAACCTTCCCGACCTGTGCCACCACTCTTAGTCTGCCTTAGTATTTCTATCATGTTCAGTCACCAACTTGGAGTAGAGCCTGGTAAGTGTGTGAAGGCAGCATGGGTTTCAGAGTGCTGCAACTGAGGCCGTCAGTCAATTCTGCCTCTGCGGTAGAAGCTCTAAGAGGTACTTTTTCATGGTAGTCACTAGCACCAAAATTTAACTGCATTCAGAATACAGCATCTTATTTTAATTAGGAAATCCATTTCAGTGTTTGCTCAGAGAGGTCCATATTATTTGGTGGAATTTTTTGTTTGTTTTTCTAAAACGTTAAGAGGTACTTGTCACTTCCCACCAATGTAGAATAGGATGTGAGATGATTATCTCATGACAATATCCCCAGGCAATAACTGGAAAAGTTATGTTTCCATTGTTTGGGTGGGAAAATCAAGGTCTTAAAAGCTGAACGAACTATCCAAGTTAATGTTAAATAACATACGAGAATGCAAACCATTGTCGTTTCAGTGAAAGAAGGCTCCTTCTCTTTTATATTCATGTTCATAGAAATATAAATTCCAAGATTCATCTGGGTATGGTGATATACGCCTGTTAATCCCAGTTCTTGGGAGGCTGAGACAGGATAATTGCAGGTTCAAAGCCAGTCTCAGCAATTTAGCAATTCCCTGTTTGAAAATAAGAAATAAAAAGGACTTGAGGTGTATCTCAGAGGGTGAATGCTCCTCAGCTTAATCTCCAGTAGTAAAAAAAAAAAAAAAACAGGTTTCATGGACATAGAAATATAATATAAATTCCAGCATAGATAAATAACATGCAAACTTCCAAAACTAAGGGGAGGACTGTTGATCGTTTTTGCATATTTGAAGACAACATTTTACAGATAAATGCCTTTATATCTGAATGGGATTAGAAGCCCCTGCTGTCCAGTCACACACTGTTCTGTGAGATGATGAATTTTTCATCATACATTTCACTTTCTGACCCTGAAAATTAGAGACAAATATTAAGGTTCTCCTCAATAAATGTTGAGAACATATGCTCAATTCTGAGAATTAACTGGATAGGAATTTGGTATGTCCTTGAGCCAGTAGGCACAAATAAGATAATTAATGCCTTTAAAATGACTTCCAACTCCAAAGATTTTGATTTGACTCACACAGAAAACAGCTCCTCCTATTTAATTCTATACACATAATAATATGGTTTTGCATGATATACACCTCAAAAATAAATATTTTGTTCAGCCCAGCCACTGAAGAATGGTTCTTTATACTTTATTAAGCCAAATTTTGAAATGAGAAAACTAGTCACATTTGAAAACTGAATTGTTAATTAAAATAGCTATAACTTTCTTAAGGGTGTTTAATTGGCCTAACACAACTTATTTCATCTCAAAGAGAAGTTTATTATTGTAAGATGCTTGCATCATTTCAAGTATATTTCATATACAACACAAAGAAAGAATTTGATTTTCCAAAGGTCAAGCATATGGCTGTCCCAACGGAAATTTTTTTTTAGAAGCAGTTCTAACTCTAGCAATCTCTGCTGATGGCTGGTCTTAACTTCAGTCTTTATAATTTGAAAATTTCTCAAGGTCATATGTTATATAACATATTTTTCTCAAGGGAAGGAAGTAGATGATAAACTCCCTAAAAATACTTCCAAGGCATCCCTTGAATGATGTCCAAGATTGATTTGTCTTGGATTTCTGTTGTTGTTATCTTGAATAATCCATTACTTTTGCTAGCCAGTGACATATATTCAAAATGATGAGCTACATTAGTTATCTCCACTCAGGTATATCAAATTTTTAAAAATTTAATATACTGCCATAAAAAGCTGCTATTTTCTCAGACTTAGAAAAATGAAGTCCATTGTTTACTTATAAAAAACATTTAGAACAGTCCAAGCCTTAAAAACCATCATCACCAGATTTTAAATAGAGCCTGAAACCACCTACCTCAAAGACTTCTCTTGGGTGGCTCAGTAACTTTGTCTTTTTCTATTCAAACCATCTGTATATTTAAGCAGAACAAACTCACATCCTTTCTTTAACATATTTGACTTCACCTTCTAGGGGCACATTCACTCTCTGAATAAAATGGAAACTCAGTATGTGTCTGCAATATTTGATCATTTAGAAGAAAACAGAACATACACTCCCTATTCAATGTACATTAACTCACAGTATTTCTGTAAAATGAGTTCATAAAATCATAACCATGTGCCTGACTGAAAATAAATGTATTTAAGTTCAGCTCAGTAAAAAAAAATGCATTCAAAGAAGTAATTCAAAAAGTTTAAGACAATAATTTTTCAGTCAAAATTATTTATTTATTTTTGATTGGCAAAATATGCATGTTATATTTATCCAGCAAATCAAACATTTTCTGGGTCTTTAGAGGATGACGGACACTTTCACACCCATTATTGTTAATCTTCACCAGATCCTCTATATGCTTCTAAATTTGCCAACTAGGAAGGATGCTCAGATTGGGACCATCTATGAAGTTGCCTATGCCTCTACCAACTTTTGCCTCATCAAGATGTATGTTTACAATGCACCAATAAATTAAATTTAAAATGTTTAAAAAATGGTTATGACAAAATAACTGGATTAGAGTCAATATTAGTTAAATACATTCAAATTAAAAATCAATCTTTGGGTTTAAAAGCACCTAAGAGGCTGTATTAATTCAGATACAGTTTTATATGTGTGCAATAAGATCCAAATTAATACTAGCTTAAGCAAGATAAAAGTTATGTTTTCTCTTGTAATGTTTATTCTAAATGGTCATTGCCTAGATTAAATACAACTACTATGGAAGAAGGTCACAGAAGATTTTAGAAAAGTCTATGTCCAAAAGTCCATAAAGTCTATGTCCATAAAGTCTATGTCCAAAAGTCATTTTAGATTTTAATATAGAAGACAAATAAATATTGACCTCTTTGGCCAGGCATGGTGGTATACAGTTGTAATCTCAATACTTGGGAGGCTGGATAACCCAAACAAAACATTCCCAATTAGATCTGAAGGGGTCTGCTGCATTCCATATTGGTATATTATTGATTTTGGCCTTGAGTTACTAGATATTCCGATTTTTCAAGAGAAGCCATAAATTTGCATTTTTGGTTTTTTATTAATTTTTTTATTAGTGCATTGTATTTATACATTATAATGGGGTAAAAAACTTGTGTAGGTATAATTGCACACATCACCCAGCCAGCCAGCCCCCACCCAGTCCCCACCTCACTCCTTCCCTCCCATGCTTGGTTTAGTGGTTGACTTCGATATGAATAAGTACATCATGCACTTTAAAGCATTTCCCTCTCCCCACCTCCCATCCCCACAGTTTGGTTGTCTTATTTGCCCCTCTATAGGATCTCTTTTTTCACCTGGAGTTCCTCCTATGACCCCATTCACCCTAGCTTTCACATATTAGGGAAAACATCTGATTCCTTACTTTTTGGACTGACTTATCTCACTCAGCATAATGTCCTCAAGATCCATCCATTTCCCTGAAAATACCGCAATTGTATTTTTTTTTATGGCTGAGTAAAATTCCATTGTGTACATATCCCACAGTTTTGTAATCCATTCATCTATTGATGGACATCTTGACTGGTTCAATAGTTTGGCAATGGTGAGTTGTGCAGCTATGAACATAGATACACATGCATTAGTTTGGTCGTTTGGTTTCCTTTCTTTTGGGTAGATAGCAAGAAGTGGTATTGCTGAATCAAATGGTAGATTTGTTCTCATTCTTCTGAGGATTCTCCATACTGTTTTCCAAAGTGGTTGCACTAATTTGCAATCCCACCAACAATGTTTAGAGTTCCCTCTTCTCCACATTCTCTCCAGCATTTGTTATTGTTCGTGTTTTGAATGATTGCCATTCTAGTTGGAGTTAGTTGAAATCTAACTAGTAGTTTTGATTTGCATTTCTCTGATTGCCAATGATGTTGAGCATTTTTTGATGCATTTATTGGCCATTTGAATTTCTTCTTTCGTGAAGTGTCTATTTAGTTCACATGCCCATTTTTTGATTGAATGATTTTTTTTTTAGTTTTGAGTTTCTTGAGTTCTCTATATATTCTAGATATTAGTCCTCTATCGGAGGGGTAGGTGGCAAAAATCTTCTCCCATTCTGTTGGCTCTCAATTGAGGTTCTTAACATAGTTAAAACATCTGATCATGTTGCAAAGGCCAAAACCACATCTATATGCCAGATTTACTTAAGGATCACTCAATGCAATCTATAATAATCTTCTCGACCAATAATTCTATTTTATAGACAAGGAAACATAGACCTAGAGTAGTCGAATTTGTCTTTCATAAAATACTCCCAGTACTGCACTCTAAAATGTCCCTCTGAGGTTCAGATAAGAAAATTTAAAAACAATTTTCTTGAAAATAATCTAATTCTATGCTACAACGTAGTGTTCTTCTTTTAAATGAAATATTTGACAGCAGATCAAGGATGTGTTCTGTGTCCCATTCCTTCCAAACCCACCACTGAAAGGAAGATCTCTCCTGTTTTCTACCTTCCTGACTTGGATTTGCCAGAGCGCTGGCTGTTGATCAGTAACATATGAGACTGGAAAGTGTCAAGGACGTCACTGGCAACCAACCAGTAGCCAGCCCTTCCTCTTTCTAGCATGGCCCATTTAATTGTACACTCATATCAAATCAATAGCAGATTCATTTCAAAACACATTTTTCACTTTTATGTGTGTTTTTCTGTGTGCTATAAAGTTATATGGTTAAAATATTTTTCACTGAAAACTTTAATATGGAAATGGGTAACATTTATCTTCTACATGCCTGCGTGAAACTTAATTGTTCATGGATTAGTCATATGGTACTTGCATAAGCCATTTTATGAATATTTCTGTTCTTTAGAAGCTTCCTTGAAGAAAAATCTTGTGTTGAGATTTTTGAGCCAGGCATGAACAAATACCTCAGGCCCTATTTCTATCTTTTGCTAAGTTAGATCTTTTGAGTCCAAAAATTAGATGAAGTATGTGCATATTTTCTGATTTTTATATTAGGAATCTTACTTTGATCAATTTTTCCAACACTTAATTCAATTTTATTTTGGTTCAGGAAATACTGGGATAATATTATATAAATGCATAAAGAATGACTGGAAATATTAATATGAATCAATGTAAAAAGTCAAAAAAATTAGCTTTTAAGTTTAAACTTTCTTTAATTTAATATCTATATCTCTTTCTCTCTTTCTCTCTTTCTTCAGAAGAGACTTCAGACAAGGGAGGAGAAATCCTAGTGGAGTGAAGGACAGGACCTAAGGGAGAGAGGCAGGTTAGAGGAGGAAGGTGAAGAAAACACTTTGATGAACACAATGCACACATGCAAAATTACCAATGCCAACCTCAATATTGTGCATGGGGAAGGGAGTGGGGAGCAGGGTAGGAGCTGGGGAAAGCTCCCCAAGTGCTGAATACACGTATATCTCTATCAATCTGAACTTTATCATGATGTATGATGACACGGCATCCATTTTTTAAATGAAAAATAAAATTACCCAGGTCCAGGAAGGAGATCCTGGCACAAGATGGGTTTTCGTTTTATTCCCAATTTTTAAAAATTGAAACATTTCAAATAAACTCTTAGCCATAATAATTTATAAAAACTTCCCTCTCTCCTCCTTTCCTTCCTCCTCCCCCTCTTCTCCTTACTTCCTCTTCTTCCTTCCTTTTTCTCTCCCTCCTTTTATTTTACCTGCGGTTTTAGTGGTTTCTGTGACACTAGCAGTTGGCAAAAGTAATGCCTACAGGGGGCCAACTTCTGAAAATAACAGTTGAAGGGTGGGTTTGGTTTGGCTGAGAAAATAAAAAAAAAATTTTCCATTCCCTATTTCTAATGACTTGAATTATTATACTTTATTAATAGAGTACACTGGACTGCTGAATTCCAATTTCAATATTAGAAAAACAGATACATGAGCTGCTCTTTTCAGATCACTTTCTACAGCCTTACCTTTTTTTCCTTCTTTCTTTATTCTTCATTTTCTTTCTCTCATGTCTATTTCCATTATGGTTCATTTTTTATCTTAATTTATTCTCAATATTATGTCTAGTCCTCCTTCATTATCATCAATTCATACCAAAAATATTAGTATAAATTACTTACAAATTCTATTTTCTTGTAGATTTTTCTAATACTTATAAAATGTGTCCCTAACAGAAAAATTGGGACTCAAATATAATTTTATAATTGCATTTGACAACAATAAATCTTTGCAATTGACACATATTTTAGTTAAATGCTTCCTTCTTCCTTCACAGATCAAATAGCTAAAGAAAAAAATGTAAATGTATTGGTATAGATCTGAAAAAAACAACATTCTCAAGAATACTATAAAAACCAGGCATGGTGGCATACTCTTGTAATCCCAGCACTTGGGAGGCTGAGACAGGAGGATCGCATAGGTTTGAAGCCAGCCTCGGCTACTGAATGAGGCTCTCAGCAACTTAGTGAGACCCTGTTTCCAAATTAAGTATAAAATAGATCTGGGAGTATACCCCAGAGGTAGAAAAACCCCTGGATTCCACTCCCAGTACCACACACACACACACACACAAAAAAAAAAATACTAGCAAGTATGAAAACTTTATCAACATTGCATATACTTTTACATATTATATATCCAATATGTAAGAAGGTATATTTTCAAATTCAAGCCAACACATTTACATTTTCTTTCCTTTGGCTTTGTTATCTCTGTAGAAAAAAAAAAAACAGATCACAGTAGAAAATCACTTTTTAAAAAAATTTGTGGTACTGGAGATTGAACCCAGGAGCTTTCTACCTCTGAGTTACACCTATATTTTATTCTTTATTTTTAAAACAGGGTCTCACTAAGTTGCAAAGGGCCTTACTAAGTAGCTGAGGCTGGCTGAGAACCTGCGATCCTCCTTTCTCAGCCTCCCAAGCACTGGGATTACAAGTGTCCACCACCACACCCAGCTTAGAAAATCATTTTCTAAAGACCTCTCAGTCTCTCAGTCTAAAAACCTGACTTTCTGTTTCTCCCTGATGACACAGTTAAGGACTGTTTGTGAGTACTCACCACACACACACAAAATAGTACACACACAAAACTTTTGCCAGGTACCTTTATCTTTATTGGGGTCAAAAAAATTCCATTTCCACTACATTTATGGTAAAGGCTTTCATCTTTTTGAAAACTACACTCTTTTCCTTCCTCTGCTAAAAAAAAAAATGGCTGGTATGTAGGTGGCAACTGTATTCACATTCAAAGTGAACAAAGATAGGGATAGAAAAGAAAGATAAAACCTTAAACAGTAAGAGTTGGAGAAGACTGTTTACTTAGCAATATGTCAAGAAAGTTATTGAAGAAGTACAGAAAGGGCATGAGTCACTTCATACACATAAGGTTGAGTCACAGTTATGAGTAATAGGTTAATTATGATATGTGCATGTACAAATATGTAACAACAAATCCCAATATTATGTATCATCGTAAGGCACCAATAAAAATATTTTTAGATAAAGTTAACAGGTTTAAATAAATCATTAAACCAGACTTCCGGGAAGATGGCGACCGAGAAAAGTGGGGCTTAAGAGTCCCGCTAACAACCAATCTCCATTACCACAAAAAGAGCGCCTTTCATAGCCAGAAAACACCATCACCAGAAAAACAAAAAAACCACCAGGCTCCAGAGAGAAAGCGGACTGAGAACAGAGCTCAGGGCCACAGAGGAGACACACGCGCCCGAGGACGCGGCAGCAGCGCCATACTGCCGGCGGCAGCGGCGAACTCAGCGGACGGCTACAGCAAGCCGAGGTGAGCCGATGGGGAACAGCCAGGCGGGATCTTTCGGCGCAGACAGCATTTAAAGCTCCCAGTGGCTGAGCTCAGCACACGCTGCAGGGACTCAGAGTGGAAATCAAAACCAGAGAAGAAAAAATACGCCAGCCTCATGGCCGAGGGCGTGGCAGAGGCGCCATATTGCCACCGGCGGCGGCAGCAGCAGTGATTTCACCGAGTCCAGTACAGCTACATCTACGTACTCAAGAACAGTGAGTCAAATTGCGGGCCACAGAGGAGAAATCCCAGTATTGTGCCTCCTGGGACTTGACCCAGTGAGGGAGTGGTGGTGGCAGAGATATCACACCATAGGAGAACGTGCAACCTGGCACCCCCCATAGGTTAAAGCAGCCTCTATCGACTCCCTGGGTCGGAGACTCTGTGATACAACCCAGTAAAGGAGTAGTAGGGTCTGAGATAATACAGACTCGAGATCCAGAGCACCTTAAGTGAAGCCATAGTGACCCAAGGGAAGAACCCAGAGAAGGCACAAACCTCCGAAATCATGGGAAAGAGGAATAACACTGAAGTAATGAATGTGCACAACCCCACAACATCAGAACCTGATAAAACAGAAAATCAGAGATTTCTAGAAGATCAAATCAGGAAAATAACTGTAGAAATAATAGAGGTGCTTCGAAAAGAACTCAGAGAGAGCCAAAAAGAGATAAAGGATGCAATTAATGAAGTAAAGGCCTCAATTCAAAGCACAAACAACCGATTAGACCACATGGAGAACAGAATCTCGCTCTTAGAAGATGAGCAATCCAAAAATGAATGCATAGTTTCTAATCTAGAAAAAGATATCCAACAGCAGGAATCTGACATTGAAGAAATATGGGCCCATCTTAAGAGAGCTAACCTAAGAATAATTGGAATAGAGGAGGGAAAAGAAAGTGATACCAAAGGGATCAACAATCTCTTCAAGGAAGTAATAGCAGAAAATTTTCCAAATATAGAGCAAGAGGTTGATACACAGATCCAGGAAACTTATAGAACTCCCTTTAGACAGGATCCGAGAAGAGGATCCCCACGCCACATAATTGTCAAAATGACCAATGTGGAAGCCAAGCAGAGAATCTTAAAGGCAACAAAAACAAAGGGCCAAGTGACATTCAGAGGCAAGCCAATTAGAATCACTCCAGACTTCCCAAACCAAGTCATGAGAGCCAGAAGGGCTTGGAGTAACATATTCCAAACTCTGAAAGAAAACAACTTCCAGCCAAAAATTTCCTATCCAGCAAAACTTTCTATCAAATTAGATGGAGAAATAAGAAGCTTCCATGACAAACAGAAACTGAAGGAATTTATGTCTTCAAAACCAGCGCTAGAGAAAATACTCAAAGAGATTAACTACAAAGAAGAAATAGGTAACACTCACCAGAACCAGAGAAACAAGAGTTTCCATCCAACAGACAACTAAGATTGGTTATCTGTGGAGATTCATTATTTATGTTAGTCTTTTACCTATCTCTAAATTGTATTGTTTGCCTTTATTGTTGTTAATTTTTAGGATTTCTAGTTGGAATATTAATATACCTTCAGATATAGCATTTGGAAATATTTTATCCAATTCTATTAGTAACTTTTAACTCTGTTTACATTGTCTTTGGATATACAATATTTTATTTTATTTTTTAGGGAGTTTGTATATTCTTCTGTTGCCTGTGCCATTGAAATCATATCCAAGAAATCACTGCCAATTTCAATGTTGTGAGGTTTTATGACCCAGATTTTCTCCTAAAAGTTTATAGTCTTAAGATTTATATTTAGGTCTTTTATCTAGTTTGAGTTAATACTTGTATGTGGGATTAGGTAAGGGTCCAATTTTATTCTTTTCCATGTAATTATTATTTTTCAACAATATTTAGTTAAAAGATTATTATTTCCACCACCAAATCTTCATGGAAACCTTGTCAAAAATAACTTGACAATATAGGGAAGAAGTTAGCTCTAGGCTTGTATTTAACTCCAATGGTCTATATATCTGCCTTTAGAACAGTACTACACTGTTTCAATTATTGTAGCTTTATATGGTTTGAAATCAGAAAATATACATCTTCTAGCTTTGTTTTTGCTTCGAGATTGTTTTGGGTATCTAGAGTCCATATTCCATATCAGGATAGATTTTTTTCTGAAAAATAAATATATGATAGTTTCACCTAAAAAAAAGAAAAAAATATTCTCTGGTAAGAAAGAAAGCAAAAAGAAATATTGAAATGTTATCTTTAAGTCATCAAAAGCTTGGTATCAGACAAATGAAACTGTTATGTGAGATTATCATTTTTAATTTTGGATAAATTGCTATAATACTAGATGTCAACCACTAAGCCAAGCATGGGAGGGAGGGATGGGGAGAGAATGGGGTGGGGATCGGGTGGGGGCTGACTGGGCGATATGTGCATGTATGTCTACAAAAGTTTGTATCCCACTATGATGTATGAATACAGTGCACCAATAAAATAAAATTAAAAAAAAAAATCATTAAACCAACTGAAAGAATGACACCCAAAGCTCATCCATCCCCTTTCTCATTGACAAGCTGAATGCCAAAGCTAAAGAGTAAAAGACATTAATAAAGTATCCTCAAGTCCACAACTCAGTGAAGACTAGCTTGATCCAGGCTGATTTTACTTAGCTTACTGAAACATTCTTCTCTTTTTAAGAATATAGCTAACTTGAGGTGATTCCATTTAACAATCAGGTCAAAAGTGAAGATGTGACAGATGGTTCCATTTAACAATCATGTCAAAAGTGAAGATGTGACAGAAGCAATGGAAAAATACATTGAAAAAAGTCACAAGATACAAACAGCAAGAAATAAAAGAGAACATATAACAAAGCCGGGGAGGGGAGAGCAAGAAAAGAGATCAAGTCTCTCCCTATTTCCCTCACTTGATCTTCCTTTCTTCCTTCTTCTCTTCCTGTTTCTTTCTTCCCCTTCCTCCCTTCTGAAAAGTGCTCCAGAAATTATATCTTGCTTCCAATAGCAGAAATCCAACTTTAGAACTTAAATGAATTACGGAATCTTTTCCTCACGTAAAAGGTGTAAGTGGCGACATGGGACTTGCATGTTCCTCACAAGCTGAATTCCACCAGATCCACCACCTTATGAGTTTGGGTACACCTAGGCAGCATCCCATAGCAAATGTAAAAGGTACATGTTGGTATCTGGTACTGGTGGGCTGCGAGTAAGCTGCAGAGTAGCTACCCGAGACCCTGCTCTCATAACTTTCACACTAACGCCCTTCCCTCAGCTCACATCTGTGGCTCCATGAGGAGGAAATGCAGGAGGAAAATGGTCAAATTTGGTTCATAGAGCAATCAGCTCAGTATTTGAGTGTATTTTTTTTTTTTTGCAGTACCTGGGATTGAACCCAGGTGCATTTCTACCTCCGAGCTATACTCCCAGCCCTATTTTTTATTTTTATTTTGAAACAGCGTATCACTAAGTTGTGGAGACCTTACTAAGTAGCTGAGTCTGGCTGCAAACCTGTGATCCTCCTGTCTCAGCCTCCCAAGAACTGATGTAAGTTTAAAGAAATGAATGGCTGCAACTCTATAGCCCTACTCAGGATGGCCCTAAAAGACAATATTAGAGGAGTCCTCCTTACAGGGCTTCAGGTAATCCACCTTGCTCTCTGCTTCAAATGGAAGGGGAAGTAGCTTAAGGCAAGAATAAATAATAACACTGAAGACAAGGAGTTCTAGGGAGAGGTAAGTGGATAGGTCTGTGGAGTAAGCACACAATATTGCATATTATCCAGCAAGAGCACTGACCACCAAGAAGATAATTATCACAGAAGTAAACAGAATGATCCTGCCAGTGGACATCAGCAATCTCTGACCTTGGCCACCCCAGGTTTTGCACGATGCACACATGAGCAGGATAGCCATGGTGATAAAATACAGACATATCCATGACCACATGGATTCCCACTCTTCAGAGCTGATCTAGATATTTCTTCTACCTATGAAGTAATATCATCAAACTTGCAGGAACAGAGAACAACACAGAGTTCACAGTACAGCATCGCTTGTCAAAGAAACCAAGCAGGTGGCGAGTTGATTACCCCCACAGTCCTTCACCCGTTAAAAATGCTGCCATTTACCTTAACTAGAACCAACACATTTTCCTAATATGAGTTTACCTTTCTGGATTGTAGGGCCTCAGTCAATATTACTTCTGACTGCCTATAAAATGTTTGGCCTACTAATGAGATCCAATTGAATATCAGAGGGGATAAAAGAACCCACTGGAAAGCAAAAGAAGTTAGGGTGTAGGTATACAATTATGAAATCTTCTCATCACATATCAGCTACTTGCCTGACAGGTGGAATGGTCTTTTGAAAATACAGCAGAGTCAAGAGCTTGAAGAAAAGGCCAGCCAGGATGGAATGCCCTGCTCCAGGAGGCAGCATTTACCCCAAAACAATAGCATTACATGGTGCTCTGTGCTCATTAAATAGAATATAAAGGTCTCAGAATCATAGGGTAAAATCCATGGTTCCTTTTACCATCAGTCTTAGGAAAGCACTTGGATAATCTAGGTACCGTGCCTCCATAACTCTAGGGGGTCCACAAATCTAGAGCAAGGCTTAGAGCCTTCCCAAACCTGGTCCATGATCTGGTTTTTATGACCTATGAAATAAAAACGTTCTTCTATGAGAAAAGAAGTGGTTAGAAGAGGTAGTAAAAAGAGAAGGGAACATTATATGATTTATGAAATTAAAATATTACTAACTGATATACCTAATTCATGATACAATAAATACCAAATTTTAAATGTACAACTGATGAACTTTGGCAAATGTATACATGCAGCAATGTAAACACACTCTTAAGATATAGAACATGAAAGTGCTTAACATCATTATCAATCAGAGAGATGCAAAGCAAAACTACCCTGAGATTTCACCTAAATCCAACTAGAATGGCAATCATCCAAAACACAAACAACAACAAATGCTGGCGAGGATGTGGAGAAGTAGGAACTCTAAGACATTGTTGGTGGGATTGCAAATTAGTGCAACCACTTTGGAAAACAGTATGGAGGATCCTTAGAAGAATGGGAATGAACTACCATATGACCCAGCAATAAGGAAACCAAACTACTACCAAGCTAATGCATGTGTATCTATGTTCATAGCTGCACAATTCACCATTGTCAAACTCTGGAACCAGCCAAGATGTCCATCAACAGATGAATGGATTACAAAACTATGAGATATGTACACAATGTAATTTTACTCTGCCATAAAAAATACAATTACATCATTTACAGGAAAATGGATAGAACTGGAGAACATTATGCTATGTGAGATTAGCCAGTCACAAAAAATAAGAAATCATATGCTCTCCTTAATATGTGGAGAAAATGGGCCATAGGAGGAACTCTAGATGAAGAAGGAGATACTACAGACGAGCAAATAAGGTGACCTAACTGAGGGATGAGTGGGGGGAGAGGGAAATTCCCTAATGTACATGATGTACATTAACAAACATCTCAAAGTCAATCACTAAGCCAAACATGAGAAGGAGGGAGGGGGATGAAATGGGAAGGAATTGGGTAAGGGCTAATTGGGGGATGTGTTCGTTTGTGCCTCCACCATCTTGTACTCCACTACAATATATGACTACAATGCACCAATAAAAAATTTTTAAAAAGATATAAAGCAATTCCTTCATTCTAAATAGTTCCCTTGTGCCACTTCCAGACCATCCCCGTCCTTTACAAGGAATGACTCTTCTGACTTTTCTTACCATTAGTGTGTTTTTGTTTTATTGGGGTTCCAATGAATCAGTCAAATTAAACAGACTAAGAGTCATTTCAGAGTACCCTCTACTGACCTACTGCTGTTTCAGTATAATCAGACCAAAAGGTTAACAAGCAAGAACAATGTCTTACTCATTTGTACCTAAAACAGCAATACTTCTTTATTATCAGAGAAGAATTTCTCAGGGCATCTGCTGCATTAAAGAATGGCATTTCAAGAAGCAAAAGTGATATAGCTTCAACATGAGCTCTAGAGTACAAGCTCTCAATGAAACCGCCTGGGCCTAAGGCTTGGCTCAGTTTCTTAACATCTAGGTGACGAGCAAGTGACTTCTTTCTCTGACTGTTTTCTCATTTGACAAATGATGACTTTTTTAGAATACCCTCACAGACTTGTTATAAGGAATAGATCAGCTGATGTATGGAAAGGGTTTACTATGGTGCCTGGCAAACAGAGAACACTCAGTACATATTAGGTATTAATACAAATACAATTAACATATGAACTTGAATAATCAAAACCCACATTTAACTTTCATGTTACATGGAAATCAATGCAACCATGGAACATAAAATATGCCAAATCTGAAAAGAGTAGAAAACTTTCCTATTTTGATCAGTTATCTCATGATAATTTGGCTTTAGAAAATGGTTTTTATTAAAAGAAGTTTATTAAAAGATAGAAATACAGAGGATATGTACAGCTCCATACCAGACTAGCATGGAGGGGTGACTCAAATGAAAACACCCTAGAAAATGGTTTTAAATGTTGTAAAAGTAGAAAATTCTCAATATAAAAATGCTTGAAATTTCTACTACCCACTATACCAGCATATGTTAGGATATCGGATAGAACTTGGCCCATCATTTTGTTTCTTCCTTCCAGTTTTCTAAAGCTTTTCTCTGATAACTTTGGCCCAAGCCAGAATGCTTTCCCCAATACCCCTTACCTTTCATTGTCCTTTTCTAAACATTGTTATGGTGTCTGGCTTCATTAGCCATTTCTCTCTTCTTTTTACATCTTATCTTATTTCCATGGAATCTTGCCCTTCCGCTAATAAGATATAATTTTTAAAATCCACTTCCATATATAATATTGCCAACAGAATTAAGTTATAGCAATGTCCTTCCAGTTGTTCTACTAGCTAAAAATAAAACACAAGATTAAAAAGGCATGTTAAGAGAGATAGTACCTCCTGCCTGGTCAGTGGTTACAAATAAGAATTAGACTGATGTATCATACTTGGAAATCTTTTCCTCACCTTATGATCTTCAATCACTCTAAATAATTATTGTTTACTTAGTTAATAGAAATATTTTCTCTTTGAGATCTTTTATATACTTCTGAAAAATACAGACAAGATTTGGTTACATGTGATTTTTTCCATCTCCTCCTCTTATGTTTTCTATTTAAATATGGTAGAAGTCTAGAATGTTCCTACTAGAGATTGCAACTTTACCCCTGCATTAATAAAATTTTGCTAATATTCTAACCATGTGAGCACAAGTCAACAAATTCCTCAATATTCACAAATTCACTTAGAAAGACAGGTTTGCAGTGGTTTAATTTATCAGTGTTAACATCTATCTGCTCCTAGAAAAGAACTTCCCACATCTGTTTTTTTCTTAGCTTTCTTTTTCATGCCTTTTATTCACATTTCCATGGCCATATTTACTTTATCCATCTAGATTAAACCTCTTTACCCCTGCAACATTGTCTTCTCGTGTCTGTAATGTGTGCTTTTTTCCTTTTAATAAAATCTTGGCCAGTTTAACTGTATTCCTGGGATATCAAGCCAGAAGTTCTTGTTATTTTTTCCAGTTATTTCTTCCAAAATATATCGCATGTTACTTTACTCTTGAAGCTTACATCATCTCCTTTCATCTCTAGCAAGGAATGGCTACAAATATGCTTCTTGGAGTACATCTAAGTTATTTGATGATCAACATTCCCATAGCATAATTCCCAGGCAACTCACACTGATTTATCTTTTGAATTTTTCCTGACAACAAAACCTTGCTGAAACCATTCTGTGATGTCTGCATTTCATGGCTTCGAATCGGTTTTGCTTTTCTCACTTTGGCCTTCTTGCTTTTTACTTAGATCTCAGGAGGCATGAGAAAAAAACAAGCCCTTGTAACCCAATAACAGATAAACTTTAAATAGTACTCTGTGCCCATAGTTGGCCTTATATTTTCCTTTGTTCTTTTTTTAGCATTAATTCCCCTTTTCCTGGATTGTTTTAGCTGATGTGCAGCTTTCCCTGACTAATGCCACTATAAACTGTCCCTCTGTTTTGAAGTCCATTAGTGTTTAAATCTAAAATATAGAACATGCTGCTTTGTACTTGCTATAAAATATTGCTAGATATGTGTGTGTGTGTGTGTGTGTGTGTGTGTGTGTGTGTGTGTGTGTGGTCATTTTGGCTTGTCAGCTAAAGAGTTAATTCTTCTCTGTCATCTCTCTGCTTATATAAATGCGGTAAATGCAATTATCACCAAATAAATGCTTGAAGTATTGTACTAAATTGATTATTTGTCCATTCATCCAACATTTATTGAGCACATACTCAGTGTCACTCACCAAGCTTCTAGCTGTTGGATATGCAGAGTTAATCAAGTGGTCCTAGCTCTCAACAGCTTGTAGTATAGAATAAGAAAATAGGTAGAGCATAGAATACAAAGTCTGCTAGAAAGTATGGAATTATAAAAGTAGATTCCCTAATTTAATATAAAAAGAGGGCAGAAAATGAGAGAGTGGAAAGAAGAGATCAGTAGAACTTAACTAGGCAGAGTACGTGAACAGCATTCTCCAGGCAGAAGAAAGAAATGGGTACTGAGCCTCTTCTAGCAGAGTGGGTTGATGCTCATGGTTCCATCACTAGAGAGAAGGGTCGGGTGAAATGTTGAGAAATGAAGCTGAGATGACAGAATCTGCACACAAGGGACCTCATAAGGCCTGTTGAAGACATTGCCCTTCGTCCAGCCCCTATAACTGTAGTCACTAGACTTGTGACTGGCATCAGGAAGGTGATAACAGGCTCTGTTCATCAACTCTCTGCATTTCGATATTTGAGATGCCTTTGATTTCAGGCTGAACTTTTAATCTCACACCCACCTCTCAGAAATATGCTAAACAGCAGGGCCAGAATAGCTGTATTCTTGTATTTCCTCTCTCATATCTCTGCTTTAAAACTTTAGTGTTTGATTACTTACCAAATTCAGCATAGATTCTGCATGATATTATCTCCAGTGAATCTCTACTATCTTTCCCCATTTCTCCCCTACACTACTGTATAAGGATGTGTATCATAATTCCTTAATTCCATTACCTGGATCATGAAGTCCTATCATAAAGTCTTTCCCATTTTCCATCTGTTCAAACTTCTCAGTCTTTTTTTTTTTTTTTTTTTTTTGGTGGTACTGGGGTTCCTGGAAGCCCTTCTACCTCCAGGCTACACTCCCAGACCTATTTTTACATTTTTATTTGGAAACAGGGTCTCCTAAGCCAGCGCGCACGGCTGGCTTCGAACCTGCGCGATCCTCCTGTCTCTACCTCCCAAGCGCGGGGATTACAAGCGTGCACCACCACGCCCGGCCCTTCTCAGTCTTTTAAACTTGCCACCAATGTTAAGTTTTATTTCTACTACCTTTAAGCATTTAATGTACTCTTCTTGGTAGTTTGTTGTGTTTATTCTGCATATGCAAAAATGAGTATTCCTTGATGGTCAAAAGTATCCTGGCCACCTTGTTTTTTTTTTGTTTGTTTGTTTTTTTTTTTTTGTATTACTGGGGATGGAACCCAGGGGGTGCTGGATAAACATTAAGTTAAAACATACTAAGATGATAACTATCATTCATGAAGTTCAAATAATCTACTCTTTGCTTCCTAAATGAACATAGTTACTATAACATCTCGAGTTTCTTTGCTATGTTATTTATAAAGAAGATAGAAGCTGATATTTTATCTCTATTTTATAGAAATAAGCATTGGATCATTGGAAAGATAAGAAATTTTCTTAAATAATTTGAGGCTGGAATCTGAGCTCCTGATGCTAATTCTGTGTTCATTTGAATTATACTAAATTGAAGCCTTTTTTTGAAGAGATTAAAAGGTAACCTTTGTAAAATATATATTAAGAATTTCTGGGTGTGGTGGTACATGCCTGTAATCTCAGTATTTGAGAGGTGAGACAATACAATTACATATTTAAGGTCAGCCTCAGCAATGTAGCAAGACTCTGTTTTATTTTGAAGGATAAGGGTGTAGTACGGAAGTAGAATGCCCCTGGGTCCAATCCCTAGTGGTGTGTGTGTGTGTGTGTGTGTGTGTGTGTGTGTGTGTGTGTGCATAACACATAGATCTTATTACTATTATCAACACTTGAAAGAAAGATAATGGAAAATTGTTAAATGTCAGTGGAAATAAGATGGTTTCTAACTTTGTAATTCAGAAGTTAAAGATGTCAAGTAAAGGTAGAAAACATTAAGAGGTAGTTTAGAGGGATCTAGGTTGACTTTAATTTATTTGGGCTAATTTGCTAAAAATTAATTTATTCAATGCCAGCTTACTACATGGCAAATCTACCCAAAGACCACCTAGAGGAAAACATCCTAAGGGTATTCTAAGGTTATAGGACACTTTGTTGCAACCATTTGAAAGCAGATTTAGGGTGGGACCCAAGCCTACCGATATGGAAAAGGTCATACACATATTTAAGAAAAAAACAGCCACTTCAAATAAATCTTTAAATATTTTAGGGAGGTTCGCAGGCGACAACCCAAGGCGAGGCTCGCTGCCCACCCCGCCCAGGCCCAGAGCCCACCCGGTCGGCCCCGCCCAGCCATGATCAAGGCGATCCTCATCTTCAACAACTACCAGCCCTACAGTGAAGATACACAACAACAGGTCATCAGGGAGACCTTCCATGTGGTATCTAAGACAGATGAAAATGTTTGTAATTTCCTAGAGGGAGGATCGTTAATTGGAGGATCTGACAACAAACTTATTTATAGACATTATGCAACGCTCTATTTTGTCTTCTGTGTGGATTATTCAGAAGGTGAACTTGGCATTTTAGATCTGATTCAAGTATTTGTGGAAACATTAGAAAAATGTTTTGAAAATGTCTGTGAACTGGATTTAATTTTCCACGTAGACAAGGTTCACAATTTTCTTGCAGAAATGTTGATGGGAGGAATGGTGTTGGAGACCAACATGAACGAGATGGTTACACAAATTGATCCACAGAATAAACTCGAGACATCTGAGGCTGGCTTAGCAGGAGCCCCAGCCCGTGCTGTATCAGCTGTAAAGAATATGAATCTTCCTGAGATCCCCAGAAATATTAACATTGGTGACATCAGTATAAAAGTGCCAAATCTGCCCTCTTTTAAATAAAATATTAAAAAGGCCACTCCCAGGTAAAAATCAGGGGGAAGAGTCATCTAAGTTTACCATGCAGTTGTTTACCAAAAATTGAGGATGAGAGTCTTAACTTTTGCTCTTGGATTTAAGTCAAGGTACTGTATAGAAATTGTGTAAATCAGTGTGGAAGTTCAATGTTGCTCTTCTTGCTCAATGATTTTAAAGAAATTGAGTAGTTCCAGTATGATTTTTTTCTTTTCTTAACTGCATTCCTATGCCCATCTAAGACATGCCTCTATGTGTTGGCTATTAACAGTATTTCTAAAAGTGAGATATTTCTTTAATTTTGTACAATCCAAAATGTTGGTGTTTTGTATGTGTCACAAGTGCAACATTCCTTAATTCTTTCTGCTATTTGTCACAGTTGTTAAAGAACCAAGTGTGTATTGCATGAAAACATTATGATCTTTTCCTCTTAGTTTAAATAAACTCCAAGGTAACTGGACTTATAAAGCACCTTTCTGTTCGCCTGATATCTACTTTAGCAATTTTTTTTTTACAATCCTCTGACACAACAAAGTAAATAAAATATATTTTATCATGGAAAAAAATCTTTAAACATTTTAGGAATACTATGAATTTGAGTTATAAAACATACATAATTGGCATTCAGCTAAATAGAGCTAAAATTCTGGAAGAACTGAAAAGGTTATAGTAAAATTAAAACCTTAAAGAAAATCTTCCATAAGTCATCAATGTTATCTGACATTTTGGAAATTGATTTTTCAGTGAATTGTCCTGATTCCATTTTAGAGAAATGTCTGGCTAAGTTGCTTGCAGACATGATGAAAAGTCTGGGTTTCGGATGATGCTGTACCTGGTCTCCGATCCAAGTCTTTAGTCTGTGCCTGAATAGTATCCTAACTAGCACTGCTTTTTCTTAGTTATATCCTTCTTCCCAGATTTTAAGTTGTATGAAAGGCAAGGTCATACACTCATCATATGACTACGTTTCTAGCATTCCATACATGGCTTTCTGTCTAATAGCCAGCACCACTAGCTCTTGAGCAATCAAGTGAGAGTTGGGCATCGACCCCATTGCCTCACCTTTGGAGGTAAGTAGGGGAATCCTCAGGCTGTATTTCCTCCTAATGGTGTTTCGGTGGTTTCATCATCATGTATGAAGTACTCTGCTACTATCATAACTAAACCAAGCTTATTCTGGAGCTGGAAAAATACAACAGAATATACAAGAACTCTGAGACAACTACAGAGTACACAAGGATTTCCGAAGGAGAATAAAGACAGAAAGGAACAGAAAAAATATTTAAGACAATAATGACTGAGAATTTCCCCAAAATTAATGTCATATACCAAACTACAAAAAAATTGCATGAGACATACTAAAAGGAAAAAATCACAAATGGAAGAGATAAAGCTACAGTAACCAAGACAATGTGGTATTAGTGAAAGAACAGACAAATAGATCAATGGGACATACCATCAGTGCTCTGGATTTTGGCAGTTTTAATAGGTGTGTAGTGTAGTAGAGTCTCATTATTGTTTTAACTTGATTTTCCCTATATAGAAACTGACCCACATTGATATACTAAATGGAAAGATTCAAATTTAATTTTAAAACCAATTATCTTTTTAAAAAAAGAAGCAAAAGCAATACAATGAAGAAAAAGATGAGATGATCTTTTTTGCAAATGATGCTAGAACAAGTGGCTGTCACATGCAAGAAAAATGTAGACACTGGGTACAGCCTTCTCCCACCCCAAATTAATGCAAAATGTATCATAAATCTAAAGTTAAGCACAAATCTAAAAACCTCCTAGAAAAATAACATGAAAGAAAATATGATGACCTTGAATTTGGAAATGACTCATTAGGTGTGACTCCAAAGGCACAATCCATAAACAAGAATTGATAATCTGGACTTAATTAAATTTAAATTTTTCTGCTCTGCAAAATACACTGTTAAGACAATGAAAAACAGGCCATAAACTGGGAAAAAATACCTAAGAGAATCTTGTAGAACACTGTAATCCAAAATATATGCGAATCATGAAGAATAAGAAAACAAATAATTTAATTAAAAACCAGTCAAAGCCATTAACAGACACCTAACCAAAGAAGAAACACAAGTAGCAAATTAGCATAATGAGAAGATGTTCCATATCATATCATGGGAAAAATAAGATTAAAACAATAATAAGATACCACTGCATACCTATTAAAATTGCCAAAATCCAGAACACTGATAAAACAAAATGCTGGGAAATATGTAGAAAAACAGGAACTCTCATTCATTGCTGGTGGGAACAAAAAAACAGTATAGCCAGCAACTGTGGAAGACAGTTTGGAAGTTTCTAAAGAATCAAATGTCCCCTTGTCACAGACTCAGAAATCGCATTCTTGTGTATTTATCCAGGGAGGTGAATATGCATGTCCACCCAAAAACCCACACAAGGATGTTTACAGATGCTTTATTCATAATTGTCAAAACTTGGGGGAAACCAAGATGTTTCACAGTCGGGGAATGGATAAACTGTGAGGCTTACATCCAGACAATGGAATATTATTCAGGGCTAAAAAGAAGCGAGCTATCAACCCACGAAGAGATAAGGATTTTAAGATACACATTACTAAGTGAAAGAAGCCAGTGTGAAAAAGCTATATACTATATGATAACGACGGAATGACAGTCTGAAAAACGAAAAACCTATGTGAGTAAAACAATCAGTGCTATCCATCAGTGCAGGAGGGAAAGAGGGATGAATTGGAAGAGATAAAGGATTTTTAGGGCAGTAAAAGTACTCTGTATGTTACTGTCATGGTTAAAAATGTATCATTATGAGCCAGGCATGGTGGCACACCCTTGTATTCCCAATACTTGGGAGGCTGAGACAGGAGGATCGCAGGCTTGTGGCCAGCCTCTGCTACTTACTTAGGCCCTCCACAACTTAGACCTTGTTTCAAAATTTAAAAAAAAAAAAAATAGGACTGGGGAAATAGCTCAGAGGTAGAATGCCTCTGGGTTCAACCCTCAATTCTGCCCCCCCCCAAAAAATCATTATGCATTTGATCAAACTCATAGAATGTACAGTACCAAGAGTGAACCCTAATGTAAACTATGGACACTGGGTGATAACAATGTTTTATGTAGATTCCTCAATACTAACAAATGTACCACTATGGTGGGATATGTGATAATGGAAGAAAGTAGGGTGTGTGGGGGCATAGAAAATCTCTGTATCTGTTGCCTAATTTTGCTATGAAACTAAAAATGCTCTTAAAAATAGTCTATTCATTAAAGAAAAAAAGTAAGGGGAAGAAAGCTAAGTAATGTGTTATTTTTTTGTTTAAAGAAGAAAGAAAATAATGGTTCCTCATGTGGTTTGCTGTCCCATTATAGATATTATTTACTATAGCTTGAATAAACTATGGTGTCTTCTCCAAACTTCATGCCAAAAATATAACCCCTAATGCAACAATATTAAGAGCTGTGATGCTTGGGAAATGATTACGTCATGGGGGCTCTGTCCACACAAATGAATTAGTGCTTTATAAAAGTCTGAGAGAGAACTAACAAACAACAAAGAATCTAGTTTTAAATTTCTAAATATATTACTTTCACATACAGTCTCTAAATATACATTCAGCTATACTATATTTTTCTCTTAAAAGCCAAAACCTGGCCGGGCATGGTGGCGCATGATTGTAATCCCCGCGCTTGGGAGGCAAAGACAGGAGGATGGCGCTGGTTCAGAGCCAGCCTTGCTGGCTTAAGAGACCCTGTTTCCAAATAAAAAAATGTAAAATAGGTCTGGAAGTGTAGCCCGGAGGTAGAAGGGCTTCTAGGAACCCCAGTACCATCAAAAAAAAAAAAAAAAAAAAAAAGGCAAAACCTGGAAGATTGTTTTGGTCAATATCAATGCCATCTAATCCACCATTTTAAGTTCTTTAAGTGTATTCTTATTCTATCTCCCTGAGTTATTTGTTGAAAACTTACTCCTAAGACGAAAGACCATATAAAAAGGTATTATTTGTATATTATTCTCATCTCTGTGTTTAACAAAATTTCCATTTCCCAAGTTGATAGAATAATTAATTTGGAAGCACAAATTTTATAGATGAATGGATCAACACTTAAAAGAAAAGCTCCAGCAACTTACTATCATTTACTAAAAACCTATCTGTTAATATACCCAGGGAGTTATATGAAGCTTAGTAAATTCTGATACCAAAAACCATTTTTTAGCCAAGGTAGAGAGTTGTCAAAAATAGTATTTGCTAATCTCTATTCTATTCAAGTTTTTCTTCTCTATTTCTAGAGAATTGTAAAAAAGAACCTATATTCAGATTAATGTGAACATAGTAAAAAATGATAGTCGTAGATAAATATATAAAGAAAATGAGGCATACATACACAGTAAATTTTACTCAGCCATAAAGGACAAATTATGTCATTTGCAGGAAAATGAATGTAACTAGAGAACATTGTGCTTAAGTGAGATCAGCCAGTCTCAGAAAGTCAGGGGTCATATGTTTTCTTTCATATGTGGAAGCTAGAAAAAATAGGATACAAAAGAGACTTCAATTAAATGAAGAGAGAGATCAGTAAAACTGTGGAAGGGGTTGGAGGAAAGGAGAGAATAAGGCTTGAGGAAGGAAGCAGTTAAAATAATGCTAGTCCATATATAAAGGTATCATTACCAACCTTGTTCAGGAAAGAAAAGAGGGAGGGGAATGATGGAATGCAGAGGAAAATAAATACTCCAAGTGATGTGTGTATGTATGAATGTATCACTTTGACTATCATGATTATATAAAATTATAATGTACCAATTAAAGTATAAAATGATATGGTAGTTGAAGAAAAGTCTATGCAGTTTCATCTCAAAATGGTAATGGAAACAATTTTGATCTCCATAGGATTGTTATGAAGATTATATAAAGAATATGTCAAGATACAGAACAGGAGACATAGTAGACTGAAACTTAGTAATATTATTGCTATTTTGAATAATATTACTATTATATATATTAGTGTAATATATATATATATATATATATATATATATATATTAGTGGCCTCATCACAGATGATATTTCGAGTCTACAATGCATGGTCCATTGCAGCTTGTCTTTGAGGAAGAACTATAAGCTCATGAACACTTGTAAGTAACCAGATCACAAGTTACCACTAGAGCCATGCAGAAAACAAATCAGCTCTCCTCTCAAAAGAACCTTTTTAAAATATCAGACATTATGATGTGAGACTACAGTGCACCAATAAAATAAAATTTTTAAAATATCAAACATATGTAGCCCAGAGGTAGGAGAGTTTCCAGGAACCCCAGTACCACCAAAAACAAAAACAAAAACAACACAAAAAAGATATGACATATAATTTATTGGAAAAATAACATCAAACATGTAACATTTAATTTATTGGAAAAATAATGAGCATCTCTGATGTCATCATTAATCATTCTCCTTCCTGCCTAGGGGATATCAGATGAGTCTTTCTAAAAACTCTTAAATGACAAAGTTGCAAATATTAAAAATAATAATAATGATAAAGGCAACATAAGGGGAAAAAAATCAAAACACAGTCGAGAGGAGTAAGAGAGTGAGAGCAAGAGAGTAAATCAATTTACAATGTCAAAACTGGGAAACAAAAGAAGAACCAGCTCTGCTGAATATAATCCAGACCCATAAGTGCATTTTAGGAAGGATAAAAAAGATAAACCTCCTCAATCAAGCTCAAATCATGCTTTAGCCCTGGCCAGACCCTCATGGTCGGCTGATGTGTTTACAAGAAATGCAAGTCTGCGTTAGTTCCTAATTAGGTTAGGATGACTGCCAAAGAAAGTAGTAGTAGTTTTAAATGTAAGATTATGGTTACAAATGGATATCAAAGCCTTGACGCTTAAGTGGCCATGACAATAGCTGCAAACTGAAGCTATAAAATTGGTCCCCCAAGGTAGAATAAGCAACTCATGTTTCATTCTCTTGAGAGCCTTCTCTCATAGAAGCCCAGTATCTAGAAAATGGTATAAGGTCATCATTAAAATTATTGCCACTATTAACCTGGGCTGGATTAAAGGCAAAAAGTAATTGACTCCTCCATTATAAACATAACATGGTTAACCTGGACACTCTTTATTGGGAGGGGGGAAGGGAAATGGGGAGGAAAGGGCACGAAGCACAATCTAAATGTACAACATCGTCAACTGTTCCACTTATAAATAAAATAAAATATGGAAAAAAGAAATACAAAAAAGTAATTGACTTACAAGAATTTTGGATATTATACTGTTTACCTCTAGCACTCATCTCTTAAGCGGATACTTTGATAATTGTTGCTCTGCAAACCTTTGACGCTTAGCCAGGAAGAAAAACAATTTACTGTCTTTACATAAAATGTAAGACCTCTTTTTATCCCATATAAGCCATTCCACATAGATAAAACAACCAATTCAATTCTTCATATCAAATTATTCTTTCAGCTTAATTTGTTTTTATTAACCAGGTAAATAAATAATAAGAACAGACCATTTGGACTCATGGTCAGTGGCATGGCCTCCAGTGAATGGTGCAGATGGAATTCTTGCAGATAACAAATATAAAACCAATACATCTTGTAATCCGACAAAATGTCATCAGAAGGCTCAAAGAATCCATTTTTGTGCTGCATTACCAAGAAAAAAGCAGAAAAAGTTCAAAATGTCTGGAAAGCAGAGAAATCCTTTTGATCCACTCTTGCCAATTTGCACATTTTTTTTTTGTGACTATCACTTTCCTACCATTTACTTTCCCTAGTTCAGTGTTTTGCCTCTAATAGACCCTAAGAATATTTATTGAAAGTGGCATTTATTGTTAATGAAAATTTCTTTTCTCCTGCAGCATTCAGTCCCAAATCAAGAGTATCAAGTGGAGCTGGGCATGGTGGCCCACGCTTGTAATCCCCGCGCTTGGGAGGCAGAGAAAGGAGGATCTCGCAGGTTCGAAGCCAGCTGCACTGGCTTAGGAGATCCTGTTTCCAAATAAAAAGTATAAAATAGATCTGGGAGTGTAGCCCAAAGGTAGAAGGGTTTCCAGGAACCCCAGTACCCCCACCAAAAAAATAACAAGTGGAATAATATTCAAAGGCAATTATTCCCCACTTCAGAACTAACCTAGGAGCCCACAGGAAAACTGTGTTTGCTTCAGTTTGTTGCTTTTCAACATCATGAAAACATCAGTCTCATTTCTTAGGAACATATCCCCCTAAATATTATAGAGACCTACCCCACCAGAGCCAAGGGAAATTTTTTCAACTCAATTTCACAGTTCTCAAGAAAAACTAAGGAGAACTTTGTGATGCTGGAGCTGAAGAAAGTGACTTATGATTATTCTTGGCCTAGAGTAGAAATTCTCCACCAGGGGCTATTTGCACCCATGGGACATTTGTAAATGTCTGAAGACATGTTGGGCTTTCATGACTGAAAGGAGACGAGGTGCTACTGACATCTCATGGGTAGAACTAGGTAAACTGGTGGACATTCTACAATGCACAGCACAGCACCACCATCCCAAAGGAAAGAGCCACTGGAAAAAAAAAATAATTTTCACAGGATGTCAAAGCTCAGAAAACAACATCCTTATAGTTAGAAATATTCTAGAGATATATAACTGCAGTACAGGGGAATCCAGGTGGTTTACCTTTACTTCTGTCAGCAGCAGCATCCACATCATCAAAGCATTATCTTGATGTCAACAATAAAACAGCTCACAGGCACTGAAGTCTCTTTATATGGTGTGTTAGCTTCAGCATTTCTTCTATACTATTTTAACCTCCCAAAAGCCCACTGAGGAAGAAACTGTTGGTAGTTGCCAATTTTCAGTCCAGAAAACCAAAACACAGGGAAGTGTGGTCCAGTCAGTTCACATAGCTACAGAAAGTGGGGGTGCAAACCCATGTTCATCACACTTGAGAAGTAAACCCTTCATTAATTTTCATGAACCCCTTCCAAATTAGCAACATAAATAGAAATCTAAAGTGAAATCTTAAAAGAAAAAAGGGAAGGACAATTTTTTTTAAATGAACTGCTGGATGAGATTGTATTTTATATATGGCCTTGGTACTTCCAATGTCAATGTTCAGAAGAAGGCAACCGCAGGATGCAGCACATCTCAGTTGCTATAAAACTTGAAATTCAACCACTGTTAAGGCAGCTCCTCAACAATAATAAAATAAAGCCGTGAAAACTTGAACAAAGCTACAAAAAATTGAACCACAGCAGACAAAATCCAGAACACAGAACAGGAGATATTAAAATGCCCCTTGTGTGCCTCACCTGGGAAAGCTATCAATGGCTGGCAGCACCAACTTGTCCTGTTTGCTCTGCACCAGGATTTCTAGCACTGCAGCCTCTAGAGACCCTCTGGCAAAGAAGCCAATGACTTGATGTAAAATAAGTGGCTGCAGATCTTCAGCATCTTAAGGAGTCAGCACCTCACTCCAGGTTTGACAGAAATCCAACAACCTGAAGTCCCTGCCAGAAACTGTGGCACTGGTGGCGTAGCAGCCTACCTCTTCCTCCAAAGACCCAGAGCAGTGCTCGACCGTAGGTTAAATGTGTGTCTCAGGGGGAGACTGCCCAGCATGGGACTCACATAGCAAGAGATAAACTCGCGGGCTCTGAGACTTTGTGGTCTGTCCCTGTGGATGTCGGGTTGGAGGCTGCTGCTGAACACAGCAGAGGCACAGAAGAGGTCTATAGTGCCAAGGGCACAGTGCTTGCACAGGGCCTCCAAAGATCACCCCATGATTACACTGGACACCTACCATGTGTGCAAGCAGAAAAAGAGAGACACAGGCCCAGGGCCTGTGGAAAGCACGGAGGCCCGTGCTTACACAGAGTCCATTCCCAGTGACACCTTCTGCCTGTATAGACAGAGAAAGGCTTAGGAACAGGCCCTGTGGAAAGCTCTAAGAACCAAGTATGAAGCTGGAGACGCACAAGTGGCACTTTCACTGACAGAGAGAGACAACAACTCAGGGTCCTAATCATTGCAGGAGACCCAAAAGTGGGGCTATAAACTGACATAATTACTATAAGTTACTGAGCAAATGAAAACATCTAAAACATGATTGAGAACCTACTATGCTGAGTAGACATTAAATGGCTGAAAGTATCCATGCAAACCCAGGTGGACTACAGGGGCCAAGTCGGCTTTGCACTGTATACTTGCAGGATTGTTTTTTGTTCGCTTGGTTGGTTGGTTGATTGGCTGTTTTGTTATTTTCTATGTTTGTTTGTTTTCTTCCCCACGCCTTTTACAAGCTTCATTCCTCTTTTCTATTTATTCTCTTTCCTTCAACTTATTTTTGTATATTAAATCCATTTCATATCACTATAGCTAAATACACTGACTACTAGAATCCTCCTAAATATTCACTATCTCTCATCTTTTTGTGGGGTCTGGATATCACGCAGAAGAGACCACCAACTCAGAAGATGTACAGTCACAGATTTTATTCCACAGGGAGGAACTCTGGTCCACCAGGGCTACACTCAGGATCTGAACCTTCTGAATGCAGCCCTGAGCTACCAGGGAGTACAGGTTTTATCACCCAAATAGCAGATCATCTGGAATGTTTACAAAGGCTCATTGGCTCTGGTAGGGCTTTGCACAAAACTTACAAGAAACAGTTTGCTTCAGCATGACAGGACGCAGACCCACATAAGGTTCTCTTCCCCCAAACCATAGAATCATTAACCCATGCCTTCTCTTCCTCAAATCCCTATAATCATTAACCCATGCCTTGTCTTTCTGGTCTTTCAGGAACCAGATGCAGTTATCTTACAGTTTTAATATGTGCTGCAGGGGGTGGAAGGAGGAAAAATTGCCAGTATATCTCTTTTTAGCATATAGACTTGAGACATTTCTGTGTCCTATATCATATCTATACCATATATTACCTTACTACACTCAAACTCTCATATATTTTGCCCTATTCCTGCACCCATCACTCCGTCTTCTCCCCCCTCACATAACCTTCATCATTGAATACAACACAACTTGGCCTTGTTTATACCAGCAGACACCTCTAAATTCCAACTTCTGAGATTGGACCAGAAAGGCGAACCACCATAAAGCCCTACCAGACACTAAGGACAAACTAACCATAGATGACAGAAAGAAATGCCTAACAGCCCACACATTGAGGTTCAAAAATGCACAGGTCACCCCAGAATTTAACACATGGAACCCATCAACAACACCATTGTAGCAGGCAGAAAGCATCCCAGAGACTGCACCTAGTATTGGAGATACACAGTAGAATAACAATGGGATTATATTAAACACAGTTTCCAAGGTTAGTATCAAAGAGTGATAAATACACAACAGAGAAAAGAGATTAGCCATATAGTAGAGGCTACTCAACTGTAAAGCATACCTGGTGGTGAATATCTACCTCCATAATAAGATACTATTAAGAAAGAGAAAAAATACATAAGGAAGCTACAGACTGAAAGAAATCTATCATAAGAAATAAAGATATATAAAATTCATGACTGATTTTTCTAGCTCTATAGAGAATGTTGGTATTTTAATAGGAATTGCATTGAATGTATAGATCAATTTTTTCAGAATGGCCATTTGATATTTATTCTGCCTATCCATGAATAAGGGAGATCTTTCCATCTTCCAAGGTCTTCTTAAATTTTTTTAATGCTTTATAGTTTTCATTGTAGAGGTCTTTTCATCTTTGGTTAGATTTATTCCTAGGTAATTTATTGGTTTTGAGGTTATAGTGAATGGAATTGTTTTCTTTATTTCTTTCATTGTGGATTCGTTGTTGGCATAAAGAAAAGCCACTGATTTCTTTAGATTGATTTTGTATCCTACAACTTTGCTGAATTGGCTAATCAGCTCCAATAGTCTTTTGGTTGAGTTCTTTGGATCTTCTAGATAAAGGATCATGTCATCGGCAAATAAGAATAGTTTTCATTACTCTCTTCCTATTTGACTTAGTTTGATTTCCTTTTCTTGTCTTAGTGCTGTGGCTAGAGTCTGGAGGACTATCATTAGCCATCAGGGAGATGTAAATCAAAACTACACTGAGATTTCATTTATCCCCAAAGTGACAAGCATAAAAAAAATCAAATCACAACAAATGCTGATGAGGACATAGGGAAAGAAGAACTCTTTTACACTGTTGGTGGGAATGCAAACTAGTTCAGCTATTATGGGGATCAGTGTGGAGATTCCTTAGAAAACTGGGAATACCTCTGGCTATACCACTCCTGGGTATTTGTCAAAAGGGGTTGAAATCAGAGAACTACAGTAACATATGCATACCCATGTTCATAGCAGCACAATTTGTAATAGCCAAAATATGGAACCAACCTAGGTCTCCATCAACAAATGAATAGATTCCAAAAATTATGGGAAATACACACAATGGAATTCTCCTCAGCTATAAAGAAGAAAATCATGTCATTCGCAAGAAGATGAAATGACTTGGAGAACAATATGTTAAGTGAGATCAGCCAGGTACAGAAAGAGAAGGAGCATATGTTTTCTCTAATATGCCCAAGCTAGGGACTATTAGGAATATCAGAGGGACTCAAGATAATGGAGGGGAAACCTCAGAAAATCTAGAATGGAAGGGTAGGAGAGGAAGAAGGCTAAGGTTGATTGATGGAGAAGCTACATCCAAATATATATAAAAGTATAAATATAGCATGGTTAACCTGGACACTTATTGTTGATAGGGGAAAGGGAAAGTGGGGAGGTACCAAGCACATTCTGAATATATGCCATTTTTAATATGTTCCACATAAAAATTTTTAAAAATGTAAAAAGAAACAAAGATATAAACTTAAGAAACCAAAATCACGTGAAGAAAGAATAACAAGGAAACAATGAGCTCCTATAACTCCACAATAACAGAATCTGCCAACACAGAATTGCAAAGATTGCCAGAAGGACAATTTATAACTTTAATAGTAGAAATGATACAGGTATTCTGAAAATAACAAAGAATCTGACACCCTAAAGAGGAATCAAAAAAAGCCTTGAGAGAAGTGAAGGATGTAATCATTGAAGTGAATGCATCAATACAAACTCTAAGCAGTAGGCTAGACCACATAGAAAATAGAACCTTAGTTTTAGAAGATGGCTACTCCAAAAAATGAACTCAGGTATATAATCTAGAAGAAACAATTCAACAATATTAATTGGACATTGAAGAGATCTGGGTCACTTTTTAGTTAACCTAAAATAATAGGCATAGAAGGAAAATGGAAGCTAAAATTAAAGGAATCAAATATTTTTTCAAAGAAGTAATATAAAAAATTTTTCCAAATATAGAAAAAGAGGTCAATAGAACAAATTCAGGAAAGATGACAACCAAGAAAAGCAGCATATATCAGTCCTGCTGACACTTGGTCTCTATTGCCCTAAAACTAGCATTCTGACAAAAGAAAGAAACCATCATAAATTGAAATGACCACAACAAGTGAAAGGCAGCAGAAAAAAAAAGCCAAAAATCAGATTGGAGAGCAGAAAAGGAACCTGCCTGTCTCTGATGGCTGCAGTTGTGGGCACTGTAGCAGTGCCATCTTGCCTGACTGTGCCAGGACTACCAGAGGCCCACAGGAAAAAAACTAACAACTTGAAATGCAGTAAGAATCTTCAGCTCATGGGAATTTTAAGCCTTCAGTTCCTCCTGCTCAAACACCAGCTACAACTTGGACCAGTGGCAGCCAAGATGACTGTGCCCTCCAAAGATACAGAGTGGTCCTCAACAACACTGTAAGTGAACCTGCTGCCCCCAAGGGAGACTGCCCAGTGAGGCAGCAGGGACTCATGTAGCCATGATAAACTCACAGGGTCTGAGACTTTTTGGTTCAAACCCATGAAGGTGGGGGTGGAGTCTGCTGTTGGACACAGTAGAGACTCTGAAGAGCAGAAAACCCCCAGGGACAATCAGGCAAAAGGGATTACAGTCCTCAGGGCTCAGAGCCCTAGTAGAACCACCAGGATCACCACAAACCACCCAATCATGGTGAAAAGCAGAAATCACACCAACCCAACCCTAGCCGTAGAGAACTGGGACTCATATATACATTGAGTCTAGTACAAGCTCACCTGCCACCTTCACAGGCCAGGGAAACACTCAGTCTCAGCATTGATGGAAAGCATGGAAGGAGACCTACACTTAACACTAGGTTCAGTTCCATTTATATTGTCCATTTGCATAGAGTGAGAGACTCGGAGAACCAGGTTTGCAGCAGGAAAGGTGCTGGTGGCATTTGGCTTCTACACAGTGAGAGACTGCAGAGGCCAAGTCTGCTGAGTATTCTATATATTTGTACGGTTGCATTATTTTGTTGTGGTTTGGGGGTTTTTTATTGTTGTTTTAGCTATTGTGTGTGCATATGCTTGTTTGTTTTCTCTCTTCCCCATCCCTTTCATAAGCCTCTTCCCTAGTACAAATCTACTCTTACTTCCATCCCTTTTTTTTCTTTTCTTTTCTCTTCTTTGTCCTGTATTAAATCTATTTGATATCACTATACTAAATACTCTGCATTGGTTACTAGAATCCTACCACTTATTTACTATCTCTAATCTCAGCTATATACTACCTTACCAAACTCTCATTCTATTTGATACTCTTTGTAGTCAGTTCACCCTATTCTTGCATTTACAACATTACTTTCATTCTTACTCAACCTTCACCATTGAATACAACACAACTTGCTTTTGAATATACCAATTGACATCTATAGGCTAAGAGAAATCTACCAAAAGCAACAAAGATACAAACTTCTGAAATCATCAGACCAAGGAATAAAAAGAAAGCAGAGAGATGCAAATCAAAACTGCCCTTAGATTTCACCTAACCATAACCTGAATGGCAATCATTAAAAACACAAAGAACAACAAATGCCGGTGAACTCTAATACATTGTTGGTGGGATTGCAAATTAGTACAACCACTTTGGAAAACAGTATGGAGGATCTTCAGAAGAATGGGAATGAACCTACCATGTGATCCAACAATACCACTTCTGGGTATCTACCCAAAAGAATAGAAAACAAACTACCAAGCTAATGCATGCAAACCTATGTTTATAGCTGCACAGTACATACACAAGTGCAAAACTATGGAACCAGCCAAGATGTCCATCAACAGATGAATGGATTACAAAACTATGACATATGTACACAATGGAATTTTACTCAGCCATAAAGCAGAAAAAATATGTCTTTTGCAGGGAAATGGATAGAACTGAAGAACATTATGCTAGGTGAGATTAGTCAGTCACTAAAAGTAAAAAAATTCGATGCTCTCCCTAATATGTGGAAGTTAGGGAGAAAATGGGTTATAGGAGAAACTCTAGATAAAGAGTAAAAAACCTTAGATGAGCAAATAAGGTGACCTAACTGAGGGTAATGGGAGGGGAGAATTTAGAAACTCCCTAATGTTCATGATATATGTTCAAAACATATCAAAGCCAATCAGTAAGCCAAATATGAAGAGGGAGGGGGAGGGAATGGGATAGGAAGTGAAGACGGGCTAAATGAGTTTTATGTGCATGTATGCTTCTAACATCTTGTACTCCATTAAGATGTATGATTACAATACTCCAATTAAAAAAAAATACCAATGTTCAGCACTCAGAAATAACCCAGCCTTTTTTAAAAACACTATGGAATGACTAGAATCAACCCAAGTTACATATAGAGTATTAGCCAAATTTCCATCTCGGTAGTTCGCTAGCCTCATTTTATGGTAAAAAAAAATAATAAAAATAAAAATCTATTTCTAAACTAATTCAGAAGATAACTTTGGTGTTGTAACCAACATAGGCTAAACAAGACAGTAGGGCAGGATCCTAGAGTGACCAGCCTTTAATGAACACACATAAGTACAACTTTAATTTGAAATAGAAACAGATAATTATTGCCATCTGTGACCAGGTGGTGTACCCTTAGTCATGGATATGGAGGCAGAATTGAGGGGTTGGGGAGCACTAAGACAGTCTATAAAGAGAAAAGGGTCAGAAATAATCTTCACAAAAGAGCAATAAGTAGTGGTTCTGAACTAGCTGCTAAAAGCATCCAGAAAAGAGGCTAGATAGTACCATGCTATAGCTTGGCTGACACCTTAATGATTTAAAAAAATGCAGTGGTGGCAATTTTCATTGTCACATAAGGGTGACAAAAAGACAAAATCTGAACCACAGGACCCAAGTGTTTCTAAGTTTGTAGGTCTGCCTAACTCCAAAGAATTTTTCAAATTCTATGATTATTCTACCAAAGTCCTAATTCTTCCACTATCCCTTATACATTTCTCTATTATAGCCTTCATTCCAGAGTAATGTATTTGCCAATTTGTTAGTCTTTTTCATTAGGATGTGAATCTCTTGAGAACAGGGACTAGGCCAGATTCATATTTTTATCCCCAGGACATAACATGGCATTTGATACCCAATAGGTGCCTAAGAGAAAATTGACAAATGCAGCAATGTCATCCTAAATGGAGATTCTATGGAATGCAGCATGTCTTTTGCTCTTAAATTTTTTTTATTAGTGACTTATATGAGAATATACAAGGCTCAGTAATATTTTCAAATAGTGCAAGGATAAAAATGGAAGGCTTAGCTAAATAGGTTATGTGATAAAAGTAAAATTTTAAAACTATCTCTACAGCTTTAACTATTGGGCCAAAATGAACAAGACGCATTTTGGTAGAGATAAATCTAAAATCCTGCACTTAGGTTCACTCAGTTCTGTCTTTTAAGCCAAATTTGTCTTAGTTTAGTAGAACTTTATGTGACAAAGCCTTAAGGATTTTGCTGACAGAAATTTTCATACGAGCCAAGCACATGATTTGGCTGCTAGAAAAGCTAGCATGATCTTGGCCTGCCTCAGCCAAAGTGGTCCAGCCTGCCTAAATAGAAAATGGTCTGAGGTGGCAGCCCAACACATAAAACAAGAACAGCGGGGGCCTAATGCACTCAGCACCGTCATGCCACATCAACACCCTGTGCCGTCTTCAGCTCAGGGTATCACATTTTAACAGGGATATTGACAAACCAGAGCATCTGACTAAGAAGCCTGCCAACTGGAAGAAGCACCAGAAAACAAATACTGTGCTCCTATGCTGGACAGCAAAAAAAAAAAAAAAAAAAAAAATTACTCAGAATATTTAAGCTAGAGAAGGGCAGACTTTCCTTGAACGTTTTGATGACTGGATGGGGAAACCATGCCCCTTTCCCAGCCTTGCCATCTCCATGCCTAGGGCCACCTGGCTATCATTTTTATTTACTCAATAACTATCTCTGATATCTAATATCTGGAGACAGGAAACTCGTCCCTTCTAAAGAAAAACTTAGGGAACCTCACTTTGCTCACTCAGCTATGTCAACATCAGTAAATTGTTGGTGACCCCACCCTGATTTAAGGGCATTGCCCCAGTGACCAGTCACCCCACCCCCCACGTTAGCACCCTGGCCCTTATTTGCCCTCTATACTTTGCTCATTTTCCTCAGGATGTCATCATCTGCCTGTCTCTGACCTAGATTTCTTTGTTTGATTCTTGTGTTAAATTATTTCAATGCATATGAATGTGAATCATACATTTGAAGGCATTTTTGAGGTCATATATTTACTTATTAGATAGATTTAACCATTTTATACTATATATTTCAGAAAATTATGCTATATATATATAGAAAATACATATATTATTTGTCAATCTAAAAATTCTTAAATATTCCTTTTGTAAAGATAATTAGCACTTACTGAAAACATGCTCAATTTCATGGACAATATGTGTGTGTGTGTGTGTGTGTGTATTAGTCCAGTTCTGTGGGAGCTATGGAATAATTCTTGAATTATTGTTGAGCTCAAGAACCAAGCTGCCAAGGTTCAAATTCAGGCTTCTCCACTTCATAAATCTCTCTTATATCTCAATTTCCCTTTCTGCAAAATGGGTCATATATTAGTAACAACTTCATAGAGTTGTTATAAGGATCAAATCGGTGGATTTCCAGAAGATGCCTAGGACAGTGAGTTAGCACACAGCAAGTATTCAAAATTACAATCACTGTGAAATAGCACTGACTATAACTCCCTCAGTTCATACTTAGGAAAGTTGCAGCCCAAAGAAATTAAGTTAGATGTCTCAGATCCTTAGCTAATAATGATCTCAGGCTGCATTCAAAGACTGCATATTAATAGCTCCTCCCAATTCTGAGATTCTGTGACCCTACCAACCAAAGAGGTCACTGTTGGTAGGATGGAATGGAAACTGATTCTAAAGATGGCCATTACACATGGAAAACAGATACTCTGATTCCACAATGAATGGTTTTACAAATAAGAAAACCAAAGCTCAGAGAGTAAAGTAATGTCACCAAGGGCGCACACTGAGAAAATGGCAGTCAGAAGGTGAATCTTTGCTTCTCCTGTCTTTGAATCAGGGCTCCTGTCGCCACTCCGCACTGTCCACTTGTTGGGCATAGCCTAGAGTGAGTCATCCACTCATCACTTGGAAAATTCTCCTCACTCTAGTAAACACAGATGCTTTAGAAACAAAGGTAGGAACAAAAGCAGAATGTGGGATGGAGCTAGTTCTTGTATAAAGGCACTGCCACCCACGAAGACGGAAACAGTATATTTCCTGATAAATATTTATCTGTGGTCACATAGCCTAAGAGCCTTACCTAACAATTGACATCTCAAGAGTAACCAAAATACAGCCGTGGGGTGGGGTGGGCGGGGTGGGATAGACTTACAAATAAGAAAAACTTAGTAAAGAGTATGGAAAGGACGGGCTTTGAAAACAGTCACCTTAAGTTTGAGGCTTGCCTCTGATACTTAATAGCAGTTTATTCAGTCTTTCTGAAATTCAGTTATTTTATTTATAAAAATGGAGGTAACTTATCTACCTTGCAGAATGTGAGGATTAAAATAATTTTGTCAGAGAAAATCCTACCCCAGTGCTCAATGATAGTGGTTGCTAATGTGAACCTCCAAGACTATCATAGGGGGAAAATGTGATGTGCACAGGGGAAAGGAAGTTCAGGATGTCAGTGTACAGGGTAGAGAGAAAGCTCCATGGTCTGCATGCATGACACCAAACCTCACGACAGAATTCTTTTTAGAAAAGAATCTGTATGACCTAAATTCACTATGGTTCTCTGATGAGTAAAATTTTCCTTTGTAAAAATTCTTAATAATATTGTCTCAATGACATGCAATCATTTCACCATATCCCCTCTAAGACAGAGACCTTGTCTTATACATCTCTCTAGCCTAATGCTGGTTCAGTGTCAGTATTCAAGAAAAATGTTGTTGAATATATAAATAAAAGGATGAATAAATGAATTAATGTCATGTCGCAACACACACACACACACACACACACACACACACACATAAGTTCTTATAGAAAATATACTCAAAGGTTTTCTAACTCAATGGTCAGCAAACATCTCTATTGGATTCAGGTGCTATGTATTTTAGGTTTTTAGTGCCATGTAGTAAGAATATATGCTCAACTTTGCCACTGTAATTAGAAAGCAGCCATAAACAATGCAAAAAATGAATAATCTATGGTTTATGAGTACTAAAATTTTACTTTCATATCATTTTCATTTGTTATAAAATATTCTTTTATATTTCACAATCATCTAAAAAATGCAATAACCATTTTCAACTCAGTCCATACAAAATAGGTGGACTGTAGTTTGCCAGTCCGCAGGCTCCCTTTCATGTCACGAGCCTCAGTGTTTCCATACAAAGCCACTTCCAACTGTTTCTGTAAGTTATGATTCTAAAGTCATTTTTCCAATGCTCTAAAATCTTTTACTACATCAGACTAAATTCAGAATACTACAAATGCTAACTATAGTCTCGTTTTGACCTCCCATGGTTAACCTGATATGCTGCATCATGATACAAGCATGAAGGTCTTTATTGCCAATATGATTAGAAAAATACACTCTGCTAACATATCTATTCCGTTGGGCTTAAGCATTCTTGTTCTGAATGATCTTTTCCTAGAAAATCAGTGGCTATTCCATGAATATAAAGGTCATTAAGCATAGTTTCAGATCTTCCCAAGAAAGACTGAACTTTGTGATGTATCTTTGTTGATGTTAAACTCATGCACAGAATCTAAATGAATTAACCATGTATGTTTACAGAGTCCAGATAAGCATCCACATTCTTATTTGTATTGCATGTCTGTTATCTCTGGCTCTGTCTCCTGTAAATCCAGGGAAAAACAGGCACAGGATATCTGTGAGATTTAAATCTCTGCTAATCTAGTCAGTTTATACATTTGCTAATGAAACCAAACTAAAAACCAAAACTACGAAAATGAGACAATCTTTAAGGGTTTTTAAAAAAATCAAACAAGAACAATCTTATTACATGTGTTCATTTTAACTTTAAAATTACATTATTTATGGTTTTCTGAGGAGAACAGCATAAACTTATTAGGACTAATCTTAGTACCCAAACTGCAATACAAGTAAGGGGAGAATTCAATTTAAAGTGATTGTCAGGGGTCTATCTAAACCTCAGCACTGACTCGCCTGAATTTTGGCAAATTAGAATTTCCTGAATCACAGTTTCCTCTTTGTTAACTTCTCGTAAAATTTCTGTGGGTCATGTGCTGGTGATTCAGCCACAACTTTACAAGGACAGCAATACTGGATGAAAGTCAAGGGGAAAAATAGGTTCATTAGTCAGATATTGTACTTTTGACCCAGGAGTCAGAACTGATATTTCCAGATCTCTGTCATTAGATCTGTCACCAAGAGCTGGTCTCCATGGTTCTTGTAGCCTGATGTTTGATGATTTTTAAATACTAGTTCAAGTTTATCATGAATCTATGGATATAACACTAAGTATCTTTGTTATCTGATGTTACAGTAATTTTAAAGCTGTGGCTCCTAGTAACTTCAAAATTTCATAAAAATGTTTGTCTTTTTTTCTTCTTTGGTGCCTAACACACTTTTCAAGTAACTTTTGCATTTGTAGCATTTATTCCTTCACTTAGAGATTCTACCTTTTCAAGAAGTCTAATATCTTAATACTTTCTATATAACCTAATTGTGTTATGAACAAATACCTAACTTAATTTATGCTACTATAATTATTTGAAGTAACATGTGCTTATTTAAACAATAAAAAATAGAATATAAAAAGCAATCATCCCTATCCCCTAAATCTCTCCCAAGAGATTTCCATAGTTATGCTGGTACCTATCCTGCTTTAACTATTTCTATATGCTTCAAAAATACCATCACATATACCCACACAATGATTTTTTTTACAAAATTCAAATTATTCTTATTACATTACTCTATAACTTACTTTCTTCCCTTAAAATATATTTTGGACACACCTATGTATGAATGTAAACATATGTCCATCACTTAATCATAGGGATATGCTTAGAAAAATATGTCAAACAATGATTTCATCCTTGTACAAATACAGGCTACACTTATACAAACTTGGATGGTGTGGGTCAGTCACTCGATGTGGACTCTTTTTTTTTTTTTTTTTTTTTGGTGGTACTGGGGTTCCTGGAAGCCCTTCTACCTCCGGGCTACACTCCCAGACCTATTTTTACATTTTCATTTTGGAAACAGGGTCTCCTAAGCCAGCGCGCGGGGCTGGCTTCAAACCTGCGCGATCCTCCTGTCTCCGCCTCCCAAGCACGGGGATTACAAGCGTGCGCCACCACGCCCGGCATGGACTCTTGATTCAATCAAGAGTCACAACAGATAAGAGATACACAGGCTGCTGTTGGCATAACATGGCATACTGCTTTACAGTAAACTTTTTGTAAGCAGAAGATTACACTCAAATAATGATAAAAAGTATTTTATAGTAAATACATAGCCAGTAACATGTTGTTTGTTATCCCTATCAAGTCTCATGCACTGCACATAATTATATGTCTGTGCTTTTATTTGACTTCCGGCAGTGGATTGATTTTTATTAGCATCACCACAAACATGTAAGTAATGCATTGCACTGTGATGCTACAACATCACTAGGTGATAAGAAATTTTCAGGTTCATTATATTCTTATGGGATCAGTCAGACATGCAGTCTATCATTTACTATAATATTATGTAATGCATCACTACATTCAATGATCTTATCTGGTTTTTATGGCTGCATAATATTCTACAAAATGAATACATTAAAATATTTTTCAGCCATTCTCTAAGTTAATGTACATTCAGATATTTTGCATGTTTTCAAACATTCATATATGTTTTTAACGCAGCCATGCAAATATTTTTCTAGGACATAGCTCTAAAAGAGGAATTTGCTGCTAAGCTAACAACTGTACCAGCAAAATAACAAGGATAGTATGTCTCAGCCAACATTATCACAGCTATAACCCAAGACAACTGATCCCACGATTTAAAGGAAGAACATTTTATTTGCTCACAGTTTTGGAGATTTAGAAGTCCTATCCTTGTCAGGAAGGTATGCAGAGTTCAGGGTATGGTGGCAGGAAGCAGAGAAAGGGAAAGCACATGAGCTCTGCTCCTTACATCATGGGAGGCCAAAAGCAGAGAGAGAGCATGGAAAGGAAAAACCATATAACCTCCAAGGACCCATTCCCCAGGACTTCTCCTCAGCAACCAAGCCCTACTTCCAACATTATTACCTTTTATTCATGAGGAGTAGGGGGCCTGTTTGGCTAGACATAAAATGCCCCCCAAAGAGCTAATTTATTAATGTTGGAGCTATGTAATTGAGTCATAATAATTGTAATACCACAAGTACATAAATCCATTGTGATGGATTTCCTTGAGTGGTACCCAGGAGGCCAGTATGGTGTGGCTAGAGGAAGTGGTCCCTGGGTATATGGCTTTGTAGACTATATTTGGCTCCTCTTTGCCCTGCTCTCTCTTTCTCTATCTTGCTTCCAGCCTCCATCATGTGAGCACAGCCCAAGTGCTCTTCTCCTTTCCACGCCATGCCTCCATGCTCTGGTCTCACATGAACTGAACTGAAAACCATAAGAAAATAAATCTTCTTTCCACTAAGTTACATGGTCAGTCTTTTAGAATATAGCTGCAAGATAGAATCAAAGTCAATCACTAAGCCAAGCATGAGTAGGAGGGACGGGGAGGGAATGGAGTGGGGTGGTGATGTGTGCATGTATGTCTCCACAAGTCTTTTATACCATTAAAATGTATGACTACAATGCACCAATTTAAAAAAAAAAGAATGATCAATATGCTGTCCATGGATAGCATGAGGCAGAGGGGTCCTCACTTCCCATAAACCAGCCCCAGTCTGATTGACCAGCCTCATTGATGATTATGCAGACATCTGATTAAGAAAACAAACTTCTGAAATTTAATTGAGCCACCCCACCTATCAGTTTAGGCAAAATATTTTATCCTCTATGCTTTCCTTTCCTCATCTAAAAAAGGGGATGGTAATAAAACTTGTCTTGCAAAGTTAAAAAATAAAGAATGCTGATAGGAACTGGGACATTATGAATACAAACCATTATACAGTTTAAAACTTACAGAGCTATGCCAGGTGTAGTGGTGGACACTTATAATCCCAGTACTTGGGAGACTGAGACAGGAGGATCACACAGGTTCAAAGCCAGCTTCAGCTACTTAGTGAGGTTCTCAGCAACTTAATGACACCCTGTTTCAAAATAAAATATAAAATAGGTTGAGTATGTAACCTAGAGGTAGAGGCCCCTGGGTCCCATCCCCAGGACCACACACACACACACAAAAAAAAAAAAAAAGAAGAAAACTTATATATCTAGTTCTATATAGACAAATTAAATTTAACAGTGTATTAAAAGAAAAATCAAATAAAAATAAGTTTCATTCTAGGAATGCAAAGATGGTTTGATTTAAAAGGGCTCTTCATATACTCAAGCCTAAAGCTCATGTCAGTGCCCTGAAGGCAGGACAGAGACATCTGATTTCACTTTACCTTCCGAATTTGGCCATATTGATTAAAGTTCCATTTAAGCTTTTATGCTTTTTTACCATAGTTTTCTGTTTGGTTTTTGAGCTTAGTGGTTGGACCTGACTGGTAGAATTTACTGTCAGACTCTGACAACAAGATTACATATCAATTTAGTGGAAGAAAAATATGTTAATATAGACACAGCTTTCTAACTCCATTTGCTAAGTTACTGAAAAACTCAATAACTATTTAATGGTGGAGCTGTCTTCAGCACAAGAATTCCAGTTGCTCTTATTTTTATGACAAATGAGCTCTAAAATTTGTTTATAAACTGAAAATTAGCAATCCAAAATTGTATGATTCTAAAATTAGTCTTAAAAAAGTAATGTCTCCTAAATTGTTAAAATTTATCTCCTTAATAAAAAAAAAACTTAACTTTGCCTTCCCAAATTGTTTATTGAATAAATTAATTTCAAAGCTTCCCCCCTGATTTTTCATCAAAATAGGACGTGCAATTTCTTAAACTAGATAGTGACTGAATCTCAAGTTTTCCAGAAGTCCTCTCATACTTCTGAAGTGTTCATAAACCAGAAGTCAAAGTCCACAACATTGTCTCAGGCATCACTCTCTCACTTAACTTCTTTCTTTCCTTTCTGAATCACTGACAAAACAGGTTTAATTTCACCTCTTACAAAACTGGACAACAGAAACACGTTGTGTGCTGTGGTGTGTGTGTGTGTGTGTGTGTGTGTGTGTGTGTGTGTGTGTGTGTGTTTGTGTGTGTGTGTATGTGTGTGTGTGTGTTGGATTGTGCGTTAATATGTTTTATCACTTTTTTAACATTTTGTGGGTACTTTAGAATTGCAAATGGTAATAAATTCACAGTGTTACATTAAGATATACACAAAAGATTATTCTGTTTCCTTTCCTATACCTTCCCTTTCCTGCCCCTCATCCCTCCCCCAATCCCTTTCCATGACTCTACTGGTCTCTCTCCTGATTTTCATGAGTTTCCTTTCCTTCCTTTTTTTTCCTCTCTAGCTTCTACATATAAGAGAAAACATGTAAACCTTGATTCTCTGAGTACTACTTTTAAATGGAGATAGCTTCATGTTATGGCTGGGTATAAAATGTCCCCTTGGAAACCTCATGTGTTAGACAATGCAGTCAGATTTGGAGGTGGGGCAGGGCTAGAGGAAGCAGGTCACTAGGGGTTGAGGCTTTGGGGACTATACCTGTCCTTGGCCCCGACTATATCTCTCTACGTCCTGGTCATCAAGAGTTGAGAGAAGCTTTTCCTCCTCCACCATGCCCCAAAGCCCTGCCGCTGAGCCACTTCTGCTTTGGAGATGGATAACCATGAACTGAAATGTCTACAACTGGGAGATAAATAAACTTTTCTTCCTCAAAGGTGAACTGGTCATGTATTTTAGTCACAGTGACATAAAAGCTAACTAAAATGAAAACTGGTATTAAGAAGTAGAGTCCATGTTGGAACGAACGTGATAAGATTATTCAGACAATTTTGGAATGAGTTTATGTGAGTTGAAATGGTTTGGAAGTGCAGACTGGAGAAGCCTTAAAATGCTGTAAACAGAGCTTACTGGGCAATTATGGTGGGAACTCAGAAGATCAGAATGCTGATAGGAATGCAGATAGTAAAGCCAGTGCTCATGAGGTTTCAGATGCAAGGAGGACCCTACAAGGAAATGGTCTAGAAGCCACATATGTTACATTCTGGCAAAGAACTTGCCTACTTGTCTGCATTTTTTCCATGTCCTGAAAGATGGTTAACTAATTAGTAAGTTGGACAAATTTTCAAGTAGCAGAGAATTCAGGCAATGACATACATCTTGCTAGTAACTTTTATCTGTGTTTACTGTGAGAGTCAGGAGCAGAAAGATTTTTTAAACTTACAGCCGGTTGTGCTAGCACATGCCTCTAATCCCAGTACATGGAAGTCTGAGACAGGATTGCAAGTTTGAGGATAGCCTCAGCAATTTAGTGAGACCTTGTTTCAAGATTTAAAAAATAATAATAAAGAGCTAGGGTTGGCATGTAGCTTAGAGGTAGAATGCTCCTGGGTTCAATCCTCAGTACAAAAAAAAAAAAAAAATGCACTTTGACAAAAAAAAAGTGCAAAATTGGGGCTAAGAAAGTTACAGTTGCTGAAATGATCATGACCTCTAAGGAGAAGTTAAATACTTTATACAAAGACAATAGAAAAGATGAAGTGAGAGGATTTCAGCAATTTTCAGACCCTACCTTTGTAAGCTAAAGAGTGTAAGAAAAAGTTTGCTTCAAGAAGTAGCCATGAGGACTTCCGGGAAGATGGCGACCGAGAAAAGTGGGGCTTAAGAGCCCCGCTAACAACCAATCTCCATTACCACAAAATCAGGGCCTTTCGTATCCAGAAAACACCATCACCAGAGAAACAAAAAAATCACCAGGCTCCAGAGAGAAAGCAGACTGAGAACAGAGCTCAGAGCCACAGAGGAGATACACCGGCCTCACGCCTGAGGACGCGGCAGCAGCGCCATACTGCCGGCGGCAGCGGCGAATTCACCTGACGGCTACAGCAAGCCGAGGTAAGCCACTGCGGAACAGCCAGGCGGGATTTCTCGGTGCAGGGAACATCTAAAGCTCCCAGTGGCTGAGCTCAGCACACGCTGCAGGGACTCAGAGTGGAACTCAAAACCAGAGAAGAAAAAATACGCCAGCCTCATGGCCGAGGGCATGGCAGCAGCGCCATATTGCCACCGGCGGGAGCAGCACTGAATTCACCAAGTCCGGTACAGCTACATCTGCGTACTCAAGAACAGTGAGTCAAATTGCGGGCCACAGAGGAGAAATCCCAGTACTGTACTCCCTGGGACTGGACCCAGTGGGGAAGTGGTGGTGGCAGAGATATCACACCATAGGAGAACGTGCAACCTGGCACCCCCCCATAGTCTAAAGCAGCCTCTATCGACTCCCTGGGTCGGAGACTCTGTGATACAACCCAGTAAAAGAGTAGTGGGGTCAGAGATACTACAGACTCGAGATCCAGAGCACCTTAAGCGAAGTTATAGTGACCCAAGGGAAGAACCCAGAGAAGGCACAAACTCCCAAAATCATGGGAAAGAGGAATAACACTGGAGCAATGAATGCCCACAACCCCACAACATCACAACCCGATAAAACAGAAAATCAGAGATTTCTAGAAGATCAAATCAGGAAAATAACTGTAGAAATAATAGAGGTGCTTCGAAAAGAACTCAGAGACAGCCAAAAAGAGATAAAGGATGCAATTAATGAAGTTAAGGCCTCAATTCAAAGCATGAACAACCGATTAGACCACATGGAGAACAGAATCTCGCTCTTAGAAGATGATCATTCCAAAAATGAACGCTTAGTTTCTAATCTAGAAAAAAATATCCAACAGCAGGAATCTGACATGGAAGAAATATGGGCCCATTTTAAGAGAGCTAACCTAAGAATAATTGGAATAGAGGAGGGAAAAGAAAGTGAAACCAAAGGGATCAACAATCTCTTCAAGGAAGTAATAGCAGAAAATTTTCCAAACATAGAGCAAGAGGTTGATACACAGGTCCAGGAAACTTATAGAACTCCCTTTAGACAGGATCCGAGAAGAGGATCCCCACTCCACATAATTGTCAAAATGACCAATGTGGAAGCCAAGCAGAGAATCTTAAAGGCAACAAAAACAAAGGGCCAAGTGACATTCAGAGGCAAACCAATTAGAATCACTCCAGACTTCCCAAACCAAGTCATGAGAGCCAGAAGGGCTTGGAGTAACATATTCCAAACTCTGAAAGAAAACAACTTCCAGTCAAAAATTTCCTACCCAGCAAAACTTTCTATCAAATTAGATGGAAAAATAAGAAGCTTCCATGACAAACAGAAACTGAAGGAATTTATGTCTTCAAAACCAGCGCTAGAGAAAATACTCAAAGAGATTAACTACAAAGAAGAAATAGGTAACACACACCAGAACCAGAGAAACAAGATTTTCTATCCAACAGACAACTAAGATTGGTTATCTGTGGAGATTCATTATTTATGTTAGTCTTTTACCTATCTCTAAATTGTATTGTTTGCCTTTATTGTTGTTAATTTTTAGGATGTCTAGTTGGAATATTAATATACCTTCAGATATAGCATTTGGAAATATTTTATCCCATTCTATTAGTAACTTTTAACTCTGTTTACATTGTCTTTGGATATACAATATTTTTTTTTTATTTTTTAGGGAGTTTGTATACTCTTCTGTTGCCTATGCCATTGAAATCATATCCAAGAAATCACTGCCAATTTCAATGTTGTGAGGTTTTATGACCCAGATTTTCTCCTAAAAGTTTATAGTCTTAAGATTTATATTTAGGTCTTTTATCTATTTTGAGTTAATATTTGTATATGGGATTAGGTAAGGGTCCAATTTTATTCTTTTCCATGTAACTATTATTTTTCAACAATATTTAGTTAAAAGATTATTATTTCTACCACCAAATGTTCGTGGAAACCTTGTCAAAAATAACTTGACAATATAGAGAAGAATTTATCTCTAGGCTTTTATTTAACTCCAATGGTTTATATATCTGCCTTTAGAACAGTACTACACTGTTTCAATTATTGTAGCTTTATATGGTTTGAAATCAGAAAATATATATCTTCTAGCTTTGTTCTTTGTCAAGATCGTTTGGGGTATCTAGAGTCCATATTCCATATTAGGATAGATTTTTTTCTGAAAAATAAATATATAAATATATGATAGTTTCACCTAAAAAATAGGAAAAATAGATTCTCTGGTAAGAAAGAAAGCAAAAAGAAATATTGAAATGTTATCTTTAAGTCATCAAAAGCTTGGTATCAGACAAATGAAACTATTATGTGAGATTATCATTTTTAATTTTGGATAAATTGCTATAATACTAGATGTCAACCACTAAGCCAAGCATGGGAAGGAGGGATGGGGAGGGAATGGGGTGGGGATCGGGTGGGGGCTGACTGGGCGATGTGTGCATGTATGTCTCCAAAAGTTTGTATCCCACTATAATGTATGAACACAGTGCACCAATAAAAAAAAATTAAAAAATAAATAGGGGGGGAGGTGTAGCTCAGAGGTAGAATGTCCCTGGGTTCCATTCCCAGTACCACAAAAAAATAAATCGTATCATGCTTTTCAAAAAAAAAAGAAGAAGAAGTAGCCATGAGGATGTTTTGCTCACACAGAACTTCCTAAAAAAATTACTTTTCCATGCTCAGGTGCCTAAGCCCTTAAAGGCTGCTGTAGACCTAATCCCAGCCACTGCTCAAGCTAATGGCAGATCTTGGTGTCATCCACAGGATGCTGATTCTGCGGGAATGTGGGATGCTGGAGTTAAGGGGTAATGAAGGCTTCCACCCAGATTTCAAAGAAGGACCTGGGACACCCAGCACAGTGTAGCAAGGTCAAAATCTCTGCAGGCAAGTCCTTGGGGGAGCGTGTGAAGCTGAATCTACAAATAAGGCCTCAGGAATTAAGAGATGATGAAAACATGGCACATCTACCAAGAAAGGCTGCAAGCTATGGGCAAGAGAGCCAGGTAAGAGAGTAGCCACACTGGCTACAACCAGCGAGGCTATAGAGCCCAAGCTCTCTGAGGCCCACATCTCTCCACCATGTACCAGAGGCTAGATGAGAAGCAGTAGGAGTTAATGTTTGCCCTGCAGGGTTTTGGTCTTGCTTCAGTCCCATCCCCTTTATTTACGCCCCAACACAATCCTTTTAGAATGGAAAGTTTACTCTGTGCCATTGTTTATTGGATGCATATAACTCACTTTTCATTTTTACACGAGTTTGCAGCTAGGATTTTGCCTTGGGTCTCAGTGAAGACTTTGGGCTTTTAAGTAATTTTGGAACTCTTAAGACTATGGGGACTCTTGAAGATAAAGTGCATGTATTTTGTATTGTGAGGTGGACATGAGCTTCTGAGAGCCAGAAATATAGTTTGAATTTAAAAATTCCCCCAAAATTTCTTGTGTTGCCCAGAATCCAGGTCTAGAGGTGGGGCATGGTTGAGGAGTGAGTCACTTGGGGTATGGCCTTGGGAATGGTATCTGTCCCTGCCCCCTCATTTCTCCCTCTTTTTCTCTTCTTCTTAGCTACCTTGAGGTAAGATCAACTTTTCCTCTTCTGCCATGCCCTAAATCCCTGCCACCAAGTAGTTCTGCCTTGAATCTGTACAACAAACTGAAACCTTTAAAATCTCTAAAACCTTGAGCCAACAAACTTTTCTTTCTCTAAGTTGTGCTTGTCGGGTATTTTGGTCATAGCGACAAAAAAAAAAAAAAAAAACTAACTAAAACAGTTCATTAAATGAAGATAGCTCCAATGCAAGAATAATCCAATCCAGAAGCTTCTCCAATCCAGAAGCTTCCAGCCTACCAGTAGACAGCTGTTTATATAATAGTGCTACTTCAGAAGGAAACAAATCATAGTACTTTTTTTTTTTTTACAATCTGCTGGACTTGACTGTCTCTCCCTATATAACATTAGAAAATTACTGAAGTTCTGTCCATTTCAGTCTCTCCATCTATAAAAAGGAGATAATAATTCCTCTACAAAAAGCCTAGTCGTTAAAACCAAACAGGATCAAAGCAACTGTGCCTGCAAAGGTACTTGGTCAAGTTTTCAAACACTTTTGAAAACACAAAAAACTGTTTTCTAGCACCCCCAAGGCAAGGTTTACCACAGGGTACATAGTAAGAGAGGTTAAAATTAAAAAAAAAAAAAAAACTTACATAAGACTAACAAAATGCACAGTAGCTTCTCTCCTCGGCAGCCTAGAGAATACACGTTATGGTCGCTCTTTTTATTAACAGCACTAGTGAGGATGAATCTATACCCCAGGTTCACAAATTCAAAGATGGTTTTCATTAGGTCAGTTTGTTACTCCAAGCAGTTATGCAGAAAGCATTTTAGGAAATATCTACTGTGTATATGTAGTCCTTATTTCAGGGTTTCCAATTAAGATATATTTTATTACATATACTTCCAATCAGTAATAATTGCTCTTATTTTTAATTTCATTTTACTATATTTCAAATTTATTATCATACCAAGTGCACAAAGTGCACCTTTATCAAATTCTTTCTGCAGGATTCCATGATGTCTATCTAGTCTTCCACTGCATGTTTTCGTAGTTAGATCTATGTCTACAACAGCGCTTCTATTATACATTGTTTACTAGGAATTTAAGACTCATCCATAAAAATCAACTAAGGCTGAAACTTGGCAGGCAGCTTAGAAGCACATTTTGTTTTTAACCAATCTTCAAGAAAATCCATATGGCTATTTCTAAATTCTTACATATCAGGCTTAAGTAAGAGAAATCCTGGCCAACATGAAACATTTATTTAGACTAAATCACTTAAATACGGGTTTTTGTTTAGTTGTTTTTTAATGCAATTATTCTCTGACTGGCTCTCGTCTCTCCTCCAAGTACTCAGCCCCCTTTGGGTGGATGCCAGGTTACCCTGCTGGCTGGCCTGGCTCACACCTGCTGCCCTTGGCCATGAGATATATAGCTAATGCTTCCTGCTCCACAGGACTGCAAAGTTCTCTGCACCACCTTAATTGTCACGACAGAGCTTTCCATAGCTCATCCCCAGTCCTCGTCTCTTCCACTCCAAACCATGCCCTTTTTGACATTCTGGTCATATCCATAAGTGCAAAAGGTGGCATGTGAAAAATTACTGCCCACCTATATCGGTAGAGTTGTCTCTATGCTCAAAGATTAGGCTGCTGCTTGAAACTTCTGGAAATAATTCCCCATGAGTGTCTCATGCCTCTGCACATCTTGCAAATGAGGTGCTAACTGTCTTTGTTCCCAACCACCTTTGCCAAGGATTTTTATAGTGAACAGCCCTGAAAGAAATAGTGTCTCCATCTGAGGGAGAAGCAGTCATGCTCACTGCCCAGCATAATAACCATCATGTCTCCCTTCAAAACAAAAAGCAGGCATATGTGCCACCCATTTGAAGGAGCTGGGCTCATGAACTTGAAGTTCCTCTACTGCATAGCATCAGCCCTTTTCACATTCTCCCCATGGGAAATAGAGACTGGGGGGCCTGCAGGTAGGGCTGGCTCTCTGGCCACTGTTATTGCTGTGAGTAGCAAACTGCCCTTCCTCTCTGATCCAGAAGGTTCATCTCTTGCAACAGCACTGATGAAACTGTGGTAGACTTTGCAAACAGGGTGAGAATCACACCCTCTGTAGTTCCTGTCACATGCACAAGAGCGAACTCTTCTATAAGAACTTAAGCTTTTTGAAAGTGACACTATGTCTGCTTTTTTTGTCATTTGTCTATTTTATTTATCACTTTATCTATCATATGTATCTCCAGAAATTAGACCACTACCTACTAAATAAATGTTGCCTAATAAATATTTTTTAAAGTGGGGGGTGGACATAGTTAAAAAGGGGAGAGGTCAATCTCCCAGGGCCACCCTAAGGATAAAAGCTTAATGATGGAGGTGAGACTTGAGCATACTCTGGTGTTCCCTTACATCCAGTCTCCCCCTCTGCTGCACAGTGAGAACTTGAAAACATCATTCAGTGGAAAAACCAGATTGCAAGTAAAAATATGTTGTACATCTTTACACCGTTACTGTTTCACTTCTAGTGGAGAACAGAATATAGCCTCGGAGATTCTGCATACTCTAAATTAAAACAAGGGAGGGGGTTTCTTCTTCCAACAATCTCTGCTTCTTATATCAGAATCAATAATTCATATCACATTTTCTGTTTCTTAAATGTTTCTTCTCTTCTCTCCTCCTCCTCTTCTTCTTCCTCTTTTTCTTTTTCTTTTTTCCTCTTCTTCTTCCTCCTCCTCCTCTTCCTCCTCCTCCTTCTTTTCTCTTTCTCTCTCTCTCTCTCTCTCTCTCTCTCTCTCTCTCTCTCTCTCTCTCTCTGGCAGAATTGGGGCAGCAGCCAAGTGAATGGCAGGTCATGTATACCTCACCTTAAAAATTTGTCTAAAAATGGACAGTCAGGTCCTAAGATTAAATATACATAAAATATATTTTTCTGACTCCCCCAAAATTTAGATTTTTCCCCATGGTCTGAACTCAATGCACTGTTTTCAAAGATTTTAAATTTCTAGGAAGAATTTAGGAGTTTTGAGGCTAACTTGGAGACCCTTTTAAGATGAAAATGGCCAGTGTGTGTGTTCAAGAACAGTAGCCACATTGGTGACAGGCATGAGAGGGCCAGTTGATGGCAGCCAAAAAAGAGAGGGCCCTAGTTGGCTTTGCCCAGGGGCTCCCTGGTGAGGAGCAGTAGAAAAGCCCATGTGGAATCTATCTACCTCAAATCCCAAACATTGGATTAATATTGTTATTGGATCAAGAAGGTCCTCAGGATTAATGATGTAGAAAGAGCAGAACTTGTCAACATTTCTCAAGCCTTCCACTCTTACCATAATTTTTAAAGTCTCAGATGGAAAACCTGAAATATAGCTATCTCACTTTCAACTTACAACTAAGACAACACTAACACACAACCACAAAGAAGACACACATACCTGAATGGCTGAGAAGTCCACATCGGGGCAGGGAAAACAAAATATCTTCAAAAACAGTTCCCCAACCCAGTCAACGGTTGTACTCACTAGTCAGTCTCGTGTTTAAGCCTTCACAAATTCCAGCCTCAAAAGAGCAAAAACATGCTGGATTAATTCTAAGTTAAAACAGAAAAAGGTTGACATGGATCTAGTGTTCATCACAGAGAAGGATTCATAGCACTTAGCTTGCAGGAAGCTCAAGCCCAGGCAGGTGGTGAGCAGGGTTCCTCCCGGCAGAGCTGATCCCTCAGCCGGGCCTGCTTACCCACCCTGGCCCCCTCTTCAGCAGATGCTGCCAGTAGGGAGCAAGCTAAGCTTGGTGGCTTTCTAATGAGGCCAAGTAGAAACAAGAAGGAATAAAGTAAATTTTTTCTTGAGACCAAAGCAAGGCAAAGCTGTGAACTCAGACCTCTAGGGGAAGAGGCTTTACACACTTACCAGCTGCTCCCTCACTGCCCTACACATGAAGGCTCGCAGCCGTGCAGTAAGTGCTCTTAAAAATGATGCCAGGAGTTCCCTTGAAAATGGTTTTTCTTTGTGGCCAGCAGAGTACTCGCTGGGTGTCAAGTCATGTCTGAAGTTTGCAAGCTACTGCTGACATCAATGAAACACAGCGTTTGTTTGGCTTCTTTTGGTGTCCTGTAGGCATGTTGGTACTCAGACGCTTCCTAAAACTGTCATTTGGCAAACATTGACGCTTTGTTCATAAAGGCTCATGTGTATCTTTGAGAGCACTGCTTTAGAAAAAGGTAAAACATGTGCATTCATCATATCAAAATATTGCTGTTTAATTAGTATGCGGGATTCTTCCCCTGTGCAAAAGCACAGCTTATATTCCACATGATTGTTTCCAGAGTTTCCAAGCTCCTGTAGGTGATTCCACATCTCTCTTAAACTGAGCCAAACCTGACCGTGTCAGGTCCCCTAAAGATAATGTTTGAAACATCAAGAGCTTGAGAATTCTTCAGCAGAATGTTTCCCAATTAATATGTCAATTAAGCACTTTAATGAACTTGCCTGCATTCCCATTGGGTGACATGGGGCTAAAATGTTTCTTCTTGGGGTAAAGTAGCGAGCAACAGTTGATCAGACAATTTATTTGAATCAGGCTAAAAGCATAATCTAACAAATGTTGTTATTTGAATGGGACCAAACTTTTACTAAAGGACATTTGTCATTACAATCTTAGAATCCCTGAGAGAAGATATAAGTGCCAGTAAATGAAATTTCTCATTACCAGGCTTTCTTCCCAGCTCCATCCCAATCTCAGACAGCAGATAAAGAGAGAGAATGATTAAGAATAAACAAGGAATAAAATAATTAAATTTAGAATTATAATGTTACATGCATATCTATATTATAGCAATACAATTCATAATAACCAAATTATGGAGTCAATTCAGGTGTCCATCGACAGATGGATGGATAAAGAAAATGTGGCATATATACACAATGGAATTTTACTCTGCCATAAAGAAGAAAAAATATGTCATTCGTAGGAAAATGAATGGAACTAGAAGATTTTGCTAAGTGAGATCAGCCAGCCTCAGAAGGTCAAGTGTTGTCATGTGCAGAAGGTAGAATGAAAATAGGAAACAAATGAGAATTAAGTCAAATAACGAGAAACAGCAGTAGAATGGTGGGACAGGATTGGGGCAGGGAAGGGGGGAAGAGAAAACTATTCTTGAGAAAAGAAACAGTTGAAATAAGGTTATGTCCACTCATGAAAGTACCACTATCATGCTCATTAACATGTAGGGGGACGGAGGGGGGGGTGCAGAATGGGATTCAGAGGGAAATTACACCAAGTGATATTTGCATGTATTTACATTTTATGTTGCATTTCACTATGATGTATAATTACAATGCACACACACACACACACACACACACACACACACACACACACACACATATATATATATACATTTAAATTTTTTTTTGGTGGTACTGGGGATGGAACTCTTCTACCTCCGGGCTACACTCCCAGACATATTTTTATATTTTTTATTTGGCAACAGGGTCTCCTAAACCAGCAAGGCTGGCTTTGAACCTGCGCAATCCTCCTATCTCTGCCTCCCAAGCACGGAGGTTACAAGCGTGCACCACCATGCCCAGCAACAATGCACCAATATTTTAAAAAAATAAATAGATAATGTGAGTAAGAGGAAAGAAAGAGATAAAGCAAATGGTTGAAGAACTGGTTGCAGAATACCTACTTGGGCTGACCTTTAGCAGGTGATTGGGCCGTGAGGGCTCTGTCCTCTTGAGTGTGGTCAATCATTATCATAAAAGGGCGAGTTCAGCTCCCTTTGGCCCTTTACCCTTCCATCTTCTGCCAGGAGAAGATGAAACCTTCATCCCTTCTGCATGATGTAGCATCTAAGGCACCTTCTTGGAATCAAAATCTCCAAACCTGCTAAATGCTTTTGATATTGAACTTTACAGCCTCCAGAACTGTGAGCCAATATGTTTCTGTTCGTTGTAAATTGCCAGCTCTCAGGCATCTGTTACAACATCACAAAACATAGTGAGACACTCCCACAAAGTAACTAGGGCTTCCAAAACAGGACTGAAGCCCATAGCAGAGCCTTTTTTTAAAAAAAATCTTGTGAGAATAGGAATGGGGTATTCTGCCTTCCTACTAAACCTGGAAACTACATCCAATGGTCAATAATCTGTCTAAATCACAGAGAGGGCAATCAACTCTCTTGTTCAGAACACAGGCTAGTAAAGTCAGGTAATAACAAAGCATTTCTACAAATTAACCTAGTTCCTTAAGTGCAAATATGAAAAGAAAACCGAGGAACTCAGACATTTGAGGGAAACTATCAACAAAAGAGAAAGACCAATGTGCTTGAATAGAATTGACCTTAGAGGAAATAGAAATAATTCACTTCACATGTGTCAGGATAGCTATTATCAAAAAGACAAAAGGTAACAAATGTTGGCATGGATATGGAGAAAAGGGAATCCTGTACTTTGTTTGTGGGAGTGTAAACTGGTACAAAAATTATGAAAAGCAATATGGAGGTTACTAAGAAAATTTTTTTTAAACATAACTATCAAATGATTTAACAATTCCACCTTTTTTTCTTTTTTTGGCAGGTCTGGGGATGGAACCCCAGGGCAATCGACTTGTGAGCTACACCCCTGCCCTGTTTTTTATTCTTTATTTTGAAACAGGGTCTCATTGAGTTGCCAAGAGCCTCACTAAATAGCTGAGGCTATCCACAAAATGTGATCCTCCAGTCTTAGCCTCCCAAATGCTGAGATTACAAGCATGCACCACCACGCCCAGCTACAATTACACTTTTGAGAATTATATCCAGAAGAATTAAAATTGTAAACACAAGAAGATATCTTCTCTCTAATGTTCCCTGCAGAATTATTGACAAAAGTCAATAATTTAGTTTGAAAACAAACTAAATTTCCATGGATAGATGAATAGATAAAGAAATCCTGGAATATATATAAAATGGAATATTATTCTGCCTTAAAAATAAAGAAATCTTGCTATATATAACCACAAAGATGGTCTAGACCTTAAGCTAATGTTAAGTGAAATAAGCCAGACAAAAAAAGATAAATACTGTGTGATTTCACTTAGATGCAAAATCTTAAGGAGTAACAAACAGAAGAAGAATGTCAGTTGTAAGAGGCTATGGGAGAAGAAAATAGAGACATAATGGTTAAAGGCTACAAAGTTACAAGTATGAAAGATAACTTCCAAAAAACTACTATACAACATACTGCTTTTAACTAACAATGCCGTGTTGTATACTTAAAATTTGCAAGGAAGATTGATCATATGATAGGATTTTAGGTGTAAAGAAATGAAAATAATAATAATCATAAATAATAATAATAATAATACAGTGAGCACAAACTTGATTAAATAAGCAATATATTAGTATATATTATGTATCTGAGGAAAAGAAAGCACTTGTCTGGAAAATTTTCTGAATCCATTAAAAACCCCAGGATACAAGGTTCATCTGAGTGCTAACCCAACACCCCTCATGTATAATAACAACTAAATGATATCTCTTTCTGAATTCTTTCATAGCACATCTGTGGTTGCCACAAAAACATGTATGCAGATAAGGATACTGTATTCATAATGTCAGTTTTCTTTAATGAATGTTCAACTTCCTTACAAATGTTACCTCCATCTAATTTCTTATTCAAATATTATACTTAGTCAGAGGCCACGATATATTCAGCTCTCATCATATTCTTCTCCTCTCTCTCATTTTTCTCCTTCCCTCTTTCCTTCTCCCTATGTCTAAGTATTCTTTTAGAAGCTGTAAAGAAAAAATATATCTTGGTTCTTTTGAAATGTCAAAATTCCCCAAGTAAAATCTATTATACTACTTATTGCCAAGAGTAAGGGAAGCCAATTTACTTTTGGCTTTAAGATGCCAGAAACTGTTGCCAAGATTATATTTTAACAATCTACATTAATTTAGCTTCAAATAGTTGTTGGAAAAGAAAGCAAAGAGGATAATACTGGTGACTGTAGCGTGTTATCTTGGTGACTCACATCAGGTTACAATTGTTTTGTTTTCATCTCATTCACAAGTATTGTTTGTGCTATGGTTAATGTTTATACTTCTTTGACCTGCTCTTTAAAGATCACAGACAAGAAGCAAGAATGACAACTGGAATACGGAGAAATTACATAACCAAAGATTTTGAATCACAAGACATCGAAACTCTATTTCTAAAGACATAAAGGATTTATATGGAAAGTTTATTCTTCAACAAATATTTGATATAAAAATATCTTAGCCCTGGGCATGACTATTGAAAACTCAGAATAGCAAAGACAATAGCAACAGCAATAATAATAAATAGCTTTTATTGAAGACCTACTATGTTCCAGATGCTGTGCTAAGCACTTTCACTCATACCTTGTGAGTCATCACAGCACTTCACATTGGATAAGTGATAAGAATTTAATAGCTTACTCAATTTTCATAATGAGTATCTGCACAGCTAACACTTCAGCCTCGATCTGCCTGATTCCAAAGCCTATGTCTGAACTTTTTTTTTCCCTGTGGTACTGGGGATGTAACCCAGAGGCTTTCTACCTCTGAACTACACCCCTAACCCTACTGTTTATTCCTTATTTTTAAATAGGGTCTCACTAAGTTGCAGAAGGCCTTACTAAGTAGCAAATGGCAATTTTCCTGTCTTATCCTCCCAAGTACAGGGATTACAAGCGTGCACCACCATGCTCGGCCATGCCTGGACTACTTTGCTAAACAGAAATAGCATATGAATAGCATCTTTTGAATGTGAGAAAAGCAACTCTTCGATTGTTCATCACTGATTATTTAGAATGAACACTTTGAATCCGAGACATATATTATTTTAAGGAACATATATTGAGTGTCTTCTATTGACAAAAGATTATACCAGGAAGCGCTAGAGAACAGAGACCTATGGGGTGAGGCAGGTAATGTAGCTGATCTGATTGGGGTTTACAGTATAATTATGAAGGAAGCCATTCTAACACAGGATTAAATTCAATGAATGGAAAAAGAGTCGTGAGCTCTCCCAGTGAAAAAGGGGCTTCATAGCAGACAGTAAAGCTGGACACTAATTGTGAATGGGAATTCTTAATGGGAAGAAGCAAGGAAAGGCACCTAGTCTGAAAGCAGAGCATGAGCAGGCACAGAGGAGAGAGGTATGAGGAGCACCACAGGAGCCAGTGGTCTAATGCAGGGGAGGAGGGTGCAGAGGCAAATGAAGCTAAAAAGGAGTTTCAGGGCTAGGTTTCAGAACTTCTACACCTTCATAAGGAAATGGGGCACTTTTTCTTGGGGGAAATTACTTTGCAAGAGAGAAAAATGAATTGATGATACCAGATACAAGGCAAGATGCTATTCCAGTGACGGGAGACTACACGGTAGAATGTGAATGAGAAGTGAGAAGGCAGACTTCTGGGAACACCAACCTTTAAGGGCAAGACCAAGGAAGGAGAGAAGGGCCAGTAGAGAGCTGTGGACAGACTGCAAGAGACCCTGTTTTAATAGAAGGCAGGAGGGAGGAGTATTTTCAAAATTGCGTGTGATTGGTACCATACACTCTGTGTGTGTGTGTGTGTGTGTGTGTGTGTGTGTGTGTGTGTGTGTGTGTGTCTGTGTGTGTCTGTGTCTGTGTGTGTCTGTGTGTGCGTGTGCATGTGCACCAGGTATTGGCAATTGAATTCAGGGGCATCCTACTTCTAAACTATAGCCCCAGCCCTTTTTATTTTTTATTTTCAGAGTCTCACTAAGTTGCTGAGGCCCTCGCTAAATTGCTGAGGCTAAACTCAAACCTGCAATCCTCCTGTCTTAGCCTCCCAAGTACAGAGATGATACATGTGCAACACTGTGCCTGGACCCAAAACTCTATGCAGTTTCTCATGCTGATTTCCACTCTCAGTCACCACCTGCTTCTTCCTTGTCGCCTGCGGGCATCCTCAGAGGAGAGGCACACTGTTGCTGTTCAGTAGACATGCATTCTTATAGTAATGATTGATGGTGAGGAGGATGGGGATTATGATGATGAAGACTGCCTGCAGAGAAACACAAAATCTGCCTCTTTACATCTCAGGAGTTCAGGGTGAACTCTTTTTTTTGGTTGGGCCTTTTTTTTTTCCCCCATTCAACTCACCATAGGTGTCCCTCATAGGCAATTTGCAATTTCTCACTTTGTCTTGGCATATACTATAACCAGAAGTAGATTCTTTGTACTTCTAATTTGAAATATAAGTAATTCCTTCTACAGCACAAGAGCCAAATGACATTTTTGGCTGTACTCTAAACCCTATCATTCACTCATCAACAAGCATTTATCAAGCACCTGAGGACTACGGAGCTGGGAGTGAAGTCATGAACTGGAAATACTTCCATCCTCCACAGAGATGACATTCTAGTGGCTGGAACAAGCAGTCAATGAATGAGTGCAGCCCTGTGTTAGATCTGGGGCTCTGTGTACTCTGTGCTCTAAGGAAAACAGCGGAGTGTGTGGCGTGGTCTGTGAGGCAAGTCCTCTCTGAGGGAAGACATTTGATCCAAGGCTGGAAGGAAGACAGAATGAACCAGCCTGGGATCTGGGAAAGGAGCATTCCTGGCCAAGAGAACGGTAAATGCTAAGCTCCTGAGGCTTAGCACGGGATCTTGGCATTTTCAAAGAACAGCAAGTTCTTCTGCAGCTTCAAAGACATGCTGGGAAGACAGGAAGACATCGGGAATGTTTTCGGTCACAGAGCACACCACTCTGACCACCCCCGCCAGCTCCTCGGCTTTTGAGAACGTCACTAACTCTCTCTCCACAGAGATGTCAGATTCCTCAGATTTTCTTCCCTCACTCTTCAGAAATTCTGGAAGCCAGGGACTCATAAGGGGCCTCTCATATTCAATTTGTTTACCTGTAAAGTAGAAGAGAAACCTTCTCGTTGGAAGCCATAAGCACCAGAGGGTTAATTTGCCTCTGTATTAAAGTCTGGTGAAAGACTATTACCATTTCCTTTGAAATGATATGCCTGAAAAAAAAGATGCCATCAGAAGGAGAGGAGATGTTTTTTCACTGCCTTTTGAGACCCTCAGCTTACTCTACCTGGCCCTGACGCCTAATTTCTCTGGCACCGTACCCCTGGTCATGGGCACTTAGCTCCACACATTGTATATTCATGACTCTCTGGAGACAGCTAATCATTGACCACTTCAGGCGTCCTCATTGGTTCCATTTGAGAAACTGCTGACAGATGTGAATGAATAATTTAGCACATGTGGTTGAAACCAAATTTGCTAGATAGACTCAGAAGATGTTCTATTTCTAGGCAAAGATAATATGTGGCTCACATTTCTTAAAGAATAGATAACTTGCTATACATTGCTTAGGATCATAGTGAAAACTATTAACCATGAAAGAAAAAAATAAACCTGGAAATCAAATCTTAAAGGTGGTTGCTATAAATTAAAATTCATGTTCCCTAGTTTTCTCACTATAATCTGAAGAAAAATATACATTTATACTTCTAATGTTAAAAATTAATACAAGAAACAAATAACGTTTTGTGTAGCTGTTAGGAATGTATCTTTGATAGAAAACTGAATTATTTAAGTAGGGAATGGCAGGATACAATATTATAACCCACTTTTCTTCTGTAGGATAAACCTAATTCTTCACAACTCTGGAAGATAGAATACCTTCCAGGCCAAAATTTAGGAAGAAGGATTTTGTTCTAAAGTTGATGTTCCAAGCTCAAAGTCTCCAGGAATCTGGTATGCATTCTTTGTCTTACCAGAACCAATCTTAAATATACAATATTTGGGATAGTCCATGCTCTTTGGGGCTTTGGATTACAACATTTCATGAGAGGAAGTCAAGTCATCTATAAGAGAAAGCCAACACATATTATGCCTGTTTTACAAGCCAGAGCTCTGGGAAAATAAAAAGAATAAGGAGTGTTGACAAGATATTTATTTTTCAGACATGAAAAACCTGAGTGTTGGATACTCAGCAAAAGCTGTGCATGGGGAACTTCATAATTAGTCTGCTCAGATTCACAGACAAGAAGAAATATGTTTAATAACTTCTAAAAGTAAACATCTCAATGTAGAAAATGGACAATTGTAAAATAAATCATTTAAAAATACAGTTGTCCCTTGGTATTTGTAAAGGATTTGTTTCATGATCAGATATGCATGTCCCTTACATACAATGGCATAGTATTTGCATATAACCTACACACATCCTCCTGTATTCTTCATATCAGCTCTAGATCATTTATAATACCTAATACAATGTAAATTTTATGCAAACTGGTTGTTTAGAAATAATTACAAAGAAAACATTCTGTACATGTTCATTACAAATGCAATTTTTTTAGAATATTTACAATCCAAGGTTGATTCAATGCAAAGATGTGGAACCCAAAGATTTGAAAAACCAATTGCATTTCTTTATAAAGTTCTTAGTCTATAATTTTTTTTGGTCTTATTCAATTAAAACCAAGACAAAGATATATGAAGGTTATAATAAATTCTATCTTTTGAACATAGTAATTTTTATTATTTCTTTTATATTCTTTGTGTGTGTGTGTGGGTCTGGGGATGGAACCCAGAGTCATTCGACCTCTGAGCTACTCACCCTGCCCAATTTTTTTATTCTTTATTTTGAAAGAGGATCTCACTGAGTTGCAGAGGGCCTCACTAAGTAGCTGAGGCTGTCCGTGAACTGCTATCCTCTGGTCTCAGGCTCCCAAATGCTGGGATTACAAGCATGCGCCACCACAGCTGGCTTCTTTTATATTCTTTTTGGTGCATTATATTCAATAGATTACTGGCCTAAAATATTTAATCAATTATTTTAACAGTAAATAGCAAATAATTAAGCAATATTTCAAAGAATGAGTTCAATTCTAACTTTAGTCTCTAATAAATAAAGATTACTTCTAGGAGCATATATTTCATAATTAATGGTGCACTGTTGGACTAGGTACAATTTTAATGTATTTTACCAATCCACAAGGATGATCAACTGTTGCAAAACCTTCTCAATACTAGGCAAACAGGGACGGTTGTTTACCTACAGCTAAAATCTATATATAGACTCCCAAGATGAGCTCAACAATAATTTTCATTAGATTCCATCAGAAAATCAGATTAACTGAATGCTTGAGGTCTGCATCCTTTTTGTAGCAAATACATAGTCAGTATCTGTGATTGAATAACAAAACTAATTTAGGTTGACAGGAATTTAAGGTAAACTTAGAAAGTAAGAAGATCGCTAATGCACACTACGGAAAATGAATTTCCACAGTAACATTTTTTCCATCAGCATTCATAAACTATGCTTTAAACTAAGAAAATGTTGGCCCCAGATTCTTAGCATAGGAATCGCTAGCCTTAATAATATGGAAAGAGGAATGAAAGCATGGAAATTTCCACAGAAATATCATATTTTCCTGTTCCATATTGATTTATTGAAATGCCTAAGAATGAACTTCTAAAATATATCTTCACCACAGGCGAGCCCCTAAAGGGAATTTACTTAGAGATCAAGGTTATCCATTTTGAGTGAATTTGACAATAATAAACTGTTTAGTAGTTTTATGGTTAAAGTAGAAAATAATTTCCAGAGAATTTTTGGACCCCCAGCTAACAGGCATAGCCAATTTTTTGAGAAGTTGAAATGATGTGCAATTCCTCCAGTACCTGCTGCCAGTGGGTCTATTATTCCTTAGTCTAAGGCCTTTGTAGTATCTGCTTTTCATTTAAGCTCAGGAGAAAACATTTTGTTTCTGGAATCATTTCTTGGAAAAGGGAGTAAGTCAATCCCTTGACCATTCGGTGCATTACCAAAGCATAAGAGCTCCACTTCCTTCCCTCGCTGCGGCACCAGGCACTGCTGCCTGAAAAGACCCACACATGTGGCCTTGTCATTTGGCAATAAAAACATCTGACCCAGTGGTGATGAAAGATAGATGTTTTAAGGAAAGCAATCTAATTTAATTTCGCCACTAACACTGAAGGAGGATCCAAATAAACTTGAGAACACATCCAATATACGTAGTACATTAATAGGGAGAATGCTCAGTATTGGAGGGCACATTTCATCCAAGTACTTTTCAAAATGAGAAGCTTATGCCAATGAAAGTACTGAGCCCTTTCTTATATAGAACCAAAGGGAAATCAGGACTTGATATGAAGGTCACTTACTCAAACACTAATCTGTTTTTGATTATTAATATGTTGCTCATTCTAAGACAAACAGACATGGCCAAATTCAGAAAGGAAGAAAAAGACATCCAAATTTGAATTCTGCCTTTCCCTGATAACCCCCCAAAAATATTTATCGAGTGGTTTTTAACTATCTTATTCTGGCACGTCTGGAATTCTTTATATCCTTTCTTCAAATACTTGCTGAATGCATTTTTATATACCTACTTGGTAACTCCCCCCCAAAAAAAAATGGTTCTGTAAGATAAGAATAAATACATAAAGTTTATTGAATTTTAACTCTGTCATGTTCTAAGGGAATGAGATATGTGATTTAGTTTTATCACCTATATTTAATATAGTCTGTACTACAGTATAACAATTGTGGGAAAATATATTTTTTAAATACAACCTATTTAACACTAAGTGTTTCGTTTTAGTACTAAGTACAAATATCTTCTGTTATAGGTTTACAAAGCTCTCACATATACATTATTTCATTTGATCATCACAAAAATCCTTTGAAATAAATACTATCATTATCCTTATTTTATAGATGAGAAATTACAACTCCCAGTTGCTAAACAGTAAGTCACTTTTTGGCACCTCATTCCACACTCATCCCACGACGCCAGGCCATCTTTTTATAAGAGCAGCACAGATTTGCTGACTCCCTACTATGAAATAGGCCCTGTGCCAGCGAGCTGGTAAGACAGTGGTGAACAAGGCAATCTCAAACCTTATTCTCAAAAGAGTGTCAGTGAAAATGATCACTTAATAACTTGCACACAAAAAAGTCACATGGTAATTAAGTTCCTCAACTAGACAGGATATTTATTGACCAGAATAGGAAATATAACACCAGAAAATCATTGAATAAGAGAAGTTTCTTTAGAAGGGTAATTTTAAAGGTCCTTATAAGCCTCCATGAAGAATATAGTCTCATACAAAGTAAAACATTTTTATATAGAGATGTCAGCAGCCTAACTGTAGTCATCAAGAACGGTCAAAACCACACAAGGCATTGTTGAGGGATTCTCGATGCACACCAGTATGGCTCCAACACCTTCACAAGGAAAACCTTTATTCAATATAATACCTATTAACTTTGAGAAATTCTAGTTAAAACGGCAGTTAGAAGAATTAAAATGATGAGTTTTGAATCCCAGTTCTACTGGGGGACTTAAGATTTTAAAAAAAGTATTTGCAACATCTAATTGCAAACTTTCCGTTTATTTTTATTTTTCACTCATGTGAAGTCACTAAGAAAACTAGAGAACATGGGGTAAAGAAGGCAGCTTTGCTCCACATCAGCACTCCTGAATCAACAATCATGGACGTCTGGTTCCCAGGTTTTCCCTGGATATTGGCGTCCATCTGGCAGAACTGAGAAAAATAAAGATGGAAAAAAATGTTTTTATGTGTGCAGCTATTATCTACATTCCCTTGTCCAGAACTCGTGCCATATCTAACTGCAAGGAAGTTGCAAAGTATAGACCCACTTTGCCCAAGATGAAAAGGAACCTGATTTTCTCAACTAGCCAGGGAAAATCATAACTAGTCTCTAGTCTCAACTAGAAAAAATTAAACCCCACTGTTGCCTTATAAAATAAAGATATTATCTTTCATTACTTTCAAAACACTATCACTTTTTAAAAATAACACTATTAATTTATGTGCCACTAAGAAAGAAAACACTGCTTCCAGTTAAACTAAACATGTCATCAATCACAAAAGATGTCCTGACTTAGCAATATCAAAATACACAGAGGGAGGGTATATGACATAGATTTTATGAAATATAGTAATACCTGCCTCCTTGGATGATAAGAACACTAGATAAAGCAATGTGCTAAACCATAGGTCATGTTGTAGGATTGGCATTTCAGCCAACTAAAAAATAGGTATGTACCAATTAAATCTATATAAAACTTACACAGAAAGAAAGCAGACTAGGTAGTGAGACATTCTCATACTTGTCAAGATAGGTCAAACTCTCAGTATCACCACTCTCTCTTGAGAGGAGAGGAGACCAGGTGACTGAAACAGACAGCAGTTCTCCTTCTTAATGTTTGCTGTTGTAGAGATGCTCCTGGTGTTGTTATAGATTCTGTAAAGTTCTGTTAAAACAGTGATAAACACCTCTGCTTCATTATGCAGATGATGTGCTGCTGCTTAAAGTAGGGCAAAGAAATAACTGAGAGAGGCTGCCTCTCAGATGAAACTACCCAAGGCAGGTGTGAGGGCACATGCTTACAATCCTAGTACTCGGGAGGCTGAGACAGGAGGATCCCAGGTTCTCAGACAGCCTCAGCAACTTAGTGAGGTCCCCCAGCAACTTAGTAAACCTTGCTTCAAAAAATATAATAGGGCCGGAGGAATAGCTCAGAGGCAGAATGTCTCTGGGTATAATCTTTAGTACAAAGAAAAAAATCAAATTACCCAGATTTGAATCGCAGGTTCTCCAAATTATTTCACTTCCCTAAGGCTCTCTACCCTCATCCGTAAAATGAATGCTACTATAGGGTTACATGAGATAATTTATATGGATTTCTTAGCATTGCACATGACTCATACTAAGTGCATAATAAGGATAGCAGTTATTAAGACCAGAGCTTCCCACCCAACTCTCTGTGTCGTTAGGTACCACATGATGTGAACCACGGCCCCACACGGACCACAAACGTTTGTAAGGAGCCATAGAAAACTATCCCCTCTCCACATCCTTCCTTGTGGTTCTCCCTGAATTAAGCAACTAGAACAACAGCACTATTATTTCTAGTCAGTACTGAATCCGCCATTACTTTACTCTTATACCTTATGCCAGGAAAGAAATTCCATGTTCCTTTATTAGCATCCTAAAAATCATGACAATGTGGTTTCATTCCTTAGTCCAAAGTAAAGTCCTTAAAAATAACAACTAAATAAAACAACAACAACAAATAAAACATCCCAGACATTATAGGTCATTCACTAGAATTTTTCTTTTTGTTTATTTTTTATTTCAAAACTATTATTGAGACCAATTACAAACCAAGAAAATATAGATGCAGATATGTAAACATATACACATGGATATTAGAAGGTCATGCAAGATCACCACAAAGTTTTAAGTAGTCTTTCAACCTGAAAACACAGATATTCAACAACTGAAACCATGCATGTGTAGTCAGAACCTATAAATACAGAGTAATAAGAATCAGTAGATGAAATTTGATAGGAACACAAAGGAATGTCAGTCCAACTGACCAACATCACTGGAAACATCATTTCACAAAACATAAACAGTTTAGCAAGATAAGGTCAAGTTTTGGGGGGTATATTAATTTTGTCCTATAAATGTTAAGGAAACAAACTATAAGAAATTTACTAACTAGTTTGTTGGGGGTTTTCTTAGTAATTAACCTCAAGATGGACTAGTGCACCCCTTAATCCATCAAAGGTATAACTCCTGCTTCAGGTAAGGGGAAATATCTGAAATCAGTAAGTCATTGCAATTCATATCCATTTGGTTGGTGTTAGACAGGTTAGTGTTTGATTTTATCTGGCACAACCAATATGCCACAAATCTACATTTACATCCTGAGGTGAACTATCTGATTATCTCCTCTCCATAAAATAAATTCACAAAACAGTTGTTGCCAATACTTCATTACTAGTGAACCTACCACCAAAGAAGTATTTCTTTAAAACATTGTACTGTTCTATTACAAACATTCTATCTCAATTTTTCTGATGATTAAAGGAGATTTTAATTATACAATCAATGAGAAAATAGATAGAAACCATCTGGACATTCCACTATTTTCTGCCAAAGAGTTTTCCTTTGTTTTACATATCAATGACTTAAGCTAACAAAGGCATTTTAGTGCCAGTCATTTGTCCTTGGCAGGGCTGGATCTTTTTATGTTATGAAAGATCTCTTAAATTTACTGATTGAGAGTCAAATTATCCCACATGGTCAGAGAATTAACCTCAGCATTTTCCTACACATAAAACTAAGAACAAAGGGTATTTTTAATTACTTGATCTTTAAAGCATACAAACTTTAAATCCTTTTGTGCCATAATGTTTTTACTAATCAGGGTGGTCAAAACACAAAAACACTTTCTCTTTTTTTAGGCACTGATGGAAAATTCAAAACTAGACTAGGTACTAAAAAAAATACTATTGGTTTTTAACAAAATATGAGAATAGAAAAGATAGATGGCATAAAAGAAGGCAAGAAAGCCTTCTTTTAGAAATTGTATTACTATAATATTGGATTACTATAATATTGGGAGGCCGGTCTATATGAATTAATCGTTTAGGAAACTCCAGTAGATAAGAGTCCTTGGGAATCACTGTCCAGGAGCCGAACTCTAAGAGTAAGAAGCTGGTTGGACATGGTGGCACAAACCTGTAATCCTAGTAGTTGGGTGGCTGGGACAGTTGTATTTAGGTTCAAGGCCAGCCTCAGCAACTTAGTGAGACCCTGTTTCAAAATGAAAAATAAGAAAGGCTGGGGTATAGCTCAGAGGTAGAACACCCCTAGATTCAATTCCTAGTACCCCCAAAAAATTAGATTATTTTTTGAAGTAGGGGGAAAAGTCACTGATATAAAAGTCTGATTCAAAGCAATATACTTTACAGATAATGTGTGGGACTGACATACAAAGGTTTTTCAACAATATCTTAAATTTTTCAGTGGAAATTTAAAAAATAGAATTGGCTTAAAATTCATTGAACTGTCAGAAACTCTAAAGGATACGGAGAAAGAGTGTGACCAATAATCCTTTCTCCACTTTGGCACTTATTTGGTACGGAGAATTGAACCCAGAGGCTTTCTACTTCTGAGCTACACTCCTAAACCAACATTTTTATCTTTATTTTATTTTATTGGTGCATTATAGTCTCACGTCATAATGTGGATCATGTTGACATATATTCACACAGTACTTGGTGCCCTTCCCCCCTGCTTCCTGCTTTCCCTCCCTTCTAATACTGAGTGTCCATGTTAACTATGTTATATTCACATGTATACACATATTCGAATGTAGCTTTTCCATTAAATAACCTCCACCATCTTCCTCCCCTGTCCCTCCTTTCTGGCTTTGCTGAGGTTTCCCCTCCATTATCTTGAGTCCCTCTGGTATTCCTAATATTCCCTAGCTTGAGCATATTAGAGAAAACGTATGTCCCTTCTCTTTCTGTGCTTGGCTAATCTCACTTAACATAATGTTCTCCAGGTCTTTCCATCTTCTTGAGAATGACATTATTTTGTTCTTTTTCATTGCTGAGTAGAATTCCATTGTGTGTATTTCCCATAATTTTGCAATCCATTCTTCTGTTGATGGAGACCTAGGTTGGTTCTATATTTTGGCTATTGCAAATTGTGCTGCTATGAACATTGGTACACATAAATGGCCATTCTACCAAAAGTGATCTACAGATTCAGTGCAATTCCTATCAAAATACCAATGACATTCTTCTTTCATATGGAGAAAGAAAAGACCCAGAATAGCCAAAGCAATTCTCAGCAATAAGAACCATATAGGAGGCATCACAATCCCTGACTTCAAATTATATTACAAAGCAATAGTAGTTAAAACAGCATAGTACTGGCACAATGACCAATGGAACAGAATAGAAGATACAGAAACAAACCCACACACTTCAGTCAACTGATATTTGACAAAGGGACCAAATTCATACACTGGAGAAAAAACAGCCTTTTCCACAAATGGTGCTGGGAGAACTGGCTATCCATTTGTAGAAAGATGAAACTAAATCCTTACCTTTCACTGTGCACAGGAATCAACTTGAGATTAATCAAAGACCTGGAAATCAGACCAGAGACTGTGAAGCTATTAAAGAAGGGCATAGGTTCAACACTCCAACATGTAGCACAGTTAGTAACTTCCTCAACAGGACCTCCAAAGCACAGGAAATTAAAACAAGAATTAACAAGTGGGATGTCATCAAACTAAAAAGTTTCTCCTCACCAAAAGAAACCATCAAGAATCTGAAGAGAAAGCCTACAGAATGCGAGATCTTTACCAGCTACCACTCTGATAGAGGGCTAATATCCAGAATATACAAAGAGCTCAACAGACTCTACACTAGCAAAACAAACAATTAAGAAATGGACAACTGCATTGAATAGACACTTCACAAAAGAAGAGATACAAACGGCCAATAGATAAATGAAAAAATTTTCAACATCACTAGCCATCATGGAGATGCAAATCAAAATTAACCTCAATCAGAATGACAAGCATAAAGAAGTCAAATAACAACAAATGCTGGTGAGGATGTGGAGAAATAGGAACTCTTTTATGCTGTTGAAAGTGCAAACTAGTTCAGCCACTATGGAGATCAGTGTGAAGATTCCTTAGAAAACTGGGAATGGATCCATCATATGATCTGTCTATACCACTCCTGGGTATCTTTCCAAAGGGGTTGAAATCAGAGAACTACAGTAACATATGCATATCCAAACTAATTTTTTTTATTTCTTATTTGGAAACAATGTCTCACTAGGTTAATGAGGCTGAGGCTGTCCTATTTGCTGAGGCTGTCCTTGAATCTGCAATCCTACTGTCTCACCCTCCCAAGTACTAGGATTACTAGCATGCGCCATCACACACAGCTCACTTTGGTACTTTTAAAAGAAGAAAATAGAAATATTCTACGTTTTGTTTTGGGCTATGAAAACTTACAAGGAAAAACATCAAGGAGAGAATATTACCTTCTGTCTTTTACTAAGCTAATAGCATTTTATTATCCTTGAAAAAGAAAACTTCCTAATTTGTTAGAGTCAGGTAAGCTTCTGTGATTGTGTTATTGATTTTAAGAATCTTTAAGTCATTACTAAAAGTTAAGGGCAGAATTTATCTCATTATGTGGAGTCCTAAGAAACTGAACCCCATCCAAAGAAATGTTTTTTATTCTATTATAAGGATTTCTGACAAAGAATTCAAAATTAAATTAGGGACTTTCTTGTGAACATGATGAAATTATTTTGTCTTCACCTTAATATTTATAGAGTCTTGATGATTGCCAGATTCTGCAATATCTAACTCCCTGCAAATTAAACATCATATATTAGAGGGATAATGTGGGTATTTTAAAATTAAATAAACACATGTCCAAAATGCTCTGTGGTTAAGCATAGTTTAGAGACATCTACTGAATAAATACTGGAGATAGTAATATTAGAAACTGTATATAGAATGGGTTTGGTGGGGCAGTGAAGAGATGCAGCATTGTGTGTGTGAAGCGGGGGGGAAGGGAGGTTTTAGTCTTTGAATATAAATTTCTTTGCATTCAATACCTGGTCCTGGCTCTTGCCAGCTTAGACACATTACTCTCTAAACTTCAGTTTCCTTCAACTTCCTAGAACTGGGTTGAGGGACAAATGAAATTTTTTACGTGACGTATCTACCATAGTGCCAAGCACAGAATAGACACTCAGCAAATGTGAATCCGCAGCCCCCTGCCTTGAAGGACTGGAGTAGGAGGACGGAATGAAGGAAAAGGATAGTGAAGGTGGAAGTGGATGGTTATACCTAAGCTGATAAAGATCTGCGGCTGCAGTGAAGGCTCGCCAGAGCCACTCTACATTTCCACAGCCTCCAAGGACACGGCCCGCTCAGAGCTGAGCCCCTCTCAGGGAAGGACCGCTGGCAAGATGAAGGTGTCTTTTCCAAAGTCCTACCCTCTCCCCACAAAGTAGTACAACTCTGGGCCTTTCTGAAATGCCTCTCTCAGCTTCAGAATGATCCACGGGATCAACTGAGACAGGTTGCAAAGGTATCTAAGTTGTCCTCTCCCTCCACCCAGGCCAGCTTCCCTTCCTCACAGGTGTTCAGAGTACTCCTCAGTAAACATCCAGCGTGCAAATTTCCATCCCAGAATCTATTTCCTAGAAACCAAAAATAATAATTAATAATAATAATAATAATAATAATAATACCAGGAGCAGAGAAGGGAAAGGGAAGTAACTTAAACTATGAAAAAGCAAGGAATTTTAAAGATTACAAATAATTAACATGATAATTATAATACTAGGTCATTTTCACAAATTTGCTTTCCAAACACATGGGAGATTATCTACTGAGTGATTCACCTACTGTTAACAGAGCCAGCAATTGCAAAGCTGAGGCTTCACCCCAAAATAATTCATCACTGAAGCCTGGGGTTTTTCCACTGCATCCTGCTATATCCAAACTTTTAAGGGAGTGACATGTCAAATGAAGTTTAAGAAGGCAGGCATGGTGGTGCACGCTTGTAATCCCAGCATTTGGGAGGCTGAGATAAGAGGATTGTGGTTCAAGGACAGCCTCAGCTACTTAGTGAGGCCCTTTGCAACTCAGTGAGACCCTGTTTCAAAAAAATAAAAAGAGTAAAAAATAGGGCTGGAGGTGTATCTCAGAGGTAGAATGCCCCTGGGTTCCATCCCCAGTACTGGAAAAAAAAAATGCAGTCTAAGAAATCAAAAAGGAACATAGCTCTGGCTGGCTTTCTACCCACCTATTTCAACTTTGGTCAATCTGGTTCAGCCCCCAATTTCTTGTTCCCTGAACTATGGGGAATTTTCCTCAGATCTGCTTCTCAGTTTCATGTCCCAGAGCATGTGCACTGACTCTATGTACAGTCCCTTCTTTTTGTTTAAAATACCATTTTAAAGGAAGGTAGTATTTCATTAAAAATATAAAAGAGCAATGACTTGAACGTCTGCAAACTGAATTTTAATCCCAGACACTTAAATCCTGCCATTTACCTACTTTCTGATCTCAAAAGAATTGCCTAGCTGAAGCTGGTGGTGCACACGTGTGACCCCGGTACTTGGGAGGCTGAGACAGGAAGATCTCATGCTCAAGACCAGCCTCAGCAACTCTAGAGACCCTCAGCAACTTAGTGAGAGAGAGACCCTATTTCAAAAAATATAAAAGAGCTGGGGGCCCGGCGTGGTGGCGCACGCTTGTAATCCCCGCGCTTGGGAGGCGGAGACAGGAGGATCGCGCAGGTTCGAAGCCAGCCGTGCTGGCGTAAGAGACCCTGTTTCCAAAAATATAAAATAGGTCTGGGAGTGTAGCCCGGAGGAAGAAGGGCTTCCAGGAACCCCAGTACCACCAAAAAAAAATAAAAATAAAAAAATAAAAGAGCTGAGGGAAAGAGTTCAGAGGTAGAATGTCCCGGATTCAATCCCCAGTACCAAAAATAAAATTAAAAAAAATTTAAAAAAAGAATTCTCATGTCTTCTGTTTAATCATCTGTAAACTGAAGTATCAGCAGCCATCTCACATGGTTGTCATAAAGCTCACACAAGACAACTTCCTTGTAAAGCACAGTGGGCATTCCAGTGTGCTCAACTATACATCCTCATTCACAGAAAGCTCCCTGGTAGTATCACTCCATTGTCATCAATCAAGTTGTAGTAAATAAGTAAATAGTTTGCCTCACCCAACCCATATCAGATCCACTTTACAACACCCCTATTCTGATCCTTAGCTTCTGCAGGTCTTTATCATCAGGCCTCTTAACAGGTTGTGGATATAACAAAGCCATTTTAAGTAGTTATACCTTCTAAGCCACACTTTTTCTCTGGGAAGATGAGAGCTGCCACTTCCTCTCTGTTCACCCCGGATGCTCAGGACAAAGCCTGCCATACCCAGGGGCCGGAGGCAGTGGGTAGGAATTATTCTCTCTTAGAAAAACAGGCTGTAAGCCGGGCAGGCGTGGTGGCGCTTGCTTGTAATCCCCACGCTTGGGAGGCTGAGACAGGAGGATCGCGCAGGATGGAAGCCAGCCTCAGCCGGCTTAAGAGACCCTGTTTCCAAATAAAATATAAAATAGGTCTGGGAGTGTAACCCGGAGGTAGAAGGCCCCTGGGTTCCATCCCCAGTACCACCAAAAGAAAAAAGAAAAACAGGCTGTAGAATGCAATATGAAAAAAAAATACACCAACTAATGTGTGCATGTCTCAAAGTATCACGTTGAATTTCACTATGATGTTTAATTACAATGCACCAATAAAAGTATAAAAACAAATAAAAGAAAAATAGGTTATATTCCCCTGAATGAAACACTTAAGCTCCCATACTGAGGTTTAAGCCTATAAACTAATTTCCAACAAAAAGCATGCTCTCTCAATTCACACTCACTATTTGTGCATGGAAATGTTTGCCATATTTTATTTCAGACTATCAGTTATAATAATTAATATTTATTTTATGCTAAGTGCTAGACACTTTCCTAAACTTTTTACATGCATAATGTTATTTGTACTCATGAAAAACCTAGTTGAGTACAATAAAAATGTTTATTTTACTTTTTAAAGATAGAAACAAGTGCCACAGAGGGCACCTTGCCCTCGAACTTATAACAGATGAAAAGTTAAGACCACCCCAGCTGTCTACTCAACAATATTGGGGGGAGAGTTGAAGGACATAGAACCAGGAAACTCTCCCCCAATAAAAATAGGCTTCTAAGAAAGAGGAAGACCACATCTTCTTGTATTTATATACATTGGCCTACATTTGCACCTCACAACAATTAAGTAGGACCCATATTATTATAGAGATAAAGTCTAAGGAAGGAATTGAATTTCTCCAAATCCCAGTACCTTTTTTTTTAAGGAGAAAAAAACAGAGCTATACATTTATTCAATTGGGATATGTGGTTTGGTAAAAAAAAAAAAAATTCTTTTTATATAAAAAGCCCTTAAGACAAATCCAAGGCAAGAATCTAAATTGGAATGACATATCAGTGAACTCATAAGGACCAGATTGAAGGCCAAAGTCCTGAAACCAGAGAGTCTGCCTAAGCCACTAAGCTTCCTCATTTTAAATAAATTTACTCTGCTGGGATGTTATTCCTCCTCCACTGAGTATTGACTAGGTTTTTCCTGGATCAAATGAAACTATTTGCCTGAATTGGTCACCCCTATTTACTAAAAGTCAGACCATTCATATATTTCACTAAGTTTAATATCATAAATCAAATTATCAACATTCAAAGATGGTTTAATTGAAAAAAATATTTTGTATCTTTTGATGGCTTAATGAAATTAAGAGTTGTTTATTTTCTCACTTTTCTCTTTCGACTGAAAGCACTTTCACTGAGATCATTTTTTCCAAACAACTTTAAAGCCAGTCGATGGGCATCTCGCGTATACAGGAAGCTTAAGTGGCATAAGAAGTACAGTAATATCTTTAGCCCCAATTTTCAGGAACTAGAAAAACCCTGTCATAAACCCTCTGCTCACTGGGAGTTATGGTGAAAAGCTAGCCCCCTCCTCTATGCTCTTAAAAGGTTGGAGGGCTTCCAGAGATGCAGTTAGGGAAGCAAGGAGGTGGTGGTGAAATTATCATCCTAGGAAGAACAGAAATTTACCAGACGTCCCACATCCTCCCTCACCACTTTTCTTCTTCACAGGCCAAAGTTAGACATAAGGCCTCCCGATGGGACTCAAAGTTACAGGGGCAATACTGGAGATTCTTAAACTAGGAGTTTAATGATACAAACTGGCACTATGATTCTGTCCCCAGGTTCTATTTGCAAAGATAAATTTTCCCAATTTAAATATCTTCCAAGGGAATAGTGGTATGGCTGTGATATCAGCCTCCCCCACTGGGCAAAAAGACTTAATGCGCTGCCATTTTAATCATAGTCTCTTTCTTATCTGTGATTATTCTTCCCCAAACCCTTTTTCTCAGTCTAATCCCCCCAAAAATAAAAAACACCATGATTCTATTAGAAAGGAATATATTTGCCAGGCGTGGTGGCTCACGCTTGGAATCCCAGCATTTAGGAGGCTGAGACTGGAGGATCACCGTTCAAGGACAGCCCTAGCTACTTAGTGAGGCCCTCTGCAACTCAGTGAGACTCTGTTTCAAAATAAAGAATAAAAAATAAGGCTGGGGGTATAGCTAAGAGGTAGAATGCCCCTGGGTTCCATCCCAGTACCTCAAAAAAAAAAAAAAAAGGAATGGAATATGTTATTCGGTCATATTGAAATTTTTGCTTTAAGTCTCACTCTTTCAATCTGCTCCTCTTACAGTTAATTTGCAGCATAGTTCATTGGTAATGACAGTTATCTATAATCCTGAAGTGAATTGTAATCACTGGGGAGAATATAACTGTCCCACGCAAAGATTGATTACATGGCCTTGGACTTTTTTACATGGTTTTATGATTTTATCATTTATAATCATCTATACAGCAAGAGACATTTCCTATATCCAATGAAAGTCAGCATTGCTTTTGTATGTACTATATGAATGCCATTGTGATTTTTGTAAATGAATGGGCTTGCTGTTTTGTGTTCCTTCTTAGATTTATTGCTTCAAAAAGAACTTAGGCTGTAGTCAGTATTTTTTCCCACAAAGGGTCAGATGGTAAGCATTCTAGTCATTGCAGAATAATCCTCGTCACTACTCGCTCTGATGCTCTAGTGCAAAAGCAGCCCTAGATGATATTGTAAATGCATGTATGCCTATTTCCTAACAAAACTTTAAACAGATGATGAGTCAGACTTGGTCCATAGGTCACAGTTTGACCTAAACCAAAAGGCTAATAAAAGCAGAAAACTATCTTTTCCTATATGCCATGCACCTAGTAAAGTGGGCATGCAAATCTGTTAACTGAATGAATAAAAAAATAAATTTTCAGAGACCAAGAAACTTTTCTGGATTAGTCATCATAACAAATGCATACCGTTCCGCACCTGTCAGTGTGGTACAAAGTAGCTTGTCAGTGAAAACCAGGTGCTGAATAATTGGAACTCAAATTTATTTCCTACCAAAGATCAGCCTGCCTTTTATTCTTGATTTGTCACTGGATTATCTTTGGGGAATTTATTCTTGTTTCAAAACATCATTAAAAGATGCATTAAACTTAGGCATATTGGCCTTGTGCATATTTGCTCTCTTTAAAAGGGCTCCAAGTAGAAACTGAAGAGCTGTTTCTTTCTTGAGCATTCCCACACACATGTTGTTTTAATTTTTCAGTTCCATCAAGGCAGGTAGGCTGCCATCTGGTTCATTCTTGACAGCTCACAGTGGTTTTAGCTAAAACTTTGGCAGTTGATTTTTTTTTAATGAAGGCAACCAATGTTTTGACAAAATTTGACCCTCTGTCCCTAGAGAAATTACTGAGTTTTTAGAACTTGTTTTCAGACCAACTTTTCCCAGAAAGGATTCATATCTTCGCTTCCCTTTCAGGAATTCTAATTTTTTTTTTTCAGTCAGCTGTCACAGCTTCCCAGCTAAAGGGAGAGATTTTAATGCCTAATACAAAATAAGTAAGATGGCGTTGCAAATAAGCCTTAAAAGAGGATAAGAGTAACACTTTATAAAGGCATTTTCATAGCATGCCCTATCATAAAAATGATACCCAGATGCCAAAATGAAGAAAATCTGAATTATGAGCACTCCAAATAAATGATCTTTCCTTAGAAAAAAATGTTGGTTTAAAAGGTTTAAAGCTAAAATTTGTCATAAGCAGTGACCTATGGAATGTCTTAACTAAGAGCTTCAGTTTTCATGGAAGAAAAGAATATCTGACTCACATTCCTCTTTCTAACATATGTTTTCTTCAAAAATTTTTATCCAGCCAGGCGTGGTGGCACATGCTTGTAATCCCAGTACTTGGGAAGCTGAGACAGGAGAATCACAGGCTCACAGCCTGCCTCGGCTACTTAGTGAGGCCCTCTGCAACTCAGTGAGACCCTGTTTCAAAATAGAGAATCAAAAATAGGGCTGGGGTGGAGCTCAGATGTAGAATGTCCCTGGGTTCGATCCCCACTACCACAACAAAAGAATTATTCAAAGACTTCATGAAAGGTACTTCACAAAATTAGTACCACCCCTAAAAAAAATTGTAGCTACTGTAAGCAGCATTCAAGCCAAGTGAATGCTTAAGCTCTGTGCATTTTGATAGAGGTATTTTTCAGGAGTCCCTAATGGCATTTCAAACACTGGGACCCTTACACCAGAGTATTCTTTCCCAGCAAGACTGCCGCATCGCATCTGGGCAAGGCTTTAATGATGATCAAAAAGGCTCCAGATTCCTTTTCTGAACAGCAGGCAGATTTTCTTTTCATGCTTTTGATCTCCATCAAAAATAAAGTGCAAGTGACCAAATCTTATTTACTCCTGCTTCAAGCCCAGCATCTGTCTTAACAGCCACAGGCCCGCTTTCATTTACCAGCTTTCCCAATCTCTGGAAGCAGGGGCTGATGTTCACACACAGAAGGGTACTTTTCATAAAGCCACAAAATGAAGTGACTGTTTCTGGCTCTGATGTACCGAAAAACCATGTGTCAGTTTAAACATCTAGTGTTTTGATTACACACATCAGCATGTGAAAATATTTTTGGAACCTAAGGGTGGAATTCACTGCAACAATGTGTGATTCTGCCACACTTGTGACAGTCAGATGGATAAGCACTACTGATCAAAACAAAGAAACAACAACAACAAACAGCGAGAAAATAAAAACAATGGTTAAAAAAAAAAAGTTTTAGTCAATGATTTCAGTGTCATGATTAATTCATTCATCTAATAAATTTCCCAACAAGTTGATGTTTCCCCCAGGACATGGAATTTTAGCAAAACAAATTATGTAGATGTAGGTAAAGGCTGGTTCCTCTTTTCCATATTGCTAAGATTTTATAGACTTTTTTTTGCTGTTGGGGATTTAATACAACTGTGACCTGTTTTATATTGAGCGTAGCAGACTTGATGTACTCTTAATATTAAACCAAGTTTTCTACAAGATAGATAGTTTCTCTATGGAAAGTTCAGGAGTGTGTGCTTTTGTTTTACCCCGGCTCCTGGGCTCACTTATAGAGAGCTTATGTGAAGAGAGACAGGCTTAGAGGCTAGTGCAGCTTTTCTTTTCTTTTCTTTCTTTCTTTTTTTTTTTTTTTTTTTTTTTTTTTGGTGGTGGTACTGGGGTTCCTGGAAGCTACACTCCCAGACCTATTTTTACATTTTTATTTGGAAACAGGGTCTCCTAAGCCAGCACGCGCAGCTGGCTTCGAACCTGCGCGATCCTCCTGTCTCAGCCTCCCCAAGCGCAGGGATTACAAGCGTGCGCCACCACGCCCGGCTCTAGTGCAGCTTTTCTGAAGCGAGAAACTAGGCTGCGAGCATGACAGCCACAGTAGGAAGCCGTAGGAAGGTGGTGGAGAAAAGGAAGAAATCAGCATGTCTCCAAACTTTTTCTGGTTGGACACCTGGGAGAGTTGTGATGACACCTCTACCAAGCTGGGAAATACACAAAGGCGCATCCTTGTGTGATGGGGAGACATGACCAGTTCATAATAAACTCATTGCCTCAGAACCAAATGCTTTCATGTGAGATTCTGGGCAGGTAACAGAAAATAAGATTACTGGTTGAAGTCTCAAGAATATGAGCAAGAAATATATATAATTATTTTCCAATTAATTATTAATTAATTGGATTATTAATGATTAAACAAAATTAATAATTAAATTAACTTATTAAATTATTGGTATAATCATTTGACTTGTAAATGCAAGATACATTTAAATTTAAATGTTCTAAAAGATTGTGTATCAGCTCTTTTCCAAAATGATGCTCCATGATAAACAAACATATAACTCGATGGCTTTAAATGGTAGACACTGAGCCAGGCGTGGTGGTGCACGCTTGTAATCCCAGCATTTGGGAGGCAGAGACAGGAGGATCACAGTTCAAGGACAGACTCAGCTACTTAGTGAGGCCCTCTGCCACTCAGTGAGAACCTGTTTCAAAATAAAGAATAAAAAAATTGGGCTGGGGTGTAGCTTGGAGGTAGAATGCCCCTGGGTTCCATCCCCAGTACTGCAAAAATAAATAATAAATAAATAATAAATAAATAAATAAATAAATAGTAGATATTAATTTAGTTCACAATTCTGCCAGTGTTGGATGGTTCCTCGGATCTCAGCTAGGCTCATGCTCCTACAGTCAGATGCAAGCCTGTCAGGTTGGCTCTGCTAATCTTGGCTGAGTGTGAAGCCTTGGCTGCAAGACCTGTGCTGGCTCAGCACTGCTATTATGGTCTCCAACAGCCTCATTGTAGGGCGGGGCAAAGCTGCGTGAGAGAAATAAGCAAGGCTTCCTGAGGCCCATCTGAGCACCAGGCACAGCTCACTCTTGTGCAATCTACTGACCAAAGTGAGAGTTTCTGAGAGAGAAAAAAAAATAATTAGAGATTCATAAAAGTTTAGAGCTGATGGGACTTTAGTGGCTAACCTTCTCAAGTCCTTCTACTCAGTGGAACCTGAAGAATAGGAGGTATAATGATTCATAATTGGAGAGCTAATAGTTTTAAGGCCAAGATGAAAATAGAAGTTCTCCAACTTCTAAAATCATGCTCTTCCCTCATAGGGTGCCTCTTCAAATAATGTGTGCTAATAACGAATGCCATTGCCCCCTCTGTAATAGGAAAGGCTCACCCTGCAGCTGCTTGCCAGCAACAGCTCCACATGAAGAAGGATGGCATGCAATATCTGCTGGGCAGCTGGCCATGCTTGTATTTCATATAGAAGGTAGTTTTTTTTTTGTTTTTGTTTTTGAGAGAGGAAGGGGGATTGGCTTTCTTCCCTTGCCATATTAAAATATATAATCTATATTTGTATATAATATATATAATCTGACTTCAGATCTAATTGGTGACTCTGCATGCTAAAAAAAATGGTTGTTCTTTGCCATTATTTCTATTCAAACCTTAGATTTCTTACAACAGTGTATACTTTGGAAGCTAGAATCCCTCACAGCTATTAATTCAAATTATTCTTATATTTTGTTTCTCGGAGCTACTTCATAGTTGAAACCACTTTGTATAAAACCATTTTGGCACATGAGACTGAAGCCCTTTTATGGGGGACTTGTTCATTCATTCAACAAACACTCATAACGCATCCAGTATGTTCCAAGACACACACACTACTCCTCAAGAAGCAAAGACAAGGGGAGATCTCTCAGGTCACTAGAGAGAAAGAGAAGCTGAATTACATAATTAATCTAAACTGAGATTTGATGAGAATAATTAAATGGGTATATTAAAACAATCTGTTCCAGAATTTTATATTTGAGAGCCAAAACCATAAAAGTGTCTGGATTATCCAGTATAGTCAAGCATGAACTGCAGGGAGCTGAGTGGGAACGAAAGAGACAGACTTGTAGCTGTTCCAGATGTAGAATTAACAGTATTCTGTGATCAAAATAGAAACTCAAGATTGGGGACTGAATGAGTGATGAGGCTTTTAATGAAACTAGAGACAACTAGAAAATAATAGAATTCTAAGAGAGAAAATAAGTTTTATTAGAGTGTTGAGTTTGAGATAACTGTAATTATATGAAAGTTGATCTAAGAGTAAGAGAAGTTGTGCAGTACTCAAAAGTAAGTAAGTGCAGTCTAAATTCAGGCCTTACTCTATTTTTCAAGCTTGTTTTCTTAAATTAGTGTGCAGGGAAAAAAGGAAAAGAAAAAAGAAAAGACAAAAAAGATAATAACAAAGCTAATAACATTGGATCTTTATGATAGGGGTTAGGCAAGATTTACTTATTTTTAGAAGTTTTTGCTGCATTGTGCAGATCAGGCTAAGTTTTAATTTTAAAAAATCACCTGACCTTGTCTTATAAATGATGTAGCTACATAAGACCTTCTGAAACACTTTCCAAAAAGCATGCTGTTGTCTTTTCAGTACCTCCCACTCCTTAAAACACAAAACCTAACAAATCGAAGGGGTCAATTTAAAGCAAACTTGGCTTTGTTTTAGATCTAGTGTAAAAGCCATCAAAGCAATTCTGCTCTATATAACCTCTAGTAGTTACCCTCTGAATTCAACTGCACAATGTTCTCAATTATTCAAACCCACCTACCTAAAGCAAAGCCCAAAGTGAGGAGGGATACGACATAACGTTAGTGAGAATTTTAACTGACCCTGATTCAAACTTCTTCAGCCAAGTTTTCATTGTTTTATTTTGTAATCATTAATAGCAATAAACATTGGTGTGATGTTACCTCATGCTGGACACTTCGCAACAGTCTACAAGGTAAGGATACTAATAATCACATGTTAAAGATAAAGAAACTGAGACACACGCAAGAAATTTGCAAAGAGTTCTGTCACTAATGAGTGGCAAAAGTGGAATGCAACCCAAGTGATCTGGTTCAGGAACCTGTCCTCACAGCCCTTATGCCTGTCCACCTTACAAATAGCATATATCTTTGGCTGGTTGTTTTTTTTTTTTTTGTATTTGAATATTTGCTCTAACTGAACCCCTGTTTTAGTCATCTTTTTGGCACTGTGACAAAATATCTGAGAAACACTATTTAGAGAAAGAAAGGTTTGTTTTAGACCTTATGATTTCAGAGGTCAGCAGCTGATCAGCCAGCTTGAGACAGCAATGTCTTGGTGGCAGGACTTTAGATCATGGCAGAGAAGAAAAGCCGAACTCAACTCATGAAAGAGGAAGAAGAAAGAAAGAGGAAGCAACCAAGGATAGATACCGTCCTTGGCTACATGCCCAGGAGTCACCCTGCTATTGCTCCACCTCCAAATCTGGCTGCACTGCCCACACGTGATGTTTTGGGGGACATTTTAAATTCAAACCATAACAGGTACAAATCATTTATTTAGATGGTATGCTAATCAAAACTGCCCTTGCCAATCTAACCCAGGTGTGAGCCACAAGGCACCATGATTCCCTTCTTATTCCAACCTTTCAATGAAAAACATAGTAACTGCTGAGAAGTATGGAACTTATCTGCTATAGGAGAAGTAAAGAAGACATGAAGAAATTTCACCTTACAGCCCCTTCCTTCCTTCCTTCCTTCCTTCCTTCCTTCCTTCCTTCCTTCCTTCCTTCCTTCCTGTTTCATCAAGGAGTTAATGACTGTCAGGGAAAAGGTTAAAAACAGAGTGGCAGAGCTGTATGGTCACCATACTGGTAGTTTTGCACTAAGAATATATAATTATACCCATTTACAGAGAAAAATCTAACCTCAAGAGGATAAGCATGCCCACGATAAAGTCAGAATTTAAAGCTCAGCTCTATTTAAACCCAAAGACTGTGCTTGTTCCACCCTGTAAAGGAGCAAGCTCATCTGTGCATCCCATGGAACCTTAACTTCCCCTTTATAGCCGGGCGTGGTGGCGCACGCTTAGAGACAGGAGGATCGCGCAGGTTCGAAGCCAGCCACGCGCGCTGGCTTAGGAGACCCTGTTTCCAAATAAAAATGTAAAAATAGGTCTGGGAGTGTAGCCCGGAGGTAGAAGGGCTTCCAGGAACCCCTGTACCACCAAAAAAAAAAAAAGATAGGAGTGATTTTCCACATTGTTTTCTTTTTGGCATTATATTAAGACATGGCTTCATGAGGAACTCTTTAAGCAACATCAATTCAGTTAAAAAGTTAAAATAGCTACATAGAAATAACTATGCTTAATTGACTTCCATAAGCTATATTAACTGCCTGTGTTGATCTGGAATTTTTTAAAGTATCTAGTTGTGAACATATATACTTTATTGACAGACAGTTTCATTTCACACTTATTTGCATTTGAATATATTCACTTAATATATGTAACATTATATTCAATATATTAATATATAACTAATGAGATTATTCAGCCTCTGAAGGTGAAGAGTTGTATATTTACTCTCATATGTGGAAGCTAAAGAGAAAATAGGAAACATAAGGGACTTGAAATAGTGTGGAGAGAGACCTGTAGAGTCGTGAAATGGGTTGGGGGAGAGGTTTAAAGAGAAAGAGGGAAGGTTGAGGAAGGAAATGGTTCAAATAATACTATGGCAATACATGAAGGTATTACTACCAATTTCACTAAATGTGTAGAGAGTGAGGAGTGGGGTGGGATGAGGAGGGAAATATACCAAGAGCTGTGCACATGTATGTTTGGAGTTTTGTTGTTGTTATTGTTGTTTGGTCCTAGAGATTGAACCCAGGAGCATTCTGCGTTTGAGCCACACTCCCAACCCTACTTTATTTTTCATTTTGGAGAGTCTCGCTAAGTTGTTGAGACTGGCCTCAAACCAGTGAGGTTCTTGTCTCAGCCTCCCAAGTACTACTGAGATTACAGGCATGCACCGCCATTCTCAGCACAAGCATGTCTTCATTACGTGGAATCTCATTATGAGGTATAATTGTGATGCACTAATAAATTAATTTTAAAAAAATTAAATAAAGCCAGGTGTGGTGGCGCACATCTGTAACCCAAGTACTTGGAAGGCTGAGACAGAAGGATCACAGGCTCAAAGACAGCTTCAGCAATAAAACAAGATTCTCAGCAACCTAAGTGAGACCCTGTTTCAAACCAAAATATAAATTGGGCTTAGAGTGTAGCTGAATGGTAGAGTGCCCTTGTGTTCAATCCTCAGTACCAAAAAATAAAATAATATAGTCACTTAACATTGAAAATGGCTATGCTTATTGTCTCCAGGTTAACATATAGCCAGAAAGAGTTAAAAAACCTTCCCAAGAAAAAAATAAGGAAATAAAAGTCATCAATTTTAGCCAGGCATGGTGGCGCACACTTGTAATCTCAGCATTTGGGAGGCTGAGATAGGAGGATCCAGGTCCGTGGCCAGCCTCAGCTACTTAGTGAGGCCCTTTGCAACTCAGTGAGACCCTGTTTCAAAATAAAGAATAAAAAATAGGGCTGGGGGCATAGCTCACAGGTAGAATGCCCCTCAATTTCATCCCCTGTACCACAAAAAAAAATAAATAAAAAATAAAAGGCATCAATTTTTTAATTAAATGAAAGGCCTACATAAGATTGTTCTAAAAATAAATGTTAAAATACCTTTTCAAGAGCACTTTAGCGCAGTGTCTGACAGGTTGCAAATGACAAATAAGTGAAATTTTTATTAAGAAAATACCATGAAATTTAAATATTAAAAAATATCAAAGCACTACTGACCACAAATTTGTTGCTACTTAAAATGTTCCCCACTGGGCATGGTGGGGATGTAGCTTGGAGATAGAATACCCCTGGGTTTCATCCCCAGTACCGAAAAAAAAAAAAATGTCCCCATAACATTTTTACAACTAAAATTATGTTTTAACTATTTTATGTAAATAGCAAAGTAATACATTTAGTTTTTCACTTATTGTCATAAATAAATTATTTTAAAATTGTTTATTACCTACAAGCTACGTATGTATTGATCATTAGATGTTGATTAGCCAGTTTCTAAAAATAACAGCAAATAATTCTAACTGATCTTCTCAGAAAAATATAGCATCAATTTCTAGATTTTTTTTTCTTGAAACAGAGTCTTGCTAAATTTCCCAAGCTGGCCTTGGGCTTCCTCTCCTCCTGCCTCAGCCTCCCAAGTAGCTGAAATTTCAGGCTTGTGCCACCACACCCAGCTTTTCATGTTCTGCATTAAAAAAATAGTTTCCAGAAGTTCCAAAAACATCTTTCTACTGCCTTCTTTTTCTCCAAGGCTATGAATATGCAGAAGATGCTAGTTTTTTAAAAAAAAAAAAAGTAAAGTTCTGGGCATATTTATAAGCAAACTTATTCTTGTAATGCAATCATTAGAATCATCAGAATTACGATGACCACACACATCCATCAAAACCAGAGTGGTCTGTGGGCTGTCTAAAGCACTTTTGAAGAGAAGAAAACAAGATTCTGTTGCATTTGTGACCTCTAGAGGCCAGCATGAACGTGACCTATTTTATTCATCCAACAGTGCCTCCAAATACAATCAGCAAGAGTTGAAGATTTATGAGCATTAGAAAACTGAGCAGATTCAACAGAAGAGAGGCTCCATTTTTGGAAGATCTGTTGCCTTGAGCTAACAACCACAAACCACAAAGTGAAGTTTTAAATAATAATTTGAAAAAGACTCAGACATTTGGAGAGCCATAATAGAAAATGAAAACCTTGCCTACTTCCCAATGGAGACATCCAGACTAATTACTTCTGGTAAGAAATCCTCATATTGGGGATGAACACGGGGAGAATGCGCTCACTGGGGACTGGGGTCAAAACTCAAGACTAATATTCGCTAGTTACATGTGTCCAGGAAAAGTCATTCTCCAACCTGAGCTTCGGTAGACTCATCTATAAATTAAATAAACACAATAAAACGCACCTTACAGTCTGGTGAGGTTAAAGATAATAATACGTAATCTGACTGTATCTTGAAATTTTTCAACTATTAAGTCAGTACACACATTTCATTAGGATTGGATCTGTTCAGACATTTTCTTTTACCTGTAAATTATATGCTTTTTTTTTTTACCATGCTGATAAAACCAAAACAAAATGTTCTATAATATGGCAGGGTGTGTTGTGCTGTACTATTGTGCTATTGCTCCTCAACCTACAAACTGTAGCTAGAACCAAGCATGGAGCAGCAGTGACTTAGCTGCCCCATTATGTTTATAGCTCTTTGTCTTAGAAATAGAAGTTATGATATAACCTTTGAAATATTAGAGCATTTCTTTCCTTCATAACATGTTCAGAAATGGCACCCACCCACCTCCCCAATACATTGCCTGTGTTCAGCATCTTTCTTCAAAGGCAAAATCTTCCAAACTAGCTTCTTCTACAATGGAATCAAATCTGTATTGGTTCAAGTGTGCACATTCATATAGTCCAGGTATTACACAGCAAAGGTCTAATAGAAGATGGCTAAATTATTGCTGCAAATCTTCTTTGTTTCTTCTTTATTCCCATAAGGCAAAAGTCTAACCAGGAATGGCTCTAGTGTGGACCTTGTCCATTCCATATAGGACATATATGATTGCCTATTCTAATTATGTAGTCTCTAAATTCAATGCTATTCTCAAACCCTTGGTTATTAGCTCTCTCTCTCTCTCTCTCTCTCTCTCTCTCTCTCTCTCTCTCTCCTCTCTCTCTCACACACACACACATAGACACACACATGCTTCACAATAACATTTTGCTAAATTGACAATATTCATTTCAAATCTGTTCTACTAAAACCTCTTCTGATATTTTCAAAGACTAATCCTACTTATTTTACAAAGAAAACCAGTACCTTATGACAGAAACTTAATAAACTTCCTGCCATTTATTTTTAGCACATCTATACCCACAATCATTACTTAATTCTCCACTTTTGCCTCAACAGATTCAGTTGACTTCTGCCTAATTGGGCCTAACCCCCGTATCATGTCTTGTGTCCTATCTCTGTTTCAGTCAAAACTGAGAGAAATACAATGATGTGGCTCAGGCATACGAGAAAATTTGTTTCTCTTTTGCAAAAATTAAGACCCTGCATAATTAAATCAGGGCCAGGATAATAACTTGAAAATTATCAGAGATACAGCTTCATCTCCACTGTTCTCATCATAGGCATCCACCTCATGGTCCAAGATGATTGTTGACACCTTAGCTGACAAGCAGACATTACAGCCAGTGCACAATGAATCTATTTTCCTCCTGCTGATCCTAATAACTAGATCCAAGAAAAGAAAAACAACCCATATCTTCATTATAGAAAATAACAAGCCCAGCTAAATACCAGCAACAGGAATGAAAGAATGAATATTTAGAGACAAATAATAGCATCACTAGAGTCCTCGCCTGCAGTCTCATGGTTTGTTGTTGTTTTTTTTTTTTCTTCTGTATCTATTTTCTCTTTCCTGTAGTGTGTGTGTGTGTGTGTGTGTGTGTGTGTGTGTGTGTGTGTGTGTGGTACTGGGGTTCCTGGAAACCCTTCTACCTCCGGGCTACACTCCCAGACCTATTTTATATTTTTTAAAATTTGGAAAAAGGGTCTTTTAAGCCAGCGAGGCTGGCTTTGAACCTGCGCAATCCTCCTGTCTCTGCCTCCCAAGCGTGGGGATTACAAGCGTGGGCCACCACACCCGATTCTTTCATGTATTTTCCTTTCTTTTTTTTTTAATTCTCTATATGCACTTACAATTTTATTTTTATTTTTTAAATAAATTTTTTTATTGAACATAAATCAAATAACAACAAATGCTGGCAAGGATGTGGGGAAAGAGGAACTCTTTTACACTGTTGATGGTAATGCAAACTAGTTCAGCCACTATGGAGATGTGTGTGGAGATTCCTAAGAAAGGTGGGAATAGATCCACTATATGATCCAGCTATACCACTCCTGGGTATCTTTCCAAAGGGGCTGAATTCAGAGAACTACAGCAGCATATGCATACCTATGTTTATAGCAGCACAATTTGTAATAGCCAAAATATGGAACCAACCCAGATCTCCATCAACAGATGAATGGATAGCAAAACTGTGGGAAATACACACAATGGAATTCTATTCAGCCATAAAGAAGAACAAAATTATATCATTTGCAAGAAGATGGAAAGCCCTGGAGAACATTATGTTAAGTGAGATCAGCCAAGCACAGAAGGTACATATCTTTCCTGTATTTTCTAATTCATTGCTTTGTTGGATCTTTCCCTTAAGCTGTTCAAACATCTTCCTAAACTCTGTGTCTCTAACTCCTGATATGCTCTTTCCTCTTCACTGTGAAGTTTTTTGAAGATTTTACTCTGTCTTTACCTCCTTGCTACATTAAAGTGCCTGCTGATTGCAATTCGACTTATGCACTTGTTGTGGGTTGAACTGAATCCTTCAACAACTATTTATCTGTTGACATTTTCCATGTGGGTGAATGTAACGTTATTTGGAAATAGTGCCCTTGCTGATGTAATCTAGTTTAATGAGATCATACTGGATTAGAGGGGGCCCTAAATCCAGTGGCTAATGTCCTCATAAGATCATATGAAGACACAGAGACATAGAGACATAAAGAGTGTTAGGTGACAATGAAGAAATTGGGATGATGCATTTACAAGAACATCAAATATTGCCAGAAAACACCAGAAACTAGGAGAAAAGCAAGGGATGTACCTTCCCTAGGTCATCTACAAAGAGCATGGTTCTACCTTGGTTTGGGACTTCTAGCCTCTAAGTTTTGTTGTTTTAAACCACTAAGTTTGTAGTACTTTGTTATGGCAGCCCAAGAAGAACTAGCATCGACCACAACTATGCTCCTGAAACAGCCTCTACTAATGTCACAGGGTATCTTCACTGCTAAATCCAAAGGACCTTCTTCTGGACTTTCAAGTTATGATCTCTCTCTACAGCACTTGACAAAACCGTTCACTCTCTGCCCTTGATATCCTTCTGCCCTTGGCCCTCCAAGAATTTTCCTCATATCTCTAAGGTGACTCCATCTTAATTGTCCTTTCTAAATCTTCTTTGGCTCAGATCCTAAATATTCTTGTCACTTTCTTTCAAGTTCAATTGCTAATGGAACTAAAAATAAGCCAGAACAAATACTGCCTGCTTCCATTTATGAAGTATCTAAAATAGTCAGACTCATCAAATAGAGTAGAGTTATGGTCCCAGGGTTGGGAGTAAAGTCTAAAGTTTCAGTTATGCAAAACTAGTGAGTTCTAGATATGTTGTACAACAGTGCACCCATAGTTATACTCTTAAAAGTCTGTGAGGAAGGTCAATCTCATGCTAAGTGTTCTAACAATTAAATAAATAAATAAAATGTTAATGAAACAAAAAAACACCTTTAACCCACCCCATCCCACTCCTGTATTCTCAGCAAACTGAGTAAAATAATAACATTTTAATCTCTCTAATTTCTTTAGCAAACATGTATTAAGTGCCCATTACACTCCAGACACTGAGCTAGGTACTGGGGATACAGAGATGAACAAGACAGACTCAGTACCTGGCCTCATGGGTCTTAAAATCTTTGTGGGAATGTAATAAGAAATAACCAAAGAAATACGTAAGACCATTATGAAGTGTGATGCCTGGTATGAAGAAAACAAACAAGATGTTGAGACTAAGCAGAAGTCAGCAATTTTTTTCTATAAAGACCACACAGCATAGAATTTAATCTTTGCAAGCCACATACCCTCTGTCACAACTACTGTGCTATTGTTGCACAAAAGCAACTATAGGCAATGTGTAAATGAATAACTGTGGTCTTGTTCCAGTAAAATTTTATTTACAAAATCAAGCAATAAACCTGAATAAATTTACCTAAATAAATTTAGGTAAATTTACCTAAATAAATTAAATTAATTAATTAAAAATTAAATTAAAAAAATAAACCTAAATAAATTTAGCCTGGCAACCATAGTTTTTCAACCCCCCAAAAAAAATTTTTTTAAGTGGGGTTTGTAAGTTTAGATATAAAGATCCAAAAAAGAAAAGGTGGCATTTGAGCTGAGATCTGATGAAAAGTGATAGCTACTTCCGTGAACCCACTAGTCCTAACTGGAGAAAGGAAACAAACACATGTTTTATTCTTTTGTCGTTTAGATCTGAAGGATTTGAATGACAACCCACATCATCTGTAAAGTTCATCACTTCAAATTCTTAGACACCAACCTCTGCAGCCCTCATGAGAGAATTCACAAAAGTAGAAAAGTTACTCAATTTATTAAAAGACTTAAGAGTTTTAATAAGGAATAATGGCCAATGTGAAACACTAGATAAAAATTCTCCTTTATACAGACTTAAAGAAATGGGGTAAAGAATTACAGAATCTTCTATCTATACTCTAAGAATTCAAAATATATTGAACTTATGAACAAAGAACACCTGAGGCATATAAAAATTACTTTGTATCAGCATCTTTTTAGTTCTCTACCTTCTTGGATCTAGGTTGGACTCATGACTGCTGCGGTCAATAGAATCCTGCAAATGTAATATCTGCCAGTAGCAGACATAGCCCTTCACTGACCAGGCAGCTTCTGCTTCCCTTCTTTTTGAACTCTGAGTTGCATTTCAGGACAGGTGGTTCTGCTGGAGAGAGCGGCCACATGGAGGCCTCCGATCTGCAGCCCATTTCAGCCTTCAAATGACTCCAGCCTCAGTCTCTGACTATAAATGCATTAGAGACCCCAACTAAGAGCCGGCTCAATGAGCCCAGTCAGTCCAGAAACTATCAGAGAAAACAAATGGGTGTTTTTCAAAGACACTAAATTTTGTATAGTGATAGATCCTAAATTAATATAGTAAAATAAAATGAATTGCCTAATTATAATTAATATTAAACTATTCAAGTATTTTAAAGTATTAAAAGATGATATAGGATGCTAGAAATATATTAATGAAATTGATGTTCTGGATCTAAAATCCCAGATTCTCTTGACAAAAACTCAAAAATGGGAAGAGATAGAAAAATATTAAAAGTAGCCGGGCATGGTGGTGCATGCTTGTAATCCCCGGGCTTGGGAGGCAGAGACAGGAAGATCATACAGGTTTGAAGCCAGCAAGGCTGGCTTAAGAGACCCTGTTTCCAAATAAAATATAAAATAGGTCTGGAAGTGTAGCCTGGAAGTAGAAGGGTTCCATCTGCAGTACCATTAAAAAAAAGAAAAATATTAAAAGTAAAATGCACTCTTTCTCTTATATAAAGATGAAAAGAGTTATGATATAATTGCTGACATTGATAAAGACATTCCTACTCTATTTTCAATAGGTAAAAAAATTTTGTTGTGCTTCTGATTAAAAACAAGTAAAGACAAATTATAAATTAATTACATGGTACAGAAAAGTATAAAGAAAAAGTATAAATCACCAGTAATCTCATTTTCTGAAACACTAATGATGTCTGTTTGGTACATACTCTTAAATTTATGTATAGGTATATTGAATAAGATCTTGCTTAACAAAATGTTAAATGGCATACTTAAAAATGATTCTATAGTTTATTTTTTTAAAAGTATCAACTCGGTGGATAACTTTCTAAAGCATAGTCATCCTCAAAATTGCGATACCTCTCAAAAAAACATGCATGTCCCTTCACTCTATGCTAACTAAAAGAGATCCTTACATAATCAGAGAGGTGGCATATATAACCAGTGACACTCAAACTATCATAAATTACATTTGATATGGTTTAAATATAGCACAACTCCAGAGCACTTTTATTACAAGCACAATGGTTCATACTAAGTACTCATATTGTACCAATAAGCTGCTTCTATCCTTTTAATGTATTTTTAATTGAAACAATAAGCACACAGATGCATATCACCCCAAACATTTGCCATTTTCACAGGGCGTGGTGGAGCACACTTGTAATCCCAGTACTTGGGAGGCTAAGACAGGAGGATTGAAGGTTTGTGGCCAGCCTCAGTTCCTTAGTAAGGCCCTCAGCAACTTAGTGAGACCCTGTTTCAAAATAAAAAGTAAAAAAAAAAAAAAATAGGACTGAGGGTATAGCTCGGAGGTAGAATGCCCCTGGGTTCAATCCCAGTATCCTCCCCCCAAAAATTACAATTTTCAGGAGTTGAGAACATTCAGAATCCTCTCTGCTAGCTATTTTGAGATATATAGTTAATTATCAACCCTACTTATCCTGCTGTGCTATAGAACAATACAGGTTGTTCCTCCTATTCCACTGCGAGCTGCTTGTGTCTGATGATGATACAGGAAGGTATGTGTACTCATTAGCAACCCCACTGGCCATGTCCTTAAACTGAAGAACTATTCTCTTAAATCATGATTACCCAACATGTGTGTCACAAAATACCAGTCCAATTAGAATACTGTGACACACATGTTGAGAAATAGGCTCTAGGAGTAAAAGAAGTCGGTGTTCAACAAGTTCAAAGGATGTTTTCACAAACAATAATGAAAGGATCATTCTCATCCAGATCTACTTGTTCTGTGCAAGCTTTCCTCTGGGGGACAGAGCCACAAAATCACTAGATCAATGAGTGTGTGTGCCTGGGCAGTTTCCCTAAACACTCCCCAGACGGTCTCCAGAGTGACCTCACCAGTTTCTGCTCCATCCAGCCATGAGGAAGAGTCCTGGTCTCCAAGGTTTTGACAGTATTTGATATTATCCATCTTTTTAATTGTTGCCATTCCCTCATGCAAAGTTTTAATTTTCAATTACCCAAGTTGGGCTTTGTTATATATGCTTTTGAGTTGTTTGGGTTTGAATGGCCTCTTTATATTTTTTTGCTTATCCTTATGTTGGATTCCCTGGGGTTTTATTGTTAGTTTGTAAGATTTTCTTAAGTATTAATCTTTTACTGGTGTTCACATCACAAATATCTTTTCCAAGTCTGTGTGTAGTGTCGTACAGAAAACTGAAATCCTTGATTCTGATATCATCAGTTCCACAGATATTTATTTTTCTTCATGGTCTGCATTTTCTGTCATCTTATTTAAGAAGTCCTTTTTCATGCCAGGCATTGTGGTGCACATTTGTAATCCCAGGACTAGGGAGGCTGAGACAGGAAGATTGAAATTTCAAGGCCAAATTATGAGACCCTCTGCAACTTAGTGAAACCCTGTTTCAAAATAAAAAATAAAAAATAGAGCTGCAGGTAGAGATCAGAGATAGAATGCCCCTGGGCTTACTCCCTAGTACTACATGCACAGACACACACACACACACAAAGAAGTCCTTCCTCACACTATTGTTGAAAAGATATGCTCTAAGATCTTTTATAACTTTGTAGTTTTATCTTTTATTTTTAGGCTTTTATACCAATAGTGGGTTGTTTTTGTATGTGGTATAACTTTGCGGTTTATTTTTTCTCCAAATATTCTGCCCATTTTCACTATAGTGTTTACTGTATAATCTACCACTTCTCCAGTGACTGACCAATAATTTGCCATATTCCCCTAAACATGTGGGTTTGTTTTGGATTTCATTCTACTTTAGATTCTATCTTAATACCTATTCAGTATTTTTAGTATCTATATCACAGTGGATTATCAGCTTGGTAACTAACTTAGTATCTGGTAAGATATTCTCCATTTCCAATTTCTTTTAAATACCTGGTTTAGCCGGGCGTGGTGGCACACACTTGTAATCCCCGCGCTTGGGAGGTGGAGACAGGAGGATCGCACTGGTTCAAAGCCAGCCTTGCTGGCTTAAGAAACCCTGTTTCCAAATAAAAAATACAAAAAATAGGTCTGGGAGTACAGCCCGGAGGTAGAAGGGTTTCCAGGAACCTCAGTACCACCAAAATAATAATAATAATAATAATAATAATAATAATAATAATAATAAATAACTGGTTTAGCTATTTGTGGATTTATGAATACTCAACTCACTTCTGCTGGGCTTCTCGTTTTATTACATTGAATTTATTTAGGAAGGATTTATAACTTTATAATGTCAAATCTTCCCTTCATGAGCTGGAACTTCTTTTTACCTAATCAGGTCTTCTTTTATGTTTTTTAATAACGTTTTTAAATGGTCCTCACAATAGCTTTTTAATTTTTAGGAAAATTTCTTAAAATTGTATAGATTTTGGTTTTGCTCTTATAAGCCAAATACTATAGTCTAGCACAATTTTTAATTGGCTACCAATATAAAATAATTTAATTGCTTTTTTGCTTATTGATTTTTGCCCTACAAGTATGCCAAACTCGTTTTAGCTTTAAGAGTTTGTTGATTCTCTTGCATTTCCTACATAATAATTAAATCTTCTGTATGTACTGACAGTTTTATCTCTTCCCTTAGAATTGTATCCCTTACTTCTTTTACTTCTCATATTTCTTTGACCAGGACATTCTGTCCCTTGTCAAACAGAGGGGAGCATAACAGGCATCCTTGTTTGTCACTGACCTTAAAGGGAAGGCTTCTAGAGTTTCTTCATCCAGTATTAATGTTTGAACATTTTTACCAGATCTGCCACTTAGGCGATACAATGCCTAATGGTGTGTTTATTAATAAAGAAATTGAAAACCTCACTTTGAGAGACAGAATTTCTTGCCAATATAAGTCTGAGTTCCAAACTAAACTAAAAGTCTAAAGACATTTTCCCAACTTGAAATACTTTTAATTGCACTTTTACCTCCCAGGTTTTCTCATTTCTTTTTGCCAAATTTTGACCAAAGGAATAGAGACTAACAGTGTTAGAGACATCTGAAAAAATGATTAAAACAACTTATGGCTTAAACTCTAGATATACAAGTTCTATACCACTGCATATGAGATTAGAATTAATGTAAGTCATTTTCACTAATACATATTGTTTTAACATTAATCTTCTAAAAGAGAGTCAAAGTTTGGATCCTATCTCTACTTAGGAATTTATTAGCTATGTGATTTTTGGCAAACTAATCTTAAGTTACTTCCTCTTATAAAATATACATTATATACTTGTTGGCTCATATGGTTGTTGGAATTAAAATAATAATACTTATACATTTTTGTGAGACTGGTATGATGTAGTGATAATGCAGTGGTGCCTAATATTAAGCTATTATGTGACTATTTCACAAACCTTTTATTTGAATCTCAAAAAATTCTCCGAGACAGAGACTATATAAGTATGTACTTTTTGAGTCAAATGTACAGATGAAAAAAGTGAAATTAAATGTACAGACAGGACTAGTATTCAGTTGGTACACAATAGTACTAAAGTGTTAAATTGTTGAAATACTTCCAAACAGGTCGGTGAAGGGTCATTGCCCAAATTCCAGTTCTCCAGTTTTTCTGAAGCCCACAGACCTCTCTATGATGCTTTAACTAAAAAACTAAATTCGGACTAGCAGAAGGTATAGACAGACTGGTTGGTGACCACAAGTTTCAGATTATTGAATGTCTTGAATTATCACCTTTGTTTATTGTAAATATGAGGCCCAAGATTCATCCCCAGGTGTTCATGAGACCAAGTTCAACCAAACATAATGGACAGTACTGCACTGAAAAAAAAAAAAAAGATAAAAAACAATAGACCACAGTTAAAACGTATAGGCTTCTAGTAAGTCAGAAGCAATAAGTAAAACAGAATTTAAAAGGGGGAAGAGAATATCAATAGCGCCTAGCTCTTGATAGAATTGATTCAGCCAAGCACATTTTTAAAATTCAAGATAGTAAAGATTGAAAATTAATAAAAATAGGCATAGGCTATACTTATTATATTTTGTAGCAAAACTGACATATATGCTTTACAATGAAAATGTAAAATTGCTATTGCTTTTCTAGTTCCTGCTATATCAAAGCCTTGGAAACATTCTGCAAGGTAATCAGTTTGACAGTAACAACCACCTGTTTTGTTGTACATTCGAATTTTAAGAAATGTCACATGTTCAACACTGAAATTTGAGAGTTCTAGAATCTAAAGCAAAATAAGAGCATATTACCATGTTTTAGATTTCCAGTACAAGTTTTAAAACATAAATTACTTACAGATAAAGTAGCTAGAACTAATTCAGAGACCCTCAAGCAAAACATAAACAGATAATAATCACAAGTGGCCTTGAATTTGGAGTTCGAAAAGTCTATAAACTTATGGCTTGGGACAGAATATCTTTTCTTATAATAATTTTCTACTTTATCTTCTGGTTGCATGAATATATGTCATCTCCCACTTGAAATTATAAACACTTTCAAATCAAGTTTCTTTATATTAGAGGACCTATCACACATTAATGGCAGACATCAACTATAAAACAAATGGATAAATGAATTAAATAAACTTGCAAAAGTAAATTGATTAATGATAAGATTTCCATTTCTCAGTTAAATTCAATAATTATTTATTGTGCACTATAAGTCTTATAAAAGTATAAGAACTACATTATTAGTACCCATTAATCTAGTCAGAACTCATGTTTTTTGGTGGGGTTTTTTTGTTTTTGTTTATTTTGTTTTGTTTTGCCGATGCATTTTAAGTGCTCATATCTTTTTTTAATCTCCTGTTCTGGGGATTAAGCACAAGGGTATTCTACATCTGAGCTATACCTCCAGTCCTATTTAGTTTTTATTTTGAAACAGGACCTGACTACATTGCTGAGGCTTTCCTCAAACCTACAATCTTCCTACCTTATACTCTCAAATACTGAGATAACAGGTATGTGCCACCATGCCCAGCAGAGCAGCCACATATTTGAGGTAGAAAAACATAACCTTATTAATTTATTTGGTTTTTAATATGGGCATGAACAGAAGCACCCTTCTACATTTCTAAAGTTACTCTTCAGGAAACACATGCACACACTCCAAAAACTGTGGGGAAAAGGTACAAAACAGTCATTCTTTGGTGAACCAAACCTAAATGTGCTGCTTGGTTCACCTTTCAGATCTTTGTCTATTGGGGTACAACTTTGCTTTTCTCAATAAAAAAGATAATATCCAAATTATACACTATTTTAAAATAGGAGGTAAAATTCTCCCAAGGAATTTAATACATCTTTTTTACCTACCTTCAAAAGTCAGTTTAAAGCAAGTGTTTGCCAGCCAATTCAAGCAGGAAGTGTAACTAAGACCACACCACCACATGACCAGCCATGTGAGATGCTGCTGACAAATCTTCCATTTGAACAGGTTACACTGCCACCATTAACAAGTCATCAGTCAATCTGCCAAGAGTCGTTTTCTATACAATTTCCTCTCTGAAGGCATTGGGGTCACATAACACCAATGTATTAAACAGCTCTGGGAAATCTGAAAAATGTTTAAGATGGAGATTTTGACACGGTGTATTATGTTGAACTTCCAGGATATTTTGAGTCTTATATTATCAGACTAATACACATGGCATTCTCATTCTTAGCATTAGAAGTTCCATGATTCTATCATAAGTAATATGAGGGTCTTTGATTGCAATTTGCTTATACTCACTATACTCACATCAAAAAGAAATTTCATGGTAGCTGTCTAACTCCAGTAGTCATTTCTTTTTCTCATTAGAAAGCCAAAAACCAGCAAACAAATGCAAGATATGAACACAGCTGAAAATCTACTTGGGAGAAACTCAGAACAGGGGTCACTTGGCTGACTGTTAGGAAATATTTGGGTGAAAATTAGCCTAGCTATGACTTATCCGAGTGCATATTTTGAGTTTATTCACGTTTACTCCTAAATTTTAGGTAATGTTTAAAGAGATACTCCCCAATCTCTCAAATATTTGAGAGATATTTAGACATGTGTATTGTTGGTTCCTGTGGAATTACAGGACTTTTTAAAAACTTTTATTTGCTGCTTTATAGATTCGAGATATTTTTCTTAGGTCTCAAGTTTTATCATCTTTTTCCTGCAAAGCTTTACCATGGCCAGTTTTCTTATGAGTGAGGCTCAGTTTCAGAACGTAACAAAGCCCAAAACATCAAATATAAGCCCAAAGTAAGCAAACATCATAAAAGAATAATTGATCAATAGATCTCGGTCATTTTGAAATTATTAGTGATATAATTTGGTAACTACTTTTATAATAGCCATGAATTCATTACTTGTATTCCTAGAAAATATTATTAATGTGGTTGTTCATAAAGTTGAGAGCCATAAGTTATTTTGATGCCAAAATAAATTAAGCACAAAATAAATATTTGGCATTATTATAATATATAGAATTTCAAAATGGTTTCTGGGATAGCATATGCTACCAGTTTTTCTCCTGTTTCACCAATTTCCTTTTCTCAATCTGTTTTGCTAGTTCCATTTCAACTTCCTGATGTCTTTATACTTAATTGAAGTGTCATCGGGCTCTATTCTTCATACTTCTGTGTATACACTGATTACTTAAACTTTAAATACAACCTAACTGCTGGTAATGATCAAATTTTAGTTTGGACAATTCTCCTAAACTTTGAAGTCATATGTCCACTTGCTTATTCAACATCTCTGTATATCTAATGTTTATCTTAAGATTTACATGTCTAAAACTAAGGCCCTTATATTCTAACCTTCCATCACCCTTCTATCCTGTAACTCATCTAGTCTCATTAATGGCAATTTATAGTTTTTCAAACCAGAAATCTTAGTCATCTTTAATTCTTCTTTTTCTCTCACAGCCAACAACCAATCTTCTAGAAATTCTTGTTGGTTCCACCTTTAAAATATAGTGGAAAATATTATGTTAAGTAAAATTAGCCAGTCACGAAAAGTAAAAGATTATATGTTCTCTCTCTTACGTGAAAGATAGGAAGTAATCAGGATACAAGAAGAACTTAAGATAAAGGATGAGAAACCCCAGTGGACTGATGATGGGGGTCTAAGGTAGGGTAGAAAAAGGGGAGAATAAAGGAAACACTTCCATTGATGTTATGTACATATATGAAATTATCAATGCCAATCTCAGTATCATATACAGGGGAAGGGGAAAGAGTGGGGAGGCAGCTGGGGGAAGCTCACCAACTTCTGTGTGCTTGCTTGTAAGCCCCTATCATTCTGCATTTTTATTATTATATGAGACTACAATGTACCAATAAAGATAATTAAACATATGCATCTCTTTGACCTACCTCCAAAAGTCAGTTTAAAACAATTTACCAGCTAATCCAAGCAAAAACTGTAACTAAGACAACTCCATCTGATCAGTCATGTGAGATGCCTCAGACAAATCTTCCATCAGAAAAAGTTACATTGCCGCCATTAACAAGTCATCAGTCAACCTGCCAAGAATCATTTTCTATACAATCTCCTCTTTTATGGCATTGGGGTCATATAACACCAGTGTATTAAACAGCTCTGGAAAATCTGAAAAGGTTTAAGAGTTTGACATGGTATATAGAGCATAGAATACTACTTAGCAATGCAAAGGGACACACACACACACACACATGTGTATGCACATACACATACACACACATACACACACACGTGCATGCACATACACATACACACACATACACACACACGTGCACGCACATATACATACACACACATACACACATATACACACAAACACACACACAATCAAAAAACTGTCAACATTACTTTAGCCAAAGAATCTAGACACAAAAGAGTATTTAAAATCCAGGCATGGTGATGCTTGCTTATAACCCCAGTATTTAGGAGGCTGAGACAGGAGGATTGCAGGAGCCTCACCTCAGCCACTTAGTGAGGCTCTCTACAACTTTCTGAGACCCTGTTTCAAATAAGGAATAAAAAATAGGTCTAGGGGTGTAGCTTGGAGGTCGAATGCCCCTGGATTCAATCCTCAGTAAAGAAAAAAAAAAGAGTATATATAGTATAATTCTATTTACATCAAGTTCAAGCACTGGCCAACATAATTTATGGTGACAGAGATCAAAATCATCATTACCTCCAGGGAGTTGCTGAGGTCATTAACAGAAAATACACAAAGAAATGTAAGGAGAAATACATATTCTAAAGGTTGATTTGGGTGGTTGTTATAAGGATGCATATGCATACTAAAATATATCAAACTGTTTGCTAAAATTTTGTTAACTTTATTCTTTATATATCATGCCTAAATTATTAATATATATAGAATATATATGGCTAGTGTCTTGGAAGGGTCAAATGGTTGGAGTATTCAATCACAAAAGAGGCTTTTTGAAAAGATTACTATATGACTCACATTTTCCCCCAGCCACCTAACCAGAGGCCAAAAATAGCCACAGGATTATTTTAAAGAGACCTCTGAGAAGTCTATTGTCTAATGGAGTAAATCCCAGGACATTCAGGAGACCACAAGATTTTGAAAAGTTTATATAAACAGAGCCAATTTAGACAAAGAGAGGATGAATAAAAGAAGGCTACTACAGGTAAGAAACAGTTTCTTATTCTAAGTAAGAATTCTAAGTAAGAAACAGTAAGAAACCATTTCTTATTCAACAGGTAAGAAACAGACTGATTACTTGACTGCAAGGAAACACTGACGTCAGGAAAAGTAAGGATGACCTCGAAGGTAGAGCCACAAATCCAGAGGTGGAGCCAAATTCCAGAGAGGGTTATTCCGCCAGTCCAGAAAATGCAATGCCATTCGCCCACCTAGATTTCAAATTGCCTGGGATTGCTTACTTCTTTTTCTTTCCATTTACTCTCTGCAAAATGGGAATGTCTAGCTTTTATCCCACACCTGTCCAATCTTCAGATGTTAGGAGTACTAACTTGTTTCTTGAGTTTCAGAGTCACAGGAGGAGAGGAATTCACCCATAGTTGACTGTAAGATGGGTGAGGGGTGAAGTTGATGAGATTTGGGTGGGATCATTTGGACTTCAAATTGTTGCCAAAATGGGCTGAGACTTTTAGTAATGTGCAGATCAGGAGAGTACATTTTGTATGTATGACATGTGTAAAGCTTTGGGAGATAGTAGTTAGACTACGTTAGGCAAAATAATACCTCCCAAGGATGTTCATGTGCTAATCCTCAAAACCTATGAATATGTTACATTAAGTTGTTGCAGAAATTCTCTGAAATAATGGACCCAACACCAGTTAGGGTAGAAAAAATAAGCTTATTACATTATTACACCTAAGTTTTTTATACCTGTGGGCCAAAGTTAGGATAACTCCTGAAAGACTCCAGCCCTGAGCTCCACATGAGCTCTCATTTTATAGATTAGTAACAAAGGGCTGAAGCAGGCAGGCAGGCTTACAAAAGTTTTTGCAGGATTTGTGTCTGAATAAGAGGAAGTTCGAATAAGAGGAAGGCAAGAAGGGGAAATTCCAGAGCAGGCTATGATATGAGCTTTATGACCTATGTGCCTTACAACATATGTGCCTTAAGACCTACTCCACAAGCCACTGCCTAGATACATTAATGAACACATGTTGCTTCCATCTGTTGCTGGAATCAATGCTGCGATGAATGTGAGAATACAAATACCTATTTTAGTTTCTGTTCTCATTTCCTTTGGGTATGTCTCCAGGAGTAAAATCTCTATAGTTATTCTGTGTTTAATTTTTTTTTTTTTTTTTTTTTTTTTTTTTTGCGGGTCTGGGGATGGAACCCAGGGCATTCAATCTCCGAGCTACACCCCCTGCCCTATTTTTTATTCTTTATTTTGAAACAGGGTCTCACTAAGTGGCAGAGGGCCTCACTAAGTAGCTGAGGCTGTCCACGAACTGCGATCCTTCTGTCTCAGCCTCCCGAATGCCAGGATTACAAGTGTGCACCACCACGCCTGGCTTGTGTCTATTTTTTTTTTTTTAAGAACTGTCATGCTGCTTTCCATTCCCATCAGCAATTCACAAGAATTCCAGCTTTTCCATAGCCTATCACTTTCTGACTTTTGTTTTGTGGAAGTTTTTTCCCCAGTAACTATGCTAATAGACATGCAGTGGTTTTCATTTGTATTTCTCTAGTAATTGCGGATGACAAGCATGTCTTCCTGTGCCTTTTGACCATTTGTATATCTTCTTTGAAGACAAGTTCTGTGTCCATTTTTTAATCTAGCTTTTCTGTTGTTAGGTTTTATAAGTGGTTCATATACTCTAGAGCCCAATACGTATTAGACACATGATTTACAAATATTTTCTCCTATTTTGCAGGCCAATGTTTTACTCTGTTGATAGTCTCCTTTTGATGCACAAGAGTTTTTTTTTATTTTTCTTTTATTGCCTTTGTCTTTGGTGTCTTATCCACGATATCAATGCCAAGCTCAAAATCATGAAGTTTTCTTTGTTTCCTTCTAAAATTGTATACAGTTAGCTTTTATATTTAGGCCTTTGATGCTCTTTGAGTTAATTTTTGTATGTGGTAAAAGGTAAATGTCCAACATTTTTAATTTGCATGTTGATACAAATATTCTCAGCACTATTTGTTGAAAAGACTGCCCTTTTCCCTTGAGGTGGTCATGGCACCCTACTTGTGTCATTTTAATTCACTTTACATTATTTACATTGACTTCCACTATATAAAAGTATTATATAATGAAATAACAACTTATTACATGAAATAATAGGTTCATTTCTTCTTTTGAGTGAGTGCAAGCAGCACACCTTTGCAAATAGAGCAGAAAATCGCTGCACTTGCTATTTCAAGCTCTTACTTCTATAAAAATTTGACATTAAAAGGTGCAGCACAGCCAGATGTGGGGAGGCTGAGACAGGAGGATCACAGATTCTTAGACAGCCTCAGCAACTTAGGCCCTCCACACTTTAGTGAGACCTATTTTCAAAGAAAAACTAAAATGGGGCTAGGGGTGTAGCTCAGAGGTAGAATGCCCCTAGGTTTTATCCCCAGTAACACACACACACACACACACACACACACACACACACGCACATGTGCAGCACACTTAATTATGTTACCTATAATAACAGATATAAAATATTTTAAGAATATAAGGAGCCAGGTGTGGTGTCCCATGCTTGTAATCCCAGCATTTGGGAGGCTGAGACAGAAAGATCACAGTTCGTGGACAGCCTCAGCTACTATTTGGTGAGGCCCTTTGCAACTCAGTGAGACCCTGTTTCAAAATAAAAGAATAAAAATTAAGATTGGGGGTGTAACTCAGAAGTAAAATGCCCCTGGGTTCCACCCCCAGTATAATAAAAAAAAAGGAATATAAGGAAATAGGAAAAATACTTAAAGAAATAAATTTGACCTGTAACAGAGAGAATAAGAAATATTAAATTCCAGTGTCCTGGATTCCTAATTCTAGCTACTCTTATTTCCTCAAGGTCAACCCAAGATTATAGCAATTTTGTGTTTTTCTTACATTTCCCTTGCTCTCCCATCCACCCCTACTTTATTTACTCTTATTACCACCTCAGATCCCATCAGTCTTGTGAATAATAATTAGATACATTTTAGTCACTTAACTACTTAAAAGGAAGTAGAGGGCCTTATAGTGCTCATAAAAATGAAGGTGTTGTGATTTGTAATTTTCATTATTTTCAATATCTACCCAATAGTTGCATGTAACTTGGCCAGAAGGATAAAAGATAAAAGGAATGATAGTAATAGTAAGAGTCATAGGAGTAAAATAAGCTAACATTATTGAATTCTTATAAGGTGCTAAGTACTTAATTTTAAATGTTCTTTATTTCTCAAAGAGCAACATAAAATAAGTACTATTATTATCCCATTTTAGAATTGAGAAAATTGAGCCTTAGAGAGCACTTCATGCTCACCCAAATCACAGACTAATTGAAAAAGACAGTCTTAAGTCCAAAGCCTGGGCTCTTAACATTATACCAGTATTTCATAAGCTTTAATCACACATCAGGTGCAACTTTCTCAAGTTTGAAATATCGGCATGCTAACAGAATGGTAGAAAATTTTACCAAGTAATCCTCCGATAGAAGACTACTATCTAGAATATACAGAGAACTCAAGAAATTCAGCACTAAGAAAACAAATAACCCAATCAAAAATGGGCACATGAACTATATAGATACTTCACAAAAGAAGAAATTCAAGTGGCCAATAAATGTATAAAAAAATGTTCAACATCATTAGCAATCAGAGAGATGCAAATCAAAACTACCCTGAGATTTTACCTAAATCCAACTAGAATGGCAATTTTTCAAAACACAAACAACAAATGCTGTCAAGGATATGGAAAAGTGGGACTCTAATACATTGTCGGTAGAATTGCAAATTAGTACACTTTGGAAAACAGTATGGATGATCCTCAGAAAAATGAGAATGAACCTACCATATGATCCAGCTATACCACTTGTGGGTATATACCCCAAAGAATGGAAACCAAACTACCAAACTCAGAAGTAGAATGCATGCATATCTATGTTCATAGCTACATAATTCATAATTGCCAAACTATGGAACCAGCCAAGATATCCACTAACAGATGAATGGATTGCAAAACTATGAGATATGTACACAATGGAATTTTCTCAGCCATAAAGCAGAACAAAATTATGTCTTTTGTAGGGAAATGGATGGAACTGGAAAACATGCTAAGTGAGATTAGTTAGACACAAAATGTAAGAAATTAGATGCTTTCCCTAATATGTGGAATCTAGGGAGAAAAAGGGTCATAGGAAGAACACTAGACAAAGGAGGAGAAACCAGAGATGAGAAAAGAGGAAGGCCTAACTGGGGGTGATGGGAGAGGGGAAGAGGGAAATTCTGTAATGTACATGATGTACATTCATATACATATCAAAGTCAATCACTAAGACAAACATGAGAAGGAGAGAGGGGGAGGGAATGGGGGACACCTGGAGAAGGACTAAATGAATGATGTGTGCATGTATGCCTCTGTCATCTTGTGCCCCATTAAGAGGTATGACTACAATGCACCAATACAAAAATTAAAAAGAAATATTGACATGCAATGTGTAATTCTGTATTACTCTTTGTTTATATTTTCTTTAAAATCAATACTTATTTTTAAATAATAATTCTTTTCAGAGGTTTAAGAAAGAATGGGGAAAAGGCCTTTAATGCTAAATAAATACCTACAGAGACTCTAAATATGAGACCTGTTTTCCCTCTTTAAAATGAGAGATTCAAGCCAGGCGTGGTTGTGCACGCTTGTAATCCCCGCGCTTGGGAGCCTGAGAAAGGAGGATCGCACAGGTTCAAAGCCAGCCTCAGCTACTTAGTGAGGCTCTCAGCAACTTAGTGAGACCCTGTTTCCAAATAAAGTATAAAATAGGTCTGGGAGTATAGCCCAGAGCTGAGAAAAGCCCCGCTGCTCTCCCACCTGCCCTGGAGACCTCAGGATGCATCTTCAGGTCTATTGTCTCTGCCTTCAGCTACCCCATGGCTATGGCAAGTATACTGTGAACCTGCAAGTGGAATTAAGCCTGCTGTCTATAAAAGTTTTATATTTGTTATTCAAAATTTTTCTAATTTCATTTCAACTATGAATATTAACCAGCCTCATCATTAAGTGGCATTTTAAGCACCCTTATGTGTTAGTTTTTAATTTTAAAAGTCTGTTCTTAAAAATTGCACCAACTGATAACAGCATAGACAAACCTAGTCTTACAGAGAAACACTAGCAAATCCTAGAATTTTCTCTAATAGTTGAGTATGATAACTTACAAGCAGAATCAGAGGATAGAATAAATTTAATAATTCATTTTAACTACATATAGAAGAAGCATTTATCTGAGACAGACAAGCCAATAGAGAGTTTGGTACATTCATCATAAACAGAAAGTGTAATATATGAGGAATTACCCATAGGATAATATCTTGGGTGAAAAGAAGGAGGCCCTAAGAAGCTCAGGAAGCCTATACTGCGATTAGGAAGACAAATCCAACATGGCAGCCACCCTGAGACAAAGGTAGAGTTCCTAAATAGCCACTAGGGATTTATGATGCAAAGAATTTATGGTGCATTAGCAGCAGCTAAAAGACCCTCCTTCTTGAAACCATAAAACATGGTACTAGGAATTCAAGTCTAGTCAAAGAACTTGTCCTAAAGGATGTTGTCTGCACGGTGTCCTCTAGTGGCCAACATCTATCACTGCATGTTAAAATAGAGACCTTTCATTAACTCAAGAATCAGCTCTCTCAGCACCACCTGATACCAGGTAGTTAACCTGCTGATTATTATTTCTTAAGGTACTACATGATTTTTAACTTATCTTGATACCATTAGATAAATACAAAATGGTAATTTAAAACATCCTGGTTTAGTGGCCAAAAGAAGATGATAGAGCCCATTAATTACAAGTAGAGTCTGGGATCAGATCAGCCTTTGAGGGCAAAACCTCCCTGTTGGATTTCTGGCTTTGAGACCAGATCTTTTGTTTTTATGAATGAATTAACACTTCTGTTTCTTAGCTATCCATAACATGAGGATAATAACTTCACTACCTCATAGAATAGCTTCATTGGAATCCTATGAGGTATTAACCAAACTTGGAGTCACACTAATTCAGAATCTTTTTTTGCAATTATTATCATAAAGTCATTTCTAGTGCATGTTTTCTACTATTACTTGCAGTGATTACCATCTTACTGATACACTGATTACTGCAAATGAGTATTTTAAATTGAATTCATAGTCCTACTACATACTGGATTTTAGTATACTAATTATTATTCTGTTATAGAGGTTATCCAATTAAATAATTATTTAGCTGACAAGTCACATAGAACTTAAATGTCTTATGCCAGGTCACACAGCTGGCAGCACTGGCACTGCTAAAACTCAATATCCCAAGCCTTCCCTGGCTGCTGATGTTGCTAACTGTGGTGCTAAAATGATGCCTCATGGTTTCTCTCCTGTGAAGTAATAACTGCAGAAACTCTCAGTGAGGAAGAAGAGGGCCCACGTTTTGCCTTGCCTTGTCCTTCTGATGATGTTGCTAATTGTAAGTAATAATAACAACAACAATGTTGTGCATGCCTACAATCCCAGAATTTGGGAGACTGAGCCAGGAGGATCGCAGGTTCAAGGTTAGCCTCAGCAACTTAGTGAGACCCTGTTTCAAAATAAAAAACAAAAAGGCCTGGGAGTGTAATTAGAGGACAGACTGTCTCTAGGTTTAATCCCAAGGACCAAAATAATAATAAGTAAAATAAAACTCAATATGCCTGACTTCTACTTTCTTCTCAATCCATCAGAGTTACCACAAATTGTACCCCAATCTGAGAGAACAGAGAAAACTGCTTTCTCCACACATTTTCCAGCCATACCAACAATTACCCCCTTTTTAGAGGCAGGCAATAAAGAAACATGACCACTAAGATAATAAACTGGGCATGATGACGCACACTTGTAATCCCAGCATTCAGGAGGCGGAGACCCGGGGATTGTGGCTCGCAAACAGCCTCAGCTACTTAGCAAGGCCCTTCGCAAGTAAGACCCTGTTTCAAAAGTTTTTAAAAAAAACACTAAAAACTAGGGCTGGGGTGTATCTCAGAAGTACAATGCCCCTGGGTTCATCCCCAGTACCACAAATAATAATAATAATAATAATAATAATAATAATAATATAATGAAAAGATATTGGAAGAACCATTTAACGTGCCTACTTCCTACCCAACCACTGAAACCACCTCTACCCACTCCCCTGCCCTCAGTCCAGCTTTGCTGTCAGGCTCGCCATCCCTGTTGCTAGTTCTTTGATTGTCATTCTGCCTTCCCTCCAACTTTCCTACTGCTGTTTTTTCATCTTCAATCTGGGGGATGTAATTTAACAGCACCACCATTTATGTTATCTATGGCTTAGACCCCAAACCTAGAATCTCCTTACTTTTCTTTCACATCCTATATCTGGACCCTTCTAGAAAATTCTGTTGTATTTACCTTCAGAATACATTCCAAGCCCAACCATTACTCACTAACTATGCTGATACTTCTTTGTTTCATTCCTTTGTAAACCTTATCTTTGCTAACTGCTATAAATGCCTCCAAAACCAGAGAGTATTCGGCTTTTACTCCAATCTGTCAGACCCAAAACATGCCAGATAGTCTCATTTCTGTGTTCAGACTCTCCAACAGCTTTTCTTCACATTCAAAATAAAATCTGAATTCCTCACCTAGGTTTCCAAGCCCATTTTAATATACTTTCCACTCCCATCTTCTTGCTCATATCACTCTACATTGGCCTTAGTCACACCAGAAAAGGCCATGCTTGCTCCCAGTTTAAAGCCTTAATAATACTCAGCTTCCTCTGCTAAACAGCCTTGTCCTCCAGGCTTCCTATTGGTGACTCTCTTACTTCACTGAGGTCTCTGCTCAAAGGTCAATTGTCAGAGAAGCATTCCTTAGTTTTTCCAAATTAAAACACCTATCATTTTATCCCTTCGTCCTGCTTTGTTTTTTCTCCAAGCATGACCTTAAATCATGTCATATATTTGTTAACTTTTTTATTGTTTGTCTGTTGTACTAGAATATAAGCTTGTGGTGGCACAAATCTGTTTTGTTTATTGATATTTCTCTAGATCCTAGAACAGTGCATGGCCCAAATTAAGCACTCAATAAGTATTAATGAAATGAATTAATGCCTTCATATTTTACCTCTTATATTGTGCATGGTGCTCAGTTTTCCAATTTGGAAATATAATCTATGTGCTCATTAACTATTTTTAGATACCTCACCACAATTTGTGGTTCTACTCCTTCCACTTCATGGACTAAAAGAGTTCAATTGCTGGATGGTAAACTTGTCTAATGGTGGAAACGGCCTCTCAGCCATTTCCAACTGTTATGGTTTGAATGTAAAATATTCCTTGAAGAGCTCATGTATTAATGAGGTGTATGATAATAAAGGGATAATGAGGTGATATGGTTTAATTATGAGGGGTGTCTAATTGCATCGGTGGATAAGTTCATTGTAATGGTTTTTTGGGGTGATAACCTAGGCAGGTGGGATATGGCTGGAGGAGTGAGTCCCTGGGAGTTGTGGCCTTGGGGACTGTGCATGTGTATCCATGAACCCCCTTCACAAGCTCTCTCTTCTCTCTTGCTTCTGGCTCCACGAACTTCACCTGGCCTAACATGAATTGAATCCCTGAAATTTCCAGAACTATGAGCAAAGTAAATCTTCTCAGTTGTTGTCATCAGTTCTTTTGGACTATAACAATAAGAATGCTGAATACAATGTGGACCTTTCTATAAAACCTGAAATGCAGCAGCAATCTTCTATAAAATTATTTTGGCCATTACCATATTCAAGATCAACTAAGGAAGGTTGAGGATAGAGCCAATTTGCAGTCCCAGGAAAAATGATGTGCTTTCTATGTTGCCAGAGGATGAGTGAGCCTCAGGCTTTCAGCACTTATTATCTAGTGTTAAACACAACACAGAGAAAACACTGAAGAAATGATTCTGTTGCAGGTCCAAGCTCTGGTAAGAGTCATTGAATAAAGTAGTATGAGTATTATGCTGTAATTTCAGGTTAAATTAAGTGGGCATGACAGTGTGACCCAATTCAACCATCTCAAGCATGTCTTCTAATGGGAATATCCTTGCAGGTTCACAGAAAAAAAAAAGATCATATTCTGCACCATTGTTTTCCACACTGTAGAACCTTACATGGTGCACCCACAGAACCACTTATATTTTCTTCCAGGAGCCTCTGAAGAACATACCCCTTGACTGTAAGTCTATCCGACATAAGGCATAAAATAATCAGTCCTGTATGAAACATGAAATGAGAACTTTTGAATCACTCATTTTGAATTCTGTAGTCATGAAAAATGTGTCATTTATTCCTACCTCACCTATTCTGAAACTGTTTGTGATTGTCCTTTGATACAGAAAAGGTAACTGGCAATTTCCAAACCTTTACTGTGTGCCATACCCTTTACATGGGTTACTCCATTTGATTTAATTCTTACAACAAAAATCCTTTAAGACAGGTATTATTGATTCCATTTTACAACCAGAAAGCAAGCTTTTGGATCTCAAGAGGCCTGCCCTCCATATTGCCATATCCCCTAGTCTTCCCACCTCAGTCAGTGTCACCATCACCCTTCCAGGAGCTAAAGAAAAAAACACTTAAGTCTTCATCTCCACTGCACCCACCCGTCCAAATAACCATCATTGTTACCTGCACTGCTGCAAGAGCTTGCTAACTCATCTCTGTGCTTCCTTCCCCAACCACTTCATTCTTTAACCCAGAGGACAAAGTGATCTCTGTAAAACAAGAACTCTAACTCCATGCTCTTCTCTCCACTCTCTTCAATTATCAGAACCTATGCCTGTTCCGGGACCACTCTAGATTCGTTGCCCCTTCGTGGTTCTTCCTCTGAAACTAGCTTCATGTAGATGGTCACATGGACCATTCATTGCCATGCAGTTTTCAGTTGGAATATCACCTCCTGCTATGGATTGGAAATGGCTTCAGTATGTCCCCACAGGTTGAAAGTTAATTCCCATTTTGATGTATTAAAAAGGTGTGAAAATTTAATCCAAGTATATGCTGTTTGGAGGTCAGGCCTTTGGGAGAGAAATCACACGCACATATATATTTGTGTTCCTTATCTCTTGACCTATGATGCTCTGTGCTGCCTTGGTACTCTGCCAGCAAGGAGGCCATCATTTGATGTGGCCCCTCAACCTTGGATTGTGAGCTAAATAAACTTCCTTTCTTCATAAAGAAAGCTTTATAGCTCCAGAACTGTGAGCTAAATTAGCCTCTTTATGAAGTTTCTCAACATTGGTTATTTTGTTGTAGTCATGACACATGGACTATTTCACCTCCTTAGGTACAACTTTTCTCATGATAATCTAAAGAAGCCCCACCCTCATCATTCTCTATTATATCTTCCAACTCTACTAGTTACTATCTGTTGTTTTCCTTTTTCACTAATTTTTGTATTTACTTCTTTCATTTCTTCCCACCAAAATACATGTTCTTAGATATTTTGCTATCATAATATGGCATTGTAATGCCAACACCTAAAGAAGAGTTTGAGACTTTACAAGTACCCAATAAATGTTAGTTGAGGGCTACTAAGTTTACACTGTTAATTCCTGGATCAAGATTAAAATTCAGTTATCCATGTAAAGATTTTTTTCTACTATATCCTGACTTCTCGCTGACTTTATCTTGAATAAATTTTACTCTTTATTACATATATGTGTATATATGCACATATACTACATACAAATACATATATCACCTTTTTTTGATAAAAATTGTATTTGTTTTAGTTTGACAGTGGAACATTTCTCCACACCTCTAAGCTTAGTCACTCCTTTCCATTAACATCACATTCCTATTGTATTTCACTTTTGAAAATTAGCTTACCTTTTCTTTATCTCATTCTGCCTAAACAGTAAGTTGTTTGAGATAGGGATTATGTCTGATTCTTGCCATTTCTCCCAGTGCCTATCAGATTGCCTTGAACATAGAAGCTATTCAACAAATTCTTGCTGGATTAAATTATTTTCTCTTTATACAAAGGTCGTGTTGATTTCCAAAGATAGGGAACTGTCATAATATAATAAAAAAATCACTTAAGAAGTCAAAACAACCTGTTTATTGACAATAATAATACTTTCAGGGAGTTTATTGGAATGACTAAGGTTCAAGGCAATATTCCACACATTCTAGAATGGATTCCATGGAGAATAAATCGCATCTCACTGACTCAGAATCTATAAATACTTTTCAAGTAATATCGACACAGGATGTTAAATTCCAAAACCTTTTGAAAAACCACTAATCATTCACATTCCTCCCCAAATGTCACACAGTGTAAAACTGATGGATCTTTTTGTGACCTGATGACATTTGTCTCCATTCCTAAGGACATTATAATGGAAATGTGGTCTTCTATCATCCTGCTACAGTTGGTATAAATTCACTAGATACTTTTTAAAAATATTTTGGGAACACACAGTCATGCAAACCAACCTCTGCCTGTCCCAGCAGGGGATAGTAAAAGACTTTTCAAACACCAGATGGGATTTAACAGTGTTAGTAAAACATAAAATGCTCCAAGAGTGCTAAGTCACTTTGTTAACAACTCAAAGCAAATATATTTGTTTCCATTATACATACTTTTCTTTCTTAAGAAATTCTAGAATTTTCCAATAAAAATTTTATCACAGACCTCTAACATTTACTTTCCCTTAATATTAAACTGTAATTATTTACCCTTTGAATACTATTATTGGATTATTTGGATAATTATTCATTGTGACTATGTTAACAACTTTCTCATTTTACCACAAGTCTAGAACATATCAAGTTATAAATAAACATTCACCTGAATTTCAATATATAGAGTGCTTGCTTCATCAGAAATTCAAAGCAGAAATATTTCTGTCCATTGTGACTCTTCATTTTGTTCTATCTAATGCTAACCCTGTAACCATGCAGGTGTTAAAATTTTGATAAGTATTTTAGAAAATAGTAATTGATAATCAAAAATGACCTAGAAATACATTATTACCTAACTTTTTTATTTTTGCAGCACTGGGAATGGAACCAAGGGGAATTCTATCTCTGAGCTATACTCCCAGCCCTGTTTTTTATTCTTTATTTTGAAACAGGGTCTTACTGAGTTGCAAAAGGCCTCACTAAGTAACTGAGGCTATCTGTGAACTGCAATTCTCCTGTCTCAGCCTTCCAAATGCGGGGATTACAAGTGCGCGCCACCACGCCCGGCCAACCTAACTTTATTTTATTTATTTATTTATTTATTTATTTATTTATTTATTTATTTATTTTTGGTGGTGCTGGGGTTCCTGGAAGCCCGTCTATCTCCGGACTACACTCCCAGACCTATTTTATTTTTGGAAACAGGGTCTCCTAAGCCAGCACGGCTGGCTTCGAACCTGCGCGATCCTCCTGTCTCTGCCTCCCAAGCGCGGGGATTACAAGTGTGCGCCACCACGCCCGGCCAACCTAACTTTATTTTAAAAGATGGTTTTCTTGGGATCTCCTAGGAATATAAGATTTTATTGTGTGTTCTGTTCAAGTCACAAGTTGCCAGATTGGAGGAAAGAATAGGAAAAATGTCTACAAATGTTCTATACTAGGATTAACTAAAAAAGAAAAAAGAAAAAAAGAAAAAAAAGAAATGTAATATATATATGTGTGTGTGTGTGTGTGTGTGTGTGTGTAACATATATATGTGTGTGTGACTTATTTATATGCATAATACTTAGCATAGGAACTTGTAATACATCCTGCGTGCTCAATAAATATTAGCCATTATGAACATTTTTATGCATACTATCATTAACATCATTACAGTTTGGTCAGAGTTCATCTCTTTCAAGGCAAAACTCTATGACCTTTCTAAACAATGAGATCAGTCAAAGGTGATAGTTTTTTCAAACTACTTCCCCTCTTTTCTTTCCCCAGAAATCTCTAATACCAACCTGTATTATGCTTCCAAAACAGACAAAATGGGAGCACTCTCAAAGGAAATTCCTTTTCACCTCCACTTACCAGTAATTATTCCTTGGTTATTGAGGGCTACATTAAAGTCTAAAAAGAGTATGTGTTTGGTGTTGTTATTCTATCACTGTTTTAGCATGATACTGATCTCAATCCTTTTGGCTTGACTTAGGCCCATTACAGGTGAGGCCAAGGTAGAATGGATCTTTACAAAACTCTTTATTTCTTCAGAGATGTGAAACCAAATCTTGTCCCAATGGCGGCAGCATCTATTTAAAGACAATCTGATTTTGTAGGACCTTAAGTGGAAAACAATGAAAACAGGAACTGTCTGCTATTAAATATGTTTCCTGAAACTCAAGCTCAGTAAGTTGAGTCTCTTGGTTTCACTGGAATTCCACCTTAGAGAGTCTTGTTTAAATCAACAGGGTTTTGTGAGTGCAGATCAATGGCAGGATTTTAGGTTTTGCAGAGAAACAAAGCTTTCCAAGAGAAGAATCAGCCAGTGCACAGAAAGTACACAGTCTTAATTGCAAATACGCTTAGAGCTCTGAAGAAGTATGTTAGTTCACTGAATTTGGGACTCATTCCCTCACACTGAAAGCTAAGTGCACAATTTAACATACTTGGCATCTTTTTTTCAAGAGTAGGTCCAAATTTGAAAATACCTCTTGCATTACTGGTTCAGAGCCTTAGTGAAATAATAAAATAAAATCTTTGGTTATCATCTTCTTCATAGTAGCAAATTGGAGTTGCAGTTTATAACTTTAAATTTCCCAAGAGTAAATTTAACATATATTAGCCATAAAAAATTCCAAAGTATTAATGACTACATAGCTTTTTCCATCAGCTCCCATATTGGAGCTTTAATTTCTTGATTTAGAATTTAAAAAACATGTCTCTATAACAACCTCACTAGGTTATTACAATTGTTACTCCCATGAATAATCAAGAAAACATGGCACCACCAAAAGAACAAAATAAAACACCAGTACCTGACCCTAAAATAATACAAATTTGCAAAATGTTTGACAAATAATTCAAGATAATCATGTGAGCTATGAGAGAACACAGATGTATAACAGCGATTAGTAAAAAAAAAAAAGTACATGCACAAAATTAAAAGTTCAACAATGAGATAAGAAAAATAAAAAGAATCAAACACAAATTATGGAGCTGAGAATTTCAGTGGGTGAACTGAAAACACTTTTATAGAATTTCTTTTCTTTTCTTTTCTTTTTTTTTCTTTTTTTTTTTTTTTCAGTACTGGGGATGGAACTCAGGGGCATTCTACCTCCAAGCTATATCCCAGCTCTATTTTTTAGTCTTTATTTTGAAAGAGGGTCTCATTGAGTTGCAAAGGGCCTCACTAAATAGTAGCTGAGGCTTTCTGCGAACCTGGATCCTCCTGTCTCAGCCTCCCAAATGCTGGGATTACAAGTGTGAGCCACCATGCCCGGCTTATTCTTTATTTTGAAACAGGGTCTCACTAAGTTGCAGAGGGCCTCACTAAATAGCTGAGGCTGTCCATGAACCTACAATCCTCCTGTCTCAGCCTCCCAAGTACTGGGATTACAGGCGTGTACCATCTCACCCAACTTTCATAGAATTTCAATAGCAAACTCAAACAGAATAAAAAATCAGCAGCTCAAGGACAGTTCATTTAAAATTACCTAGTCACCTTGGTATAGCATCACACATACCTGTAATCCCAGTACTTGGAAGGCTGAGAAAGGAGGATTGCAGATTCAAGGCCAGCCTCAGCAATTTAACAAGACCATATTAGTTTCAAAATTAAAATAAAAAGGGCTGGAGGTATAGTTCAGAGTTAGAATGCCCCTGGCTTCAAACCCCAGGACCAAAAACATAAAAAATAAAATTAGAGGAACAAAAAAAGAATAGAAAGATTGAAAAAACTTAAAGGATTTATAAGACACCACTAGAGCTACATTAAAAGAATTCTGCAGGGGCTTGCTTCCTCAAGTCAAAATTAAAAAAATATGAATTAACAACATGAAAATAAATGAATGTATAAAACTCACTGTCAAGGTAATGATACACTAAAATTCAGAATGTTCCAATACTATGACAGTGACTTATAAATCACTGATAAATATAGCATAAAAATTAAAAACAAAGCTGGGCATGATGGGACACACTTGTAATCCCAGCATTTGGGAGGCTGAGACATGAGGATCATGGTTCGTGGACAGCCTCAGCTACTTAGTGATGCCCTTTGCAACTCAATGAGACCTGATTTCAAAATAAAGAATAAAAATACAGGGCTAGGTGTAGCTCAGAGTTAGAATGTCCCTAGGTTCCATCCCCAGTACCACAAAAAAGAAATTAAAAAACAACTTTAAAAACTAAGGCTACAATAATTTGTAAATGAATATACAATAAAATTCAGTCTTATAAATTATGACATCAATAACATAAAATGTTGAAGGAAAAGTTTAATTGTAGAGGATTTGAGTGCAGTTACATTATTACAACTTAAAATGTACTGTTAACTATATTTTATAGAATCTTTATGGTAATCTATAAAGAAAAACTATAGAAGCCTGGTGTGGTGGCTCATGCTTATAATCCCAGCATTTGGGATGATGAGACCAGAGGATCATGGTTCATGGACAGCCTCAGCTACTTAGGCTCTGCAACTCAGTGAGACCCTGTTTCAAAATAAAGAATAAAATATAGGGCAGGTGGTATAGCTCGGAGGTAGAATGCCCGTGGGTTCCATCCCCAGACCCACACACAAAGAAAAAACATAGTAGATATAAAAAAGATACAGAGAATAGAATAAAAAATACCACTATAAAAAATCATCAGACCACAAAAGAAGAGAAGAAAAGAACAAAGGAACTGTGAAACACACAGAAAATAACTTAGCATTTTTTTATGGTACTGGGGATGGAACCCCTCTACCTCTGGGCTACAATCCCATACCTATTTTATATTTTTATTTGGAAACAGGGTCTCTTAAGCCAGCATGGCTGGCTTCAAACCTGAACTATCCTCCTGTCTCCGCCTCCCAAGTGCGGGGATCACAAGCGTGCGCCACCATACCCAGCTGCAATAGTAGTTCTTACCTATAAATAATTGCTTCATATAAATAAATTAAATTCTCCAAAGACAGTATAATGGAATTGATTTTTTTTTTTTTTACTACCAGGAATTGAACTCAGGGGCATTCTACCTCTGAGCTACACTCCCAGTTCTATTTTTTTCTTTTTTATTTTAAAACATGGTCTTACTAAGTTGTGGAGGGCCTCACTAAGCAGCTGAGTCTGGCCATAAGCCTGAAATCCTCCTGTCTCAGCCTCCCAAGTACTGGAATTCTAAGCATGTGCCATCACACTTGGCTGAATAAATATTTTTGAATGCAACAATATGCTGCTATAAGGGACTCACATTGGTTTTAAGGACATACAGTCAGAATGTGAAAAAAACAAAAAAAATTACTTCATGAAAATGATAAGCAAATGAAATCAAGGTAGCTTTACTTATATCAGACAAAATAGACTTAGTCAGAAACTGTTACAAGAAACAAAGAAGGCCATTATATAATGAAAAAAGAGTTAATTTTTTAAGATGATATAAACTATAACTATATATATTTATTCATATCCAACTATGGAGCACTTATTGCAGACACTAACAGGGGTAAAGTGAGAAATAAAAAGTAATACAAGAAAAGATAGCAGAATAGAGGAAAAGAGTGAGTTTCTGTAACTATGAGACTCAGAATTTACCAGCAGGAAGACTGCTTCTTAGAAAAAGAAGAAAAGGAATCAGAACTCAAGAGAAGAAAGACAGTTGAAGCATGGAGGAATTAGATGCAGCACAGAGAGCAGAGGACTAAAAACAGCTCCACGCATCTCATCTGGTGAATGAAGAGTGTAGGCAACCCCATCCTGGCAAGTCCCTACAGGGGCTGTTGACTGCCAGAACCAGCAACTCTCAGAGACCTACTCCAACAAAGAAGAAGCCGAATCTTGTCAAGACACTGACTGCAGAAAACTGTCATCAAAAGTAAATGCATTCTTCTCTCCATGCTCAAATACCTCAAGACTTGACTCCCCAAACCAACCAGCTAGACTGACCAGCCAAACCAACTAGTGAAATCATGTGGCTACAGCTGAATTGAACCAGGAAAGGACAGGCCCTTCTTGCAGGAATCCCAGTGGCCACATTCTGCCTCTGCAAGACCACTGTACATCTACAAACCAAAAAGCCAAACTACCCAGAGAATTCCTGTTGGTTTAGCTTAACTCAACCCTGCCTTCAAGGACCCAAGTGGCACTTGTCAAGACTAACTTAACAAACTGTCCCAGCAGGAGCCTGCCCTGCGTGGCCACAGGGACTTGTGTGGCAATGAACAGAACCAAGGACTCTGTGAGTTTACAAATCATCCCTACAGAAGTGAGGGTAGGGGATACAGTCAGACACAGGAGAAACATGATTTAGCAGACAGCCTAGGGACATTTGGGCAGGAGGGACCTAAGGTCGACAATATATGGCACCCCTGCAGGGTCTCCAGTAATTACCACAGGACCACTAACCATGGTGTCTGTGGGTAAAATAACTCAGCCAGTCATGCTGCAACCTTGGAAGACTATGAGCTCATGCCTGGAGTTTTGGGGCACTACAAGGATGATGGCCATAGGGTGACAAAATTTCCCATGATTGCAGCCACCCAGAGCAGCAGCAGTGCCCCTGAGGCTAAATAACGAACCCACCCAGACCTGAGGCTCAGAACCTTACAATCTCCCTTTGCCAGAGCTTGAGCCCTAAAATCAAAGAGGCCAGGGGCCAGCAGGGTTTCATATGATCACAGTTATAGGCTGGGAATATAACACTCTCTTCACCAACAGAGTTTGACCTTGGTGTGCAGGCATACCAGTGACTGACAGCGCTCCATGTCATCATAACCAGCAGATCATCAGTGGTATCCATGGGCCATCAAATCTCAGTCAGCCAGGCCACAAGCTTGGAACATAGTAATCTATGGCCCTGCTGAGCTTATGCCCAGTGACCACATCGGCAGGAGATCAGTGCTCTGCAGGGTTTTATTGTGTTGCAACCAGCATAGCAACAGTGGTGTCTGTGGGACATTAAATCCTGACCGATAGGCTGTATACGCTGAACAGAACACCATAGTCTGGACCTATTGAATTTGGGCCTGAAGATCATAGTGGTCTGTAGCCAAACAGACTCCTGTTTGCCTGCTCTAAGAACTATATCTTGTTAAAGAGGCTTTGAGGGACAAACTCAAAAGCCTAAATATATGAGACAGATTCATAGAGGCAAATATATATATACCCCCCAGTATAGGTCTTATTATAAAGGGATAACAAGTAGACATAGGACTCTCACACAAAGAGGAAGAGGATGCCAAAAAAATAGAAATACAAACATGATCACTCTAAAAACATAAGAATGAAAACCAACAAGGAAACAATAAACTCCCACAACTCAAAAACAACAAATATCACCAATACAGAGCTGCAAAAAAATATGCCAAAAGGAGAATTTAGAATTTTAATTTTCAGTATGATCAAAGCCTTCAAAGAAAATCAGAGAAAGTGTACAGGAAATGAAAGAACATAAGAATAAATAAATTGAGGCTCTAAGTAAGATCCAAAAAGAGGCTTTAAGCAAAATAAAAGAGCCAATAAATGAATTAAAGACCTCAATAGAAACCACCTCTGGTATGCTAAACCACATGAAAAATAGAGTCTCACTCTTGGAAGACAGCTCATTCAAAACTAACCACACAATCAACAATATAGAGAATACAATATAATAACATTACCAGGACATCCAAGGAATATAGGATAATATGAAATGACCTAACTTATGAATAATAGATATTTTAAAAGGTCTAGAAGCACAAAACCTAAAGAGGTATTAAAAACCTCTTTAGAAAAATATCAGAGAAATTTCCAAACATAGAAAAATACTTAGACATCCACATACAAAAGACATTCAGAATACCAATAAGACATGATCAAAAAAACTTCATGACATACAATAATCACAGTGACTCATAGAGGCCAAGAAATGGATCTTAAATGCATCAAGAACAAAAGAATGGGTTAACGTTCAGAGATAAAACAATAAGAATCACTCCAAACTTTTCAACCCAAGTCATGAAAGCCAGAAGGGGCTAGAATGATGTACTTTAGGCTATGAAAGAAAACAGCTTCCAATCAAGACTACTATATTCACCAAAGATATCATTCCAAATTTATAGATAAATAAAAACCTTCCAAAACAAGCAGCAACTAAAATAATCAATGACTACCAAGCCAGCACTAGAGAAAATACTGAAAGAAATTTTAAAAAATAAGAAAAACAAGTAAATACTAGAACCAGATAAGGGGAAAATTCCACCAAATTGGCAACTAAGTGATGGAGAAATAACACCTATATCAAATGAAAAACATAACACAAATTAATAGAAAACAAAAATTATCTCTCAATAATAACATTGAATATCAAAAGTATAAACTTCCCAGTTAAAAGGCATAGACTAGCAATGTGGATTAAAGAACATAACCTATGCTGCTTGCCAGAAATTCACCTTACAGGCAAAGATATCCACAGGCTAAATGTAAAACACTGAAAAATGAGATATGATGTAAACGGAGACTAAAAGCAAGAAGAAGTAGTAACATTCATATCTAACAAAGACTTTAAGCTAAACCTATCAGAAAAGACAAAGCAGGTCACTTCTTATGAATAAAAGGAACACTCCAACAAGAAGATGTAATGATAGTAAAACATTCATGCCTCAAATGTTGGGGCACCGACTTTTATAAAACAAACCCTCTAGGACATAGGTCTCAAACAATCCCAAATACAATAACGTTAGGGAAATTCGACACATGGCTCATACGACTAGATGGATCTTCCAGGCAAAGATGAGTAAAGACTTCAGAGCAAGAGAACACTTTAACCAAATGGATCTAATAGACATATACAAAAGATTTCAACCAACAACAGCTGAACACACATTCTTCTCAGCTGCTCGTGGAACCTTCTCCAAAACAGACCACATTCTGGGCCACAAAGCAAGTTCTAGCAAGTTCAAAAATGTAATATAATTTCCTGCATCTTTTCAGATCATAATGGAAAGTAAGTAGAGATCAACAACAAGAATACCAAAAGAAGTTACATAAATACATGGAGACGGAATGATACACTTTTGAATGAGGGCTGGGTTATAGAAGAAATAAAGGGAAAATCAAAAAATTCCTAGAATTAAATAAAAATAGAAACACAACCAAAATCTATGGGACACTTTGAAGGTGGTTTTAAGAGGAAAATTTATAGCACTGAGTGCTCACATAAGAAAACTAGAAAGTTACAACTTAATGACACACTGCAAGGACCAAGAAAAACAGGAAAAGTTTAATCCCAAAGCCAGTAGAAAGCAGGAGATAATTAAAATCAGAGCAGAAATCAATGAAACAAAGAACAAAAACATACAAAGTATCAACAACACAAAAAGCTGATTCTTGCCAAGTGTGATGGCGCGATGGCGCGCTTGTAATCCCAGCACTTGGGAGGCTGAGACAGGAGGATCCGGGTTCTCAGACAGGCTCAGCTACTTAGTGAGGCCCTTTGCAACTCAGTGAGACCCTGTTTCAAAATAAAGAATAAGGCTGGGTGTAGTGGCGCATGCTTGTAATCCCCGCACTTGGGAGGCGGAGACAGGAGGATCGCGCTGGCTTAAGAGACCCTATTTCCAAATTTAAAAAAAAGTATAAAGTAGGTCTGGAAGTGTAGCCCCAAGGTAGAAGGGTTTCCAGGAACCCCAGTACCACAAAAGAAGGAAGGAAGGAAGGATAAAAATTAGGGCTGGGGTGTAGCTCAGAGGTAGAATGCCCCTAGGTTCCAACCCCAGTACTGTAAAAGGAAGGAAGGAAGGAAGGAAGGAAGGAAGGAAGGAAGGAAGGCAGGCAGGCAGGCAACTATTACGCCAGGCGTGGTGGCGCATGCTTGTAATCCCAGTATTTGGGAGGCTGAGACAGGATTATCGCACAGGTTCAAAGCCAGTCTCAGCTACTGAGTGAGGCTCTCCACAACTTAGTAAGACCCTGTTTCCAAATAAAGTATAAAAATAATAGGTCTGGGAGTATAGCCTAGAGGTAAAAATAAAAAAGCCCTGGGTTCCACCCCCAGTACCACAAAGAAAAAAGCTGGTTATTTAAAAAGATTAATAAACACTTAGCCAACCTAAACAAAAGAAAAAGAGAATAATCCCAAATTATTAAAATCATAAATTAAAAAGGAGACATCACCACATATAGTGGTGAAATCCAGAGGGTTATTAAAAATTATTTTGAAAATTAATACTTCAATGAACTGAAAAACTTTTAAAAAGTAGATTTTTAGACATATACAACCTACCTATATTGAACCAAGAAGATATATAAAACCTGAACCTACAGCCAGGTGTGGTGGTTCATGCTTGTAATCCCAGTTCTTGGGAGGCTGTGACAGGAGGATCTGGATTCATGGCTAGCCTCAGCTATTTAGTGAGGCCCTCCACAACTTAATGAGACCCTGTTTAAAAAATAAAGATTTTTTTTTTAAATGGGCTAAGGGTGCACCTCAGAGGTAGAATACCCCTGTGTTCAATCCCCAGCACCATAAAAAATACTTAAACCTACAAACCAATAGCAAGCAATGATAATAGAAAGCAATAAAAGTCTTCAAAGAAAAGCTCTGACCCAGATGGATTCCCAGCTGAATTCTACAAAACCTTTACAGAAAAAATAAACCCAAGACTTCACAAGTTATTCCCTGAAATCAAAAGAGAATCCTTCTATGATTCTCCTTCTACAAGGCCAGTATCACCTAAATACCAAAACTGAATAAAGATCCCTCAAGAAAAGAAAATTACAAATCAGTATCATTGATGAACAAAGATGTAAAAATTTTAAACAAAATATTAGTGATATGCATTCAAAATAATAAAGGGAAAATCAAAAAATTCCTAGAATTAAATAAAAATAGAAACACAACCAAAATCTATGGGACACTTTGAAGGTGGTTTTAAGAGGAAAATTTATAGCACTGAGTGCTCACATAAGAAAACCAGAAAGTTTGTATTGTATAACAGGAACAGGCTGGTTTTATTAAAGGTATGCAAGGCTGGTTCAACACACGTTATTCGCCACATAAACAGAACTAAGGACCAAAATCACATCATTATCTCAACAGATGCTGAGAAAACATTTGACAAAATAAATGTCCATGTGTGTAAAACAGCAACAACAGCAACAACACTGCAGAAAATCAGAATAAAAGGAACTTACCTCAGTGATATCAAGATAATATACAATAAACTCAAAGCCAACATCATATTAAATGGTGGGGGAAAACTGAGGGAATTCCCTTTAAAAGGAGGAACAAGACAAGGATGCACACTATCACCACTTCTTTTCAATATAGTACTCTAGACTCTTTCTAGAGTAATAAGAAAAGAGAAGGATATCAAAGGAATTCAAACAGGAAAAGAAGAATTGAAATTATTTCTATATACAGATAATAAGAGCTTTTATTTAGAAAACCCAAAAAGTCAATCAAAAGACTTATAGAGCTAATTAACAAATTCAGCAATGTAGCAGGATACAAAATCAATCTAAAAAATCAGTAGCCTTTCTCTATAACAACCACAAATCCACTGAAAAAGAAATCCAGAAAACAATTCTATTCACAATAACGACAAAACCAATAAAATACCTAGAAAATAATCTAACCAAGGAGGCAAAAAGCCTTTACCATAAAAATTGTAAAACACTAAAGAAATTAAAGAATATCTTAGAAGATGGAAAGATCTTTCTTGCTCTTGAAAAGACAGAATAAATATCAAATTGGCCAGTCTATCTAAAATGATCTCCAGAATCAATGTAATTTCTACCAAAATACCAATGTCATTCTTCATAAACCTAGAAAAATCAATCCTAAATACTATATGGAGAAACAAAAGACCCATAATAGCCAAAGCCAATTATCAGTAATGAGAACCATGCAGAAGGCATCACAATTCCTGACTTCAAATTATACAACAAATATAGAGTAATAAAAACACCATGGTATTGGCACAAAAACAGACACATAAACCAAGAGAACAGAATAAAAAATACAGAAACAAATCCATAAACTTATAGCCAATTGATTTTCAACAAAGGTGCCAAACGTATACACTGGAGGAAAGATAGCCTTTTCAACAAATGATGTTGGGAAAACTGGTTATTCATTTGTAGAACTTAAAAGACTTAACACTAAAAAACACAAATTACCCAATCAAGAAATGGGCAATTTATCCAGAATAACTAGGAAAATATAACTAGAAAATTCAAATAATTAAAAGTATAAACTGGAGAGAAAACATTATAACTTAATATCCCCAAATATAAAATATAATAAATACTGCAGCAAAATTAAACACCAACAAATTGCATAATCTAGAAGAAATGTATAATTCCTAAAAATCTACAGCCTATCAAGAATTAAACACAAACAGAGAGGAAATCTAACACACAAATAACAAGGAGATTAAATCAATAATTTAAAACCTTCCAGTAAAGAGAAGCCCGGGACCTAATAACATCACTGGTGAAATCTACAAAAACATTTAAGGAAGAATGAATACCAGTCCTCCTCAAACTATTCCAAAAAAATTAAAGAGGAAGAAATGCTTCCAAACATATTTTACAAAACCAACTTCACCCTAGTACCAAAGCCAGATAAAGACATTAAGTTTTATACATATAACAGGACAATATCCCCAGTGAGCACAGCAAAAATCCTCAACAAAATACTAGAAAACTGAATTAATCAGTAATAGGGGTTATTCAACATGATCAGGTAGGGGTTATTCCTAAAATACAAAGATACACCAAACATATACTAATCAATAAGTGTCATATATCATATTAACATAATGAAGTTATATTATTATCTCAATAGATGCAGAAAAAGAGATTGACAAAACTTAACATGTTTCAGGATAAAAACTCTCAACCAATTAGGTACAGAAAGAATGTACTTCAACACAATAAAGGCCAAATTGAACATGCTTATAGCTAACATTCTCAATAGTGAAAAGTTATAAGTCCTAGGGAGAGTAATCAAGAAAGAGAAAGAAACAGCATCCAAAGCAGAAGGATATTAAATCAACTCTCATTGCAGATGACATGCTCTTAGACATAGAAACCCTAAATATGCTACAAAAGAAATTTTGGAACAAACTAATTCAGTAAAGTTGCAGAGTACAAAATTAACATACGAAACTCAGCAGTATTTTTTTACATTAACAAACTATCTGCAAAAGAATCAAGAACCCCACTTACAATCATATCAGATAAATAATACTTACAAATAAATTTAACCAGGAGATAAAATGTCTGGACATTAAAACTATAAAATATTAATAAAAAAATTGAGGACACAAATAAATGAAAATATATCTTATGTTTACAACTGGAAGAATCGATAGTGTAAAAATGTATTTACAACCCAAAGCAACTTACAGATTCAGTACAATTCTTATCAAAATCCCAATAGCATTTTCCACATAGATGAAAAAGTCTAAAAGCTTATATGGAACCACAAAAGAACCCAATAGCGACAGCGATCTTCATCAAAGAAATAAACTGTACTCATCACACCAAAAATTTCAACAAATCTGATATTCTACAAAGGAATGAAGATGACACAATATTATGCCAGATGAGATCAGCCAGTCTCAGAAAGTGAAGGGTAGAATGTTTTCTCTCAAATGCAAAAGCTAGAGAGAAATCAGGAAACAAAAGGAACTTCAGATAAAAGAGATATACCAGTAGAATAGTGGAAGGGGATTTGGAGAGAGAGGTGGGAAGGGAGAAAAGGAGATGTGATCAAGGAAACCTTGGAAAAATACTATAGACATATATGAATTAATCAATACAAATCTCAGAAAGAAGTAAAAGGAGAAAGAGGGAGCGGGGTGGGATCCAGAAGGAAGCACACCAAGGGCTGTGTGCACGTATGTTCTATCACTCTGAATCTCATCATGATGTAAAATTACAATGTACCCATAAAATTCTTTATGGGTGCAATAAATACTTTTTTCTTTTCTTTTCTTTTTTTTTTTTTTTTTTTTGGTACTGGGGATGGAAGCCAGGGGTATTCTACCTGCGAGCTACAGCCCCAGCCCTATTTTTTATTCTTTATTTTGAAGCAGGGTCTCACTGAGTTGCAAAGGGCCTCACTAAGTAGTAGCCGAGGCTATCTGCAAAAAAAAAAATTCCTCCTATTTCAGCCCCCCAAATGTTGGGATTACAAGTGTGTGCCACCATCCCCGGCGTTGCAATAAATATTTTTTAAAGAAGACATACACGTGTCCGGTGTGGTCATTTCTACAGAAGAAATGGGAGTCTGCACCACGGTGCTCTGGCTCTTCTTCCTAATCTAACATTGCTTGGCTGAGCGAACCCGGCCATCATCCAAATGCCCATTTACATGGAAGGAAAGTGAAGATTTCACACTAGTAATGGAGAAGAAAAATTAGACTGAGAAACTGTAAAAAAGAAAATGAACCAAAATGAGTTTATAAGCAAAATAAAAGAATAAATGATAAAAGATGCTTTTCTCTTTTCTCAGTTACTACTTTTTAAAATTTTTGGTGCATTTTAATCATATATCTTAATGGGATAATGTCGCGTCCCTAGGGCTCCGGCCCGCAGAGCCCCAAGAAAGAAGACACAAACGCCGAGTCTGTTGACGATGCTTCCTCTTTAATGCTTCCCTTTAACGCTTCCCCGGCGTGCCCCTGCGTTCCCCAGCGTTCTCTCTCAATGCGCACAGCAGGCAAATATATCAGTCTCATAACCCCTCCCTCATCACTCCACCAACCCCAAGCTTCCCACAGCTAGGGCATGCGCATTTCTAACCCTCCCATAGGCGGGCTGGTGGTAGCACGAGGCGCTGCGTCACTGATCATCCGTAGGGCGCCTGATAGGGCTCACTGCGCAGGCTCAGGGCACCGCCAGCCTCGTGAGCCTCGTGACTTGGCAACGTGCCTAGGCGCCATCTTGAGTCCACGCTGGCAACAAGCCTGGGTGCCATCTCGGTCCAGCCGAGTGGGCCCTGACAGGATAAGACTTGTGCAGACATACATGCACATATCACCCAATTAGCCCTTACCCAATCCCCACCTCATTCCCTCCCCATCCCGCCTTCCCATGCTTAGCTTAGTGATTGACTTTGATATGTTTGTTTAAGTACATCACATGCTTTAGAGAGTTTCCCTCTTCCCCCCTCCCATCTCCACAGTTAGGTCGCCTTATTTGCTCCTCTATAGGATCACGTTCATCTAGAGTTCCTCCTGTTACCCATTTCTCCTTAGCTTTCAAATATTAGGAAAAGCATCCAATTTCTTCTTTTTTGTGACTGACTAATCTCACTTAGCATAATGTCCTCCGGTTCCATTCATTTCCTTGTAAATGATGTAATTGTGTTTTTCTTTATGGCTGAGTAAAATTCCATTGTGTACATATCCCACAGTTTTGTAATCCATTCATCTGTTGATGGACATGTTGGCTCGTTCCATAGTTTGGCTATGGTGAATTGTGCAGCTATGAACACAGATACGCATGCATGAGTTTGATAGTTTGGTTTCTTTTCTTTTGGGTAGATACCCAGAAGTGGTATTGCTGGGTCAAATGATAAATTTGTTCCCATTTTAAACCTATACAAAAGAGCATGTTTTGAGAATGTAAAGTGGCATACCCACTTTGGCAAACAATAATGCAGTTCCTCAGAATGGTAAATGTAGATGTGCCTCAGCCATTTTACTCTTCAATATCTACCCCTCAAAAGTGAAAACATATGTGTACCTAAAAACTTACACTGATGTTCACAAACGCATGATTCATAATAACCAAAAAAATAAACTCACAGATCAAATAATGAATAAAGGAAATGCAGTACATACTCAAAAATGGAACATTATTCAACAATAAAAAGTAATGGAGTATTGATATATTGTACAGTATGAATTAAATTTTAAAACAATATGCTATGTGAAACAGACAGCCAGGGGAAAAAACGTATTATGTAAACCCATTAATCCAAAATATCCACAAAGGTAAGCTGATAGAAGAAAGAGATTAGAGGCTTCCAGGAGTTAGTGGCCAAGGAAGGGGGAGGCAGGACTAGGAAGCGGTGGCGAGTAGATAGAAAGTTCATTTCAGGATGATGAAAAATGCAAAAATTAGCTTATGATGATCATTGTAAAATTCCACAAATGTACTGAAAAACTATCGAATTTTACACTTTAAGAAAGTGAACTTTATGGTATGTAAATTGTATCTCAATAGGGCGTTTTTAAATTGTTTTAAGAAGAGTGTGCGCTTCCTACCTGGAGGAAGGGGAGCACGCTATCAAAGGGGAATGTGTCTTATTCCTCTCCCAGCAACATTTGCCTGCCGCACCTGCCTTCTGCTCAGTGCATCACTCACCACCAGCAGAGGGAGCTAAAATGACGGCTTTCGGCAGCCTCTGCTTCCAATCACAAATCCTGTGCCTAGCGTAAAAGAATATTTTGAAATTTAAAGAAAACAGGCTTCATTGAGTTTTATCCTGACTTATGCCTACCAAAAGGATTGAATGGTTTATATGAATTTAGCTCTTAAAACAAGTCCACAATGTTCCATTTACACATCTCAGCTTCTTAATGGTACAATGTCCTCCATATTTTAAGAATATCATGATAGAATAGGATAGACTATGACATTTAGCAAATCCTTTGGTGCTCCTTCTGTATTGTTCACTTTTAAGACAGTCAATGAGATGCAACAGAAAAAATAGCTGACATCCCATGCATACAACATCCTCATGGGTCCAGGCTATGTACACGCACCTCTCATCTCTATTCCAGCTCCAAGACCAACCCATGTGTGATGTCATCACGGCACTGAGGATACTGGTACAAAATAAATGTTGTTATTTTTGCTGTATCAAAAGCTGAGAAAACAGCCCATGGAAAGGTATTCATTTATTCATGAAATATTATGACATATCTATGATATGCCAGACCTAGTAGAAAAAAAGCAGGTCCAGAAATTGTCCATGTATGGCTTACATTCATGGGGGAGTGATATAAAATAAACATACAAATAAAACATAATTTCAAACTATAATAACTACTTTGAAAAAAATTACAAAGTCATTAGAGAAATTATAACAGAAGGGACTAATTCAGACTGGGTGGCCAGAAGAGGTCTCTGAGAAGATAGTACTTACACCAAAATGGAGGAAGATGTTCTAGGGAGAATTAAATATTATTATATGAGACCTGAGGAAGGAAAAGACTTGGAGGAGTTTTAAGGTCTGTAGCATAACTGAAAATGGTATTGGCTGATGTTGGAGAGAAGAAAGTTTCCATAGGGCCCTATAGACCATGTTAAGGAATTGGAATATTATTTTAAATATAATGATGACCCTCAGAGTAATTTTGATTTGCATTTTCCTGTTTTATAGTTTCTTTTCAGTTCAATTGCTTTTTTTTTCTTTTTTTTTTTTGGAGGGGGGGTGGTGGTACTGGGGTTCCTGGAAGCCCTTCTACCTCCGGGCTACACTCCCAGACCTATTTTTTTTTTTAAACAGGGTCTCTTAAGCCAGCACAGCTGGCTTCAAACCTGCGCAATCCTCCTGTCTCCGCCGCCCAAACGCGGGGATTACACACGTGCGCCACCACGCTTGGCAATTGCTCATTTTTTATTGGGTTATTTGGTCTTTAGGTGTTAAGGGTTTTTTTTTTTTTTTTTTTTAGTTTTTTATATGTTCTAGAAAGTAGTCTATCAGAAGAGTAGCTAGCAAAGATTTTTCTCCCATTCTGTAGGCTCTCTCTTTAGGCTCTTGATTGTTTCCTTTGCTACACAGAAGCTTTTTAATTTTGATGCCACCTCATGTATTAATTCTCAGTTTTATTTCCTGAGCTTTGAGGATGTTATTGAGACAGTCTCTGCCAGTGACTACATGGTAGAGAGTGGTTCTATGTTTTCTTCTAGTAATTTCAAAGTTGACTTTTGTGCAAGTTGACAAATAGAGATCTAATTTTATTCTTCTACTTCCCCAGCACCATTTGTTGAAAAGACTGTCTTTTCTCCTACATATTTTTTGGTTCCTTTGTCAAAATTGAAATTCTATCTAATGCCAGATAAAATGGAAATCATCAAGAATATGAACAATAATAAATGTGTATGCCTATGTGAGGAAATAGAAATTCTTATTTACTGTTGGTAGGATTATAAACTAATGCAACTATAGAGATCAGTGTGGTGGTTCTTCAAAACACTAAGAATGGTGGGGCATGGTGGCACATGCCTCTAATCCCAGTACTTAGGAGGCTGAGATAGGAGGATTGCAAGTTCAAGGCCAGTTTCAACAACTTAGAAAGACCCTCAAAAACTTAGCAAGACCCTGTCTCAAAATAAAATATAGCTTGGAGGGATAATGCCCTTGGTTCAGTCTCCTGTATAAGAAAGAGAGACAGACAGATAGACAGATAGACAGACAGACAGACAGACAAGGAATAGAACCACTACATGACCCAGATATACCACTCTTCAGTACCTTTTTAAACAAATTAAAATTAGAATACTATAGTGAGGCATGTGTACCCCAATTTAAGGCAGGATAGTTCAAAATAGTCAAAGTGTAGAATTAAGGTAGGTATCCATTAACAGATTAACAGATAAAAATGTGGCATGCTTCAGTACACAATGAAATTGTATTCACCTATAAGGAAAAAGTTATGTCATCTGCAGGAAAATGAATAAAACTGGAGAAAATATTACACTAAGTGAGACCAGCCAGTCTAAGAAAGTCAAGCGTTACATTTTCTGCCACATGTGGAAGCTAACGAGAAAAACAGGAAACAACAGGAACTTCAGGTAAATGAGAAAAGAGGCTAATAGAGGAGGGGAAGAGGAGTAGAGGAGGAAAGTGGGAAGGGGGATAAAAGAGGACCGAGGAAGGAAACCATAAATAATGCTATGTCTGTATATGAAGATATGACTCCCAACCTCGCTAACACGTTAAGGAGGAAGATGAAGAAGGAACACACCAAATGGTGTGAGCATGGATATGTGTATCATTTTGAACCTCACTGTGATGTATAAATAAAAGTATTTTTAATATTTTCTTAAATCTGTAAATATAAATATAATAGGGAGCCATCAAAGAATCTTAAGCACATGATTGTGAAATAAGTTGCATTTTCAATAAGCTATTCTGGCCATAAAATAGAAACAACCCAAAAGGCTCAAAAGTAGAAAGTGGGAAAGGTATACCAGTATAAAGAAACCAACAAGTTTGTTACGAATCGTATGTAAGATTCAGGGACAATGAAAAATTGTAGGAGTCATCCTAGAAAAACTGTGACATACTCCTAAGCCCATTTCATGGCATCCTCCAAATCCACACTGCAATCCCTGTTCATCCCAGTTCCCTCTCAACATATCAGTCCCGGCCACATCCTCAGAAAGTCAGCTTCTGTGAAAAGTATAGCCAAACAGACAGTAATTCTGCTTTTCCCTCTCTTGGGGTATGTAAATCAATCCCAAAACAGAAAAAAAAAAAAATTCAGCTCATTCACTGCTTCCCAGAGAAAACATGTCTAATTAAAAAATGTATACGTGCTCCCTAGCACTGGGGGCCCCTGTGGCACCAGCTGTTAGAGTTATAATGGTGCATCAAATGAGGGGAATCAATTTTACACAGATGAGTAGAGATATAATATTTCAAGCTGAGCTTTGGAATTAACTAAATTTACATGCATGTTGTAGTAGAAAGAGCATGGAATGCAATTTCAGAGGACAGGGGGTCAATTCTTATTCAACCACTTACTAGCCCTGTGACTTTGAGCAATTTACTCAGCTTCTCTAAGCCTCTAGCTTCCCATACATAAAATGTACATATCAGTAATAACAATATCCATCTCTGGGAGAGATTGTGAATATGAAATGAGTCTGTTACGGTGCTCAATGGCTTCTCAATATCCTTATTTTAAGAATGCCCTTTCCAAAATGAATCAAGTTTCTCCAAATAAACTTCTAAAGATGGAAGTCATTCTTTAAAACTTAACAGCATTTTAATGTGATTGAACATGTTAATCTAATCCAATGAATTGAAATACTTAAGATAGCTCTCTGCATTAAGAAAAAATAAAATATCTACAACTACTAAAGGAACTGGCTATAATTGTTTGATATTCTATAAGTGATAGATGTTGGAAAAAATAAAAACAAATGGAATGAATAAATTGCTATCTCAAATTTCTAAAGAGTAAAAATATTTATTCCCACAGCAATCAATATACCTTGGGAACAAAACAATTGTTCAGCTTAAGGCTATTATGAAAATGCTTCCTATGCCTCCCCTGTCACTTAATGATTATGTCATTTAGAAATAATTGCCGGGTGTGGTTGCGCACGCTAGTAATCCCCGCGCTTGGGAGGCGGAGACAGGAGGATCGCGCAGTTTCGAAGCCAGCCTCGCTGGCTTAAGAGACCCTGTTTCCAAATAAAATATAAAAAAATAGGTCTGGAAGTGTAGCCTGGAGGTAGAAGGGTTCCATCCCCAGTACCACCAAAAAAAAAAAAAAAAAAAAAAAAAAAAAGCCTCTCAAAGTCTGTAAATTTCTATTTCATCACTTGTAAAATGGAAATAGTTCCATATTTTTTGAAAAGTCAATATCTTTCAGGTAAAGCACTGTAGCATGCACCTGGCACAAATGGGTACAGAATAAGTGTCAGTGTCCATCATTGTCATTTTTCTCAATAGGTCTTTTACTTAGAGAATATTTTGTTGTGTTTTATTTATCTCAGATATTTCAAACAGATTAAATGTATCCACTCTTCCTAGTAGACCCTAACCCCATCACTCTATCAAATTCACTCCTGTTATTAATGACCTGTGTAGTCATTAATTAAAGGTTATTAATTAAAAGTTATTAATGACCTACTGGGTACTGCTTCAACTCAGCTCTTTTGAAAACATATTATATTACAGATCACTTCTCCCATTTGAAAGAGTTTCCAGACACTGCGTTCTCCTTCTCCTCCTCCTCCTTCACTAGCCATGGGGGCTTCCTAATCTTTGTTGGTAGTTTCCCTGCACCAACCTCTAAGGTTGGACTCTGAGGCTCAGTCCTTGGCTCTCTTGCACTCATTCCTACAGTGATCTCAGCAAGTCTTGTGGCTTCAGTACCACCTGCATTCTGACAAATACCTAATTTTCATTTCCAGTCTGGAATTCTCTGAACACCAGACATATATACTCAACAACATGTCCAGTGTTTTCATGCAGATATATAATGTTTTCAAAATCAACATATCCAATTCCAACCTTTTTTTGTTTCCTCCCAATCTTTTTCTTCACATAGTCTTCCCCAGCTCAGTTCATGGCAACTTCATCCCTCCAGTTGTTCAGGTCAAAAACCTTTCATTCTTTTTTCCTGGTCCCCTCCTTCTTACAAAGCCCACATTTGATCCATCAGCAAATTCTGTCCACTCTATTTTCAGAAAACATCTGGAACCCAGCCCTTGATTCATCCTCATGTTGCCATTTCCACCGCTGCTACTGGGGCTCAAACCATCACGTGGATTTCTCCCTTCCCTCTCTCCGGAATTATCTGTGCTCCAACCCCAGCAGATTTATTTTATAGCTATGCAAATTAGATCAATTCTTCCTTGCTCAAACACTCTCCTGGCTCTCCATCTCACTCAAAGTAAAATCCTGTCCAGTCAAGGACTGAAATAGTTGGGATTTAGAATGTCCCCCTAAATTTCAAGGAAACTTGGTAACAATGTTGGAAGCAGGGCTTGGTTGGGAAGGAGGGGTTCTTGTAGGTGTCACCTTGAAGATTATATAAGGTCTCTCCTCCCCCTGCTCTCTTTCTGGTTTTCTGCCTACAGTTTATGAGAGCAGAGGCTTACTCTCTCCCTCTTGGCTTCCTGCAGTCTAAGCTCCACAGACCCAGCCAACAAGAACTGAATCCTGAAATCTCTAAAAACTATGAGCAAATAAATATTCCTTCCACATTGTGTGGAAGGTTGTTTTGGTTTACTGCAGTGAAAATGTCAACCAAGACTCTGTCCCCCTTGAAGTCTCCTCCTGTTCTCAGTTCACTCCAGCCCTACTGGCCTCTGCTCTTAATCAAGCATAGCAGGCCTGTGCCTGCCTGCCCAGGGGCCTTCGTAGTTATCGTTTGCCATCTCCATTGTAGTTACTATTTGCTCTCTCTTCTCATGGATGCCTGTGTGGTTCACTGCCCTGCTTCCTGCAGGTCTTCATTCCAATGTCACCTCTCTGTGAGCTCTTCCCTGGCCTTTCCACTTAAAACTGAAATTCACCCTCCCTGCCTCACACCTCTACCTCCTGCTCCTGCTTTTTTTTTGTTCTTTTGTGTGTGTGTGTGGAGGGGGGGAGACTGGGGATTGAACCCAGGGGGCATTTTACCTCTCAGCTATATCCCTGGCCCTTTCTTCATTTTTTGTTTTGAAGTAGGGTCTCAATAGGTTCTTGAGAGTCTTGCTAAGTTGCTGAGGCTGGTCTTGACCCCATGATCCTCCTGTCTCAGCCTTTAAGTAGTAGGATTAGAGGGATGCACCATCACACCCAGCTACTTATCCATTTTTTTAAATTACCTGCATCTCTAGAATGTAAACTCTCTCTCTGGAATGTAAAAAGTAGAGATTTTTGCCCAGAGTATTGCCATAGTAGGCACTTAATAGTTATTTATCAAACAAGATAAAATGGAGTAGTTTTCCTAGGCCAGAAATAGATGAAAATTAACTTCTTAAATATAATTAAAGCCTTAAGCTTTCTAGCACTTAAGTAAGACAATTATTTTAAAAAATTTTTTGTGTGTGTGTGGGTCTGGGGATGGAACCCAGGGGCATTCAACCTCCGAGCTACACCCCCTGCCCTATTTTTTATTCTTTATTTTAAAACTGGGTCTTGCTGAGTTGCGGAGCGTCTCACTAAGTAGTGAGAACTGCGATCCTCCGGTCTCAGCCTCCCGGATGCTGGGATTACAAGCATGAGCCACCATGCCCAGCTCTAAGTAAGACAATTTTAAATATGTCCTTATGAAACAAAATACATGATAGCAGCCATAATAGTTGATTTCTTCCCATTCTAACATATATAAATAGATAGATGATAGATAGAGCAATAAATTAATAGGTAGATACATACATAGAACCCACTAGACAAGTATATTGATTTATACCACATTAATTTTTGTTTATATATCACACTGAAACTTAAACTTTGGCAATACGCTTCCTTTACTATTCTAAATAGGCCACCCAAGGAACTATTCTTTGTAATACTCTTCTGCTTGCAGACATCTTAAAAAGTATTTTCTTTGTCTTATCTACATTATATAAAATAAGCAAAGATTTTCCATCTTAAATAGATTTTTTTAAAAGCTTCCTATCTCCATGATTTCTAAAGAAGGACAAATTAATTTTAGAAATTGTATCGAATACATCTTAGAATAAATTGAGTTAACATCTCTTTCTTTTCAAAATAGTCTAGATTTCTAAACTTTTGTTCTCTAAAATGTGATATCTGCCTTTTTTCTCTTTATTGCTCAAACACCTGTTTGTTGTTCCTTCAAAAGAGACTTAATCGCCGGGCGTGGTGGCGCACGCTTGTAATCCCCGTGCTTGGGAGGCGGAGACAGGAGGATCGCGCTGGTTCGAAGCCAGCCGCGCTGGCTTAAGAGACCCTGTTTCCAAAAATAAAAAAAGTATAAAATAGGTCTGGGAGCGTAGCCCGGAGGTAGAAGGGCTTCCAGGAACCTCAGTACCACACACACATAGAGACTTACTGGAGTCTGGCCACATATTTTGTCCTGAGCTACAGGCACAGGTTCCCAGGTTCTCAGAGTGAAGGTTAAAAAACATTAGCATGTGGAAATGAAATTAAAAGCACGTTGTCAAACATGTTGAATTTCAAGGAAAAATACACCCTCTTCTGAAATTTCATTCATAAATAAACCAATAGTATAAGCCAACATCAGAAGTCCATGGTAGTGCTATTAGCAACTGAATGTCCACACTTACTTGGCACTTAATGGAGTCACTCAAGAGGTTTTTTAACACTCCATAGAAAAAACTGACCTTGCTCATAAAAGATTTCAACTAACAAGTATCTAAGAAAAGTCAGCTACTTGATATAGTTACATGTCTTTTTATGCTGGAGACAACAGGCACATTTTCTACAATACTTAAAGCAGCCTTGAAGTAGAGGTGTTAAGTCCTGTTTGGGTCCCACTCTCATTTACTAATATGATTACTTGATCGTTTTTATTTGTCTGTTTGTAACTGGAATGAGCCTGCAACTAACACGCTGCCACTGCTGTTTACAGCCTCCCAAATAAAGGGGAAGGGGAGGGGAAAATCCCAAAAGAAACAAGGTGGATGTAAAGTAAAACTGTGCCCTACTAATTGAGAAAGGCAATAATTTTATTAATGTTTGGAATAATTTTTATTTCATCTATGAAAAGTAGTATTGCTAAACAAAGTAATGGTACACAAACCCTTCTAAGAAATGTAGCTCATCTCTGCATGCCATTTCATTTTATTATTTCACTGGGTAGTCTTATTTCCAAAAAAATATTTTAAAAGTTCCATTCATGGAACTCAACATGGTTTGTAAACGTGTGTGACTGTGTATGTGTGTGCATGCACTTAACCAATGCCTGCCACTACTGCCAGGGCATAAATTCCAACAGTCCAGGGATCTTCTGTTTTATCTATCATACCCATCAGTGCATTCTTAGTACCAGATGGAATACCTAGCCCAGAGCAAGTTCTCAATAAATATTTAGCCAATGAATAAATAAATGTCCCTCTTGCACTCTCTTACTGAATTGTACCAAGAAGAAGGTAGTTTGGGGATTACCGATTTGCTGAACTAGTGAAATAATAATTAAAAGTCATTTGTAATTATTCCTTCAGGCATGCCCTTAATTCTATGCTATTTTGTTAAACACCTGATTCAAATCAACAAAATGCCAACAGTATTTGAGACTAGGCCCACCCATCCTTGGGCTTCTTTCTAGTGCATTTGTCTAACTTGTCTAACTCTTTGGTCCTGTTAACTTTTTCTCATCTTTCTCCTACACTGAGATATTTCTCAAGTTTTCTTCTCCTTATTATTTCATCAGGGAAGCTCCATAAAGTAAGATGACTTACCCACCTGGGTTTAAAGTCAGCCTGTTTAAGTTCAGCCTATTCTCTGCTTCTTTGCCATGTGATCTTGGGCCTCATTTTTTCAGCTATAAAATGGGGATGCTAATAGTACCTACCTCACGGGGGTAGTTGTGAGGATTCAATGTGAACGAGCAACCCAGACACAATCTATGATAAAGGATTTATGTCTGGCTCAAGACAAATAATGTATATCAGGAAACATTCGAACCATGTTTATAGCCGCACAACTCACAATAACCAAATTAAGGAACCAACCTAGGTGTCCGTCAACAGATGAATAGATTAAGAAAATGTGATATAGACACATAATAGGGTTTTACTCAGCCATAAAGAAAAACAAAATTATGTCATTTGCAGGAAAACGGATAGAAATAGAGATTATTATGTTAAGTGAGATCAGCCAGCCTCAGAATGACACAGGCCATATGCTCACTCTCCTATGTGGAAGCTAAAGAGAAAATAGGAAAGAAAAGGGATTTTATGAAAATGAGGAGAAAGACCAGTAGAATATTGGAAGGAATTAAGGGAGGGAGGAAGAGAGTTGTTGTTCTGATCAGCTTTCTTGCAGCCATAATCTAAAGACCTGATCACATAACTTACAGGAAAGATTTCTTTTCTTTCAGTTTGGGGCTCAGTCCATCTGAGGCTGAGGACTGTGGATCTTATGGCATCGTGGCAGGAGGCTGAGGGAGAGCACGTGGGTGTGCTTCTCACACATCACAGAGGCTGGAGGCCAGAAGCAAGAGAAGAGTAGAGGGAAGAGGAACCATTTTTATAAACCCAACGCTGCAGCCCAGGGAGCACCTCCTCCAGCCACACCCCACAGGCCTGCCAGGTACACCCAGGTGTACTCCCATTACAGTGCTTTTAACCACCTTTGGGATTTCAATCTTCATGACTCAATTACATCAGCTCCAAACATTTATAAGTAAGCTCTTTATGGGACATTTTCTAACAGGAGGTAAAATGGAGCTTTGGAGAAGGAGAGACAAGTGATGTTATATTCACATATGAGGTGTCACTACCAATCCCGCGAGCATGGATAGGGAGAGGGTAAGGAGGAAAACACAGCAAAAGATGTTGTGTGCATAAATAGATGTATCACTTTGAATCTTACTACAATGTGTAATTACATTGCACCAATACAATTCTTGGGAGGAGAGAGGAAAAGAAAGAAACATTTGAAACTGCAACCATACACATCACAGCCAGCCCTCTTCATTTTGAAAAATTTTCTCAACCGCAAATTTGACATGTCCAGAGCTAAATTTATTGTCTTCTTTTCAAAGCCTGTTCCCCTTCCAGAGTGTAAAATGATGACTTTGGAGCCAAGCACACCACAGATTCAATGTCAACGATGCCATTTATTGGTAGAGTAACTTTGGAAAGTTATTTAATAACTTAGCCTTGTTCTCCTTAGCTGTAAAAAGAAGATAATTTTATTTTATTTTCAAGAGAAATAAATAGGAGGGGATGTATTTGAGACACTTAGAATAGCAGCTGGTACAAATAACGATTCAAAAATGGTAATTATTGCCAGGCGTGGTGGCACACGCTTGTAATCCCAGCATTTGGGAGGCTGAGACAGGAGGATCTCATTTTATGGCCAGCCTCAGGTACTTAGTGAGGCCCTCTGCAACTCAGTGAGACCCTGTTTCCAAATAAATAATAATAATAATAATAATAATAATAATAATAGGGCTGGGGTATAGCTCAGAGGTAGAATGCCCCTGAGTTCCATCCCCAGTACTGCAAAAAAAATGGTAATTATTTTGTGGTAAATAACCATAATCTGTCCAATCTCCCAGTTTAGAGGGCATGGAGACATTACAGTTCCTGGGAGGTCCCACAATCACCAAGTCTTCCCCATCCTGCCCCTAAAATATATATTTTTTTTGTGGTACTGGGGTTCCTGGAAGCCCTTCTACCTCCAGGCTACATTCCCAGACCTGTTTTTACATTTTTATTTGGAAACAGGGTCTCCTAAGCCAGCGCGTGCGGCTGGCTTCGAACCTGCATGATCCTCCTGTCTCTGCCTCCCAAGCACGGGGATTACAAGCGTGCGCCACCATGCCCGGCCTGCCCCTGAAATATTGCAAGCATTTAACCTCCCTTCTCCCCATGTCTACTGCTACAGACGGATTGAAGCATTTCTCTCCTGTTGCTCATATCAGTGCTACCTCCCAACTCCTGCTCCCACCACTCATCTCTGGCTTCTGAACCAACCACCCAAGCTCACAGAGTTCTCTTCTTCCAGAGACAGCATGTGGCTATGCCCCTCCTCCGCTCAAACACTCTGGCCCCCTGCACCCAAGAACAAGTTCAAGCTTAATATAACATAATGTTAAAATGCCCTTTTTACAATCCCTCTGCCCCTTAGTGTATCTTTCTAGCTTTTATTTATTTATTTATTTATTTATTTATTTATTTATTGTACAGAGGATGAAACCCAAGGTAAAATGGGACTTTTTTTTTACCTCCAAGCAATACCCCTTACCCCCCAACCCTTTTTATTCTTTATTTTCAAACAGGATCTCCCTAAATTGCTGAGGGCTTCACGAAGATGCTAAGTCTGTCCTCATACCTGAGATCATCCTATCTCAGCCTCCCCAAGACTGGGCTTACAGGTGTGTACCACCATGTCCAGCTCTGTCTTTCCAGCTTACCTTATGCCAGTCTTCAAAGCATCATACCTACATTCTAATTGGGTAGCCATGCTAAACATTGTGTGAAAATTACAGTTTGTCTTCACCCAAAACAAAGAATGCTCCTCCATTCCTCTTCACTTAACAAGCCCCAGCTGATCTCTCAGGAGCTCACACCAAACTCCACCTTTCCATGCAGCTTTTCCCTGGGGTAGTTTTTCTTCCTTTTTACCTTAACAGCATGTTTGCATTCCTGTTGTTACACTGGAATGAGTGTGTGTGTGTGTTTGTGTGTGTGTGTGTGTGTGTGTGTGTGTGGTGCTGTTGTTATTGTTGGGGAATGAAGAACCCCAGGGCATTCTATGTCCATGCTACACCCGTAGTCTCTTTAATTTTTATTTTAAAACAGAGTCTCACTAGGTTACTGAGAGGCTTGCTCTGTTGCTGAGGCTGGCCTTGAACCTGTGATCCTTCTGTCTCAGCCTTCAAAGTGCTGGGATTAGAGGCATATGCCACCATTTCTGGTCTTTATATTACATTTTAATTCTGTGTTCTCCATGTCCCTTCTCAATTCAATGGTGAATTCCTTGAAAGCAGGTGCCATATGCATTTATTTCCATATACTCAGTGCTTGGCATCTACTGGAAGGGCAAGAGATACCTTTGAATAAACATATTCTGGCTAAAATGAAAACTGAGGCTTTATGAAAACTGGAATCTCAGGCTTGTGTCATTAGCAAAAAAAAAAAAAACTCAAGGCTTATCATCTCCCTTCAACACTACTATTTTTAATAGTTGAGAAGACTTTCTTAAAAAGAAAAACCCTTAGGAAAAAAAGTGGAAACTCCCTACGTCTGCCATATATTAAGTGCTTACTGCCTGTGACACAGGAATTCTTCCACTAACATTTGTGCAGGAATGGTGCGATTACCTCCCATATTCCTGATACAGAAACTGGACCTCACAGAGGAAGGACTCCAAGACCCACATCTTGTAAGTGACCAAGCAGGGATTTGAACCCGGTAAAAGGAGACTGAGCCAATCAATGATCCTCGGACAGCCTCAGTACTCTCAACAATCCTGATAGGAGATTAGGAAGAAAATAGGAGTGAGGAAAACAGAGATCAAATGAACAAAGAAGACGTGGTGGCATACGCTTATAATCCCAGCATTCGGGAGGCTGAGACAGGAGGATCGAGGTTCGTGGCCAGCCTCAGCTACTTAGTGAGGCCCTTTGCAACCCAGTGAGGCCTTGTTTCAAAAACAAAGAATAAAAAATAGGGCTGGGGTGTAGCTCGGAGGTAGAATGCCCCTGGGTTCCATCCCTAGTACCGAAAAAAAAAATAAATAAATAAAAGAGTAAAGGTTGATAAGAAAATGGATCAACTTTTATAAAACATATTTTAAAAATATTTTTGGCAGTACACTGATGTATTTTTCTGCCAAGTGCCAATCTATATGCAAGAGAAGAATAATCAATGAAACTTATAATGTTATTTCTTGTTTAAGAACAATAAAAACAAACAGGCTCATTTTATTAATCTGTAAACCTAATAACACTCAACAAAAGGTTTCTGTAAATTTTAATTGCAGTAATCTGGACAATGTTTCACTATGACTCATTGAATTGAACTGCAATGTTTGTGCAATATATTTTGTCTTGCTTTATGAGATTGTAATTGAACCAAAATGCTACTATACCTATTCAATTAAAATACACCAGACTTATCAAAATAAAGCATTTTGGGAAATAGCGTTTTTTTTTTTTTTTGAAAATAGCATTGTTTTTATTGTTCTTGCACAAGAAATAACATTATAAGTTTCATTGATTATTCTTCTCTTGCATATAGATTGGCACTTGGCAGAAAAATACATCAGGGTACTGCCAAAAATATTTTTAAAATATGTTTTATAAAAGTTGATCCATTTTCTTATCAACCTTTATTCTTTTTTTTTTTTTTTTCGGTACTAGGGATGGAACCCAGGGGCATTCTACCTCTGAGCTACATCCCAGCCCTATTTTTTATTCTTTGTTTTTGAAACAGGGCCTCACTGGGTTGGGAAATAGCATCTGTCCTTGTTTAGTTTACTTTCTAATTCCCGCATGTCCATGGAATGAAATCTATGCGTTAGTTCCTTTAGGCAAGCTGGTCCAAGTCTTTCTTAGCTTTACAATTTCTGCCCCACGTCTATTTCTTTTTCTTTTCTGGGATATGCTTACCAAGTATTATTCTCTGGTGTTTGGGAAGAGTTATATCCTAACTATAGTATATTTCTACAAGCCTTTTCACAAGTATTTAGCAAAAGCAGTAATACGGGAAGTTTTACCTGGTACTCTGCGAAGGGACTGTGTCTAGTGATGGCCACGCCTCTCACCTGAACTGACCACCTGTTTGCTATCTCCCAGCTCCAGGTTCTGCTCTTGATAGTACTCCTACTCTTTTCTCACCCAACAAATTCATTCACTCCTTCTTTTTTCTTTTTATTTCGAAAACTGTTTGTGAGATAGATGATTCTGGGCTTGCTGATACTGACAGACCCATAATCGCTTAGTCAAAACGTTCAGTGTTACGGATGCTGAATACAGAATTTTAAAGGGTTTTAAAATTGGATGTATTTAAATAAGAGCCCCTATGTTACATAAAATCATCAGTGGGGTCTGGGGAAGCACCCTCTAACTAACTCATCTGTATTTCTGCAGAATTTAAATGAAGATTTACACAAAATGACACTAAGCCAAGCATGAGAAGGAGGGAGGGGGGTGGAACGGGGCAGGAAATGGATAAGAGCTAATTGGGTGGTGTGTGCACGTATGCCTCCACCATCTTGTACTCCATCAAGATGTATGACTACAATACACCAATAAAATATTTTTTACCAATAAAATATTTTAAAGAAAGATTTACACAAAATGAAAGACTGACTCCAAACAAAGCCACACTGGTTCCGTTCAAATTTTGACACCAAATACATTTCAAAAATTATTATCCGTTCCAGAGCTCTTAATATTTCAGAATTGCAGAAGGGAGATTATGGATGTGTATATCAAAACATCTTTCCCCTTTCAAAGCTCTTAAAAATCTCAGAATTACAGATGAGGAATTATGCATGAGTATATACTCTAGCTACCAGACGAGGGAAGCAGCTCTGCGTAAAAGAACCTGTTAGCAAATTTACTGTTTTGGAGTACAGCCTAAGTTTGGTCTGAGTCATAGCATTTACATATGAGCATGTGAACATGGTAGATAGTTTTAAAAATCCTAAAAGTGTAGTAGTTCTAACATGACCAGAAAAAAGAGCCATCACACTGGGCATATGGAAGAGTTTGAACACTTAACATGGTATTTGGCAGGATTAAATAAAGCATGTGAATGAGCAGGAAGATCATTTAATTTCAAGTGTTTTTGTTATTTTTTCCCATTAATTTTATTCTTAGCTTGAAAAAAAAAACCTGCCCCTGGTTTGCATGCGAGTTTGATGGGACACATGTTCTCAGGAAGCAGGCTGCATACCAGAAGGAGTATGTTCATTATCATACATGAAATTAGACAAGGGGATCAAAATGAGCTGGAGAATTGATAATATCATATACCACTGATCTTTCTTTTAAAACATGTGGATATATTTAAAGGTTCCCTTTATGCTGGATAAAATCAAAGACAGATCCAATTGATTTTACATAATAGGCTATTTCAAAGTAATGAATTAGCTGAACTAAGGCTTTTTCACAAAATAAATAATTCTGAAAGAAAATAGATCTTTATTCCTAAATCCTCCTCCTCCTTTCTCAATTAATTAGACTTTGTTGGTGAAAGGAAGTTAAGAAACTCAGCATAAGCCTGATTATATCATGAATGTAAAATGAGCAGGGCAAATAATGGGCTCTATACTCTTTCAAACAAGTTAAATAAGTCCATAATAGCCCACCAGTTGTGTAAACACTATTTCACTACACTTGTAAAAAAAATATTGACTTACCTGTTAACTAAAATTATCCTGGCATGCTTCAACTAAGCTTATTAGCAATTCTTGTGGTGTATGTGAATGTTTTTAGTTGTGGACTTCTATCAAGGATTAAAGAACTAGGAAAACATCCGTTTAGCAAGGCCAGAAAATAGACACATACCCGACTACCCCTTAACAGAACTGATTTTAAGAACCTGCAAACTTAAGAGTCTAAAAAGTAAAGACTAATTTCCATCCTGGCAAAATATAGTCCATTACTCAGTAGCTCATTAACACTGATATACTTACCAATTAAAAAAAAATGAGTACATCAAACATAAAAATCAAACTAACTTTACTAACCTTATTATAGTATATACAAGACAAGGTAGCTTTTTGTTTCTCTGACATCTCAACAGTAGGTACTTCTGTGGATCACTGGTTGTTGGAAGAAACCATAAATAAATATATATGTCTATATATTTATATATTTATATATATTTATATATATTGGGGAAAAGAGATTTAATATATATTTGTCTCTATTGTTCATAATACACAAAAACAAACAAAAAACTCACCTTTCTTGGCTGCATGTGGTGGCACATGCCTATGATCCCAAGCAACTCAGGAGACTGAGGAAAAAAGATACAAATTAGAAGCCAGCCTGGGCAACATAGTGAGACCCTATCTCAAAATAAAATAGAACTGGGGGTGTGTCTCAGTGGTAAAGTACTTGCATAATAGACATAAGGCCCTGAGTTTAACCACCAGCACTGAGAACACACACACACACACACACACACACACACACACACGCACACCAAAAAAAACCCCACTACTCCAAATGGTTCTACTACAGTTCAAAAAAGAGCTCACATTTTTCTACAAAGATATGCAATTTTATTTTTCAATAAAACAACAGTATGCTTAAGGTCCTATCCATTTGAAGCCTATATTCTGACTAGAATTCCCAAAGAATTGGGAAGAGCGTGTGGAAATTAAAGTCAAAAGACTCACGTTAGAATTTTAGCCCCATCATTAACTTGCTAACCAAAATTATAAAAACTACTTACATTTCCCATCCTTAAATGTGGGGTAAGAATCTTACCCATCCTTCTGAGGACCCAGTGAGAGCATGTGACTACACAGTCATTACCAGAAAGTTTGAAAACTATTTTATTACTAAATGGTATTTTCTACAAAACAGAAAGAAGCCTTAATGTAACTGTTTTAGTATTCAAGGAACCTGGTTTGCTGTATTTTCATCTTTATAAGCTAAGATTAGAGGACTAACATCCACCCATTCAGGCAATAAAGTCACTATCGGCCATACCATTCTTGTCTTCAACCCACAGGATCTTGTATTAGAACATCTACCAGGCCCTTCTCAAACCTTTCCTGTGTCCTGTGCTTTCTGGCTTTTACTGAGCATGCTTAATGGTATGCAACCACAGCTGAGCACTCACTCATTGGCTTAAGTAACAAAACAAAAGTAAGCTGTTCATCCAGCTTGGAGGTGATGCAGCGGAAATGGCTTTAGATCCAGGTGTCTAGAAGATAACCTTAGGATTTGCTTCTCTCCTTGACTGTGCTAACGATCCATTCCCAAGGAGCTTTCTCCCTAAGGCAGAAGGGCAGCCCCCGTGAGCTCCAGATTTTTGTCTTTAAGGCTCAAGTGAAAGGCAAAGGTCCTCACATCCCAGGAACCATGACAACCACCCAAACAGATTCAGATTTGTTTGTCCTGTGTGGGTCACGTTTTCTTCCCCAGAACAAGGAGGTGGAGCCACATGTTTGACAGCCCTAGGGCTTGGGAGGCAGTTTCCTAAAGGAAAACTGTGAAGTGCTCTTACTACAAGGAGAGGAGAGAAATGCCAGGTATGCATACATGTATATGTATAATATATATATATATATATATAATCTGATGTGCATTATCCCCAACCCCCAGCATATCTGTCTTCCCTGTATAATTAAATCAGAAACCTCTTTTCTCTACTTTCACTTGTTAATAAGCTTCAACTCCCCAAAAGAAAAGGCACTAGCAGGTTGAAAATCTACTTGATTTCAAGTTCCAGACATTTTAACATTTGGAACAACCTTGGTAAATAATACTCCTTTACAGAGAAGGTAACTGAGACTTAGCTTGGTTCATTCTGTGTTCGATCAACCTGAAACTGGAAGAACCTAGATTCAACTGTAGTTCTGCCTGATTCACCCCCCCCACTAAAGTGCTCTGCTCCTTTGAGCAACCTTGACATCAAAGGAAGTGCTGTTTGATGTTCTTAAAAGGATAGTGAATGAGCACAACCATTTCTGGATGCCAATGTTGATAAATCAATCAGTCAACAAATATTTGTTAAGGACTCACTATTATGAGTCCATAGTCTGAGTCCTGCAGGCAAAGAGACCAATGGGCTAAGTCTTTTCCACCAAAGTAGGCACACTCAAGTTGGCAAAACGTATATTCAGGAGACCTCTAGAGCACCACTATGTGGTAGTTCTAACACACTTTCAATGAGAGACTCAGGATGGGATTCCTGTTCTGAGTCTGTCATCCTTTAGACTGCAAGCTTCCTGAGGAGGGGTCAGTCTCTGAGCAGCATATCAGTTGTCTGTCCACAAGTACATGTGAAAGGTCTCATAAAAAGAGGAAGTCATGAGTTCCTATTACAAAATAAACAATGTGTGGATAGATTTTTTGAATGGAAGAAAGGCAATCAGTAGATATTCTGTAAGTGTGAAAGGAATGGTTGGGAGAAGCCAGCATAATATGTGAATGAATGAGCAATGAGTGTGAATAGCTGTGCAAAGTCAAGTGGGGAGACAAAACAGAAGTGGGTACCAAACTGATTATTCAGAAACCTGGGTAATTCAGTCTCCAGGGACACTGTCGTCTTCCCCAAAGCCTGGGCCACGGTTCCTTTATTTGCAAAATGAGCAGGATGGAGTCTATAATCACCTCTTCCACTGTCTCTCCAATTACAGAGAGTCATGAACTTGCTGATGATTGGACTCACCCAAGAAAAAAGCATGTTTGGAATACAGATTTAGGTCAAGAAAAAATATATTCTACTATATATATTTATATGAACTTTTCTCAGGTGAACAAATAGATAGGTTTGGCAGTCACTCCAGGAATGAAAGAGGGCCAATATACAGCACCCCTATATTCTCTCTCTCTCTCTCTCTCTCTCTCTCTCTCTCTCTCTCTCTCTCTCCTCCACCCACCCCACGCACACACACAATCTCAACTGTAAAAAAATAATTCAGAAGCTTCTATGGGGAATTCAGGTGGACAGCCTAAAATGAAAAAGATTAGGAGGGACCTTGAAAGTAAAAGGGTTTCCTGCTTTCCTGCAGCAAGAAGGTTTTGTAAAGTTTGTGTGTCTGGAGGCAGGCCGGGGCTCACACCCCTTTCACCGGCTCCCTGGGATGTGGAAAAGGCAACTTTGACCTCATGCAGGACTTCTCTCCAAGAAAGCCCCGAATTGTTTCCTTCTTTTCCCCTGCAGATTCACTGTAGGGCACTTTCTGAGGTGTGGAAACCTGCACTTTTCACTAGCATTCTGTAAACGTGCTAGGAATCCGGTGCTGCTCACCTGGGTGAAATTGTTCCAGAAAAGCCTGGGCAGTTAAGATGAAAAGCCTCCCCCCACAACTACCCCACACAGACATCAAAATAAAACAGTCTGTCCTTCCTGCATCACTTTTCTATGATTCCCCTGAGATTCTAAGACTTTTTTTTTTTTTCTTTCTGGTCTGGGGATGGAACCCAGAGGCATTTGACCTCCGAGCTACACCCCCTGCCCAATTTTTTATTCTTTATTTTGAAACAGGGTCTCACTGAGTTGTGGAGGGCCTCACTAAGTAGCTGAGGCTGTCCGCAAACCACGATCCTCCGGTCTCAGCCTCCCAAATGCTGGGATTACAGTCATTTCCCTGTCCTCTCCAGGAGAAGTTAGGAAGCTCCAAGCTGCATTTACTTAGCGATTAGTCTGGCACTTTTAGTTTAGGGGAAAGCAAATCAGATGGTGCTCTGACATGAGGACCAAAAAAGCCACCCATCGTTCGCCGAGGATGCCTGCTTTCTTGCCCCATAACTTTTTTCTGTATTCGATTTTAGACCCTGATTAAGTTGTCCAGGCATCCCTTCTAGTTTATGAAGCCGGCCTGGACGAAGCATTCCGTCCTTCCGTCCCTGCGCATCTGCCTCTGTGGCTCTGAAGAGGGTCCTTCCCATGTCAAGACTCTGGGTCTTGGGGGCTCGGGCTGGGGTGAGGGAGGGCGTCCCCTGGGGAGAGGGTGGGCGTCCCCCAAGGTGGGGGGGGTGTCCCCCAGGGTGAGGGTGGGCGTCCCCCAAGGTGGGGGGTGTCCCCCGGGGTGAGGGTGGGCGTCCCCCGGGGGTGAGGGTGAGGGTGGACTTCCCCCGGGGGTGAGGGTGGGCGTCTCCCGGGGTAAGGGTGGGCGTCCCCTGGGGTGAGGGTGGGTGTCCCCCGGGGTAAGGGTGAAAGTGGGCGTCCCCCGAAGTGAAAGTGGGTGTCCCCCGGGGTGAGGGTGGGCGTCCCCTGGGTGAGGGTGGGCGTCCCCTGGGTGAGGGTGGGCGTTCCCCGGGGTGAGGGTAAAAGTGGGCGTTCCCCGGGGTGAAGGTGGGCGTCCCCCGGGGTGGGGGGTGTCCCCCAGGGTGAGGGTGGGCGTCTCCCGGGGTGAGGGTGGGCGTCTCCCGGGGTGAGGGTGGGCGTTCTCCAGGGTGAGGGTGGGCGTCCCCTGGGGTGAGGGTGGGCGTCCCCCGGGGTGAGGGTGAAAGTGGGCGTCCCCCGGGGTGAGGATGAGCGTCCCCCGGAGTGAGGGTGGGCGTCCCCCGGGGTGAGGGTGAGGGTGGGCGTCCCCCGGGATGAGGGTGGGCGTCCCCAGCCCTGCTCGCGGCGCTGGGCGCTGAAATCCTCCCCGCGGAGGCGCCCCGGGAGCGCGCGCAGCTCGGGGCACCTCTGCAGCCTCGGGGCCGGATCTCGGGAAGGAGGGAGGGGACGGGCGGAGGAAAGCGGGGCCGGGCTGGGGGGGCCTGGGAAGCCGGGCTGCGCTGACGTCACTGGGCGCGCAATTCGGGATCGAGCGCTTTAAAAATCGAGCGTGCGAGCGGAGATGCAGCCGCACAGCGCCCGGTCCTCCGGCAGCGGCAAAGCGCACGGCCCCCGCCGCGGCTGCAGCCAGGGCCGCCCCCCGCCCGGCCGCGCGCCCCGCCGCCGCCCGGGGCCGCAGACGCCCGCCCCGCGCCGCCCCGCGCCGCCGCCGCCCGCGCCCCGGGCCCCCGCCGCGGGCACCATGGACACCTCCCGCGTCGGCGTGCTCCTGTCCCTGCCCGTGCTGCTGCAGCTGGCGGCCGGGGGCGGCTCGCCCCCGCCCGGCGCCCCGCGGGGCTGCCCCGCGCACTGTCAGTGCGAGCCCGACGGCAGGATGCTGCTCCGGGTGGACTGCTCGGACCTGGGGCTGTCGGAGCTGCCCTCCAACCTCAGCGCCTTCACCTCCTACCTGTAAGTGCGTCGCGCCCCGCTCGGGGAGGGGCCCGCGGGGAAGGAGCGGGTCTGGGTTTCCAGGCGCGGCGGGAGGGGAAGGGGCCCGGCGCTCGCCTGATCTGGAGGGAGCCGGCGACTTTGCCCAGGGCATCCTGGCCAGACCAGTTTGGGCCCCGCTGGGAGACGCACGTGTCGTCGCTGGGGTTTGCGCGCCTACATTTTCCGGGCGGGCAGAGAGGAGGCTTACTGTGCACCCCGGGAAAGAGCTGGTGCGCCCCGCTGCCCTGTCCAGCGCTGTGCAGGGCGCATCCCTCCGGGTGCGAATACTTGCGCAGAGGGGGGCGTTTATGCCCAGAAGCCTGGAACCCAAGGGCAGCCTGTCCCCCTGGTCCCTGGCCCCGACCTCCTCTCTGTGTCCAGCCACGTTCCACTAGGAGATGGGCGGTAAAGTTTCCCAAAGGAGAAACCCAACTTGCCCAGCTCCCAAAAGACTCTCGCACATGCATCACTATAGCGCAATAGTAACCTTTCCTTATTCTTTTTCTTTTTTCAAACGAAGTGATTAAAATGTGGCAACCACAAACTCCGATTAGGGTTGCCAGAACGTTATCTTTACCTTTGGCTGCCCAGGCCGCCCTTTGAAGTGCCGGCGGCCGCAGTGTAATCTTTAACCATCTCCACCCCCCGAGGAAAGGGACGCGGGCCGAAGGCGGCCGGGCGGATAAACAGCGGCGCCGGCGTCCAGGGGGGACGCGGAGCTCTGGATCCTCGGTGCAGGGTATCTCACGCTTTCTTCCGGAACTACAGCCTCCAGACCCCTAGCCGCGGAGACAAGGAGGCGGCTCTTCATAATTTTTTCTCTGAGACGCTCAGGAGGGAGGGAAACAGGTGGTTGGGTGGATGCGGTGATCCAGAAGGGACCCTGGTCTCAGGGACGGGGACCCCAGCTCCCTGTCAAGCGTCTGAGGCTCGGTTCCTGTGGGGCAAGAGACCAGGATCGAGGCCACCCTGAGAAAGGGCGCTCCTGACCACACATTTGGGTTTTGATTTAAAACATTGCTCTAAGCCCATCCCACACCTGTTTCATCCCAGTTTCGGCTTCTCTGATGTACCTTGGCAGGAGCAAGTTGAGGTGTTTGTGAACTCAGTTTTTCCTCTGTTCATTTGTTTTCTGGAGGAAAGAAATGCGAAGAGGCTTGCACAACGCTTTCACTAAATAGTGAGCGGTTTCCTTTTTCTGGAGACAGAGTGAGGAAGAGAAGAAAAAAAAAATTTTTTTTTAACCTGTTCTGCTATTGTATTGAAAGAAAGGGACCCATCCTGCTAGATTTTAGTATCCGTAGAGGGCAGCGACCTCATCTAGTAAGAGGATGTGGGTTTCTTTATCTGCATGAGATACAGGATTCTTTTCTCCCACTACAATTGCACTTCTTGCAAGTGGTAGTGATATTTTTCCAGGAATGGAAATCCACTCTCGGAAATAATCATTCTCTCCGAATTCACATTTCCTCCTCCTGAACAGCTGTCTCTACTACAAAGCAGAATGCACATCCCCGAGTTCTTTGGTTTAACTGCTGTCAGTGATTCCAGGATAATGTCTTCTCCAGTACAGTGAATATCTGAGACCAGTGTGGCAATGCATTTAAGAGCCTAGAACTATTCTTTCACACCATCCTGAGGAAATTCAATTATATGAAAGGGAGAGATGCACCCCCCCAACACTTACCTACTATTTAAATCATAGAGTCATAGACTGTGTTAAGAATATGGCAAATAAATTTGTGAATAGTGTCCAGGCGCTTTTTTCTCACACTTGAAAGAAGAAACACTTGTTAGGCTTCTGTTACTAAAAGTCTAAAATTCTGCTGTAAACTATGTCCCACATACTTCAAGTGCACTTAACTGCCCCTTCTATGGGCTCAGGAGAACTTAGTGCCACCGACTGCCAAGGGTCACTTTCTATCTATCATTGCTAATAACCCCTTGAAGTTAAGATACCATTAGGAAGTGAATTGCTGTATTCTTCTCATGCTGTTTGGTGACAGCCTGTACCCTGGCATAAGGGGAAGTTTTCTCAGTACCCTATAAATATTAAGCTCAGAGTGTCTGTGAAAAGTGATATAGTGCATGTTGTTAACTACTTGATTCTAATGGTTATCATTTCAGGGAATATGAGAGATCAGTCCCAAAGTGATGAACCGACCTGGTACTCTTCATAATGATCTCATAATTTGGTGCAAAATGCCAGAGGCCACGAGGTGCCCTTTTCTCATGGGTTGAGGGTTTGGGTGGGGGGGTGGTTCTGTTTTTACAATCACAGAAGCTCTGTGCAAACATCAAGGATAGATGATGCCCTCTTTTGGTTACAACCTAGTATTATCTGACTGTTTCTACCCTTCACTTGGGTAGTCATGATCTAAAAGAAAGATTCTAATTTACTCATGTTTGAGTAAATGAGTATGTTTTCATTAATTTTCTTATTTTAAGGAAAAACTTAATTTGCTCTTAAAAGGGGATATAAATTAGGCTCCCCTCCGGCTGGAGACATTTTTGGTAGTGAGACTTTGAGGAGAAAGTTAAAGTATGCCTCCGAACTACTATCTTTTATTGTCAGGAGGTTATCGCCACTTATGTAGTCAAAATGTTATCTCCTAATCCCCCCCCACAAAAAAAAAAAAGAACAAGCATTGCATTTTCTTCAAACAGATTGACAATGGCAAGGTCCAGCTGTACACATTTAGCAGATAGATTTGCCACAGTCCCATAGCTTGTGGCAAGTCTGATTGATTTGTAGGTAAAGAAAGTTTTCTAAATCTCTTCCGTAGAAATGAAGGGCTGTTTGTGCAATGTTTCATAATCTTGCTTCCCAGTAAAGCTAAATCTTAAGCCAGTCTGAACATTAATGTTAACTCTCTTTTCTTACTGAACTACATTCCTCAAAGACCTGTAATTGACCAGTGAATGCAGAAGGAGCTCTGGAAAGCTCTCCATCCTAATCCCTTCTCACTCTTTCCTCTTCTCCCTCCACTCTCCACCCGCGCTGATTATGGGCTCCGAATTTACTAACAGGGACCAAAAAAGTGCAGCCAGCAGAAGAAAAGGACCACACCAAGGTTGAAACATAAAAGCAGACAATAATTATTTACAGTGCTTAAAATACCTCAATCTACCAATAGTGATCTGTCAGAAACAAAGTAGGTCTATCCTCTAATCTTGTTATAGGTAAGTTATTTTAGTGCATCAAATGTGAATACTTTTGTTAACTGTTAACGGGGTCTTAAAAATAAATTCCTCTATGCTACTTTCATATGTCATTGAGCTAGTTAGTGTGGCATCCAGGTTGAAAACTAAATCCTAACGAATAGTCTCATACAGGTAGTGGACTTTTCTTTATTGATCTAGACTAGCTATTTTACTTTTAAGTGAAAACTGAGTTCCTTTCTCCCGCTTAATGACATGAACATTTTATTATCCACAAGCAAATTTATGTTTTAAGAACCAGAAGAAATTTTTAATTTTACCTAATCTACTTTCACATATGTTATTTTGAATCAAAATGAAATTGTTCACATAACTAGTAAAACTGATGTTAGTAAGAACTGATCAAAAACCTCATTTAGCTAAACTAAATATAGCCCTGGTGTCATACATACATTTTAAGCATTTAAAATTCAGTTTAAAAATTAAAAAAACATCTTTAGAATCTTCTTTGAAAATAATGTAATTTATTTCTAATTCCTTTCAATCAAGGAAAAGAATTTTAAATTAAAGAAGGCTGTATTTTATGAATGGTTACAAAAGAGTTAACCATTCTAAGTCTTAAAATTTAAATCAATTGCAAAATGTATATAGTTTGCTCTTAAACATACATTTAAATTTTGTTTAAAATGTGATATCAGTAACTTTCTGCATCTTAATGAAGTTCTTTTTCTCTAGGATTCTCAGGGCTGGGGGGGGGGTTCGCATAGTGTTTTTGTTTGGGAGGTAATTATCAAAACTCATTGACTAAATTTGCTTCAGTAATTTTTCTTAAAATACTGAGATCTGATTCAAATAATTTGTGGAATAAATTTAGAATTAATATATTACTGAATATATTCAATATGTGCATAACAGAGTATGTATCAGAATCAATTAAAGCCAGGCATGGTGGTGCACACTTGTAATCCCAGTACTTGGGAGGCTGAGACGGGAGGATCACAGGTTCCAGGACAGCCTCAGCTACTTAGTGCGGCCCTCTGCAATTTAGTGAGACCCTGTTTCAAAATAAAGAATAAAAAATCAGGCTGGGGGCATAGCTCAGAAATAGAACACCCCTGGGTTCAATCCCCAGCACCCCCCCCCCCCACACACACACACACGAAGAATCAATTATGTATAATGAACACAACTCTCGGTTCTCTTCTTCCATCTGCATTTTCTTCAGATGCAGCAATGAAAGTTTGAAATTATAAATGAGTTAGGAGATTGGAATCAAGAAATAGCCTTTGTAGGGTGTGGTGGCCCATGCTTTTAATTCCAGCACTTGGGAGGCAGAGACTGGAGAATCCCACAGGTTCAAAGCCAGCCTCAGCTACTTAGTGAGGCTCTCAGCAACTTAGTGAGACCCTGTTTCCAAATAAAATATAAAATAGAGCTGGGAGTATAGCCTGGAGGTAGAAAGCCCCTGGGTTCCACCCCCAGTACCACACACACACACACAAAAATTAACCTTTGTAGTTAAATAAAACTAAGTTTTTAATAATGAACCATTCACACTTGGCTGGGTTTAAGGAACCTCAGAAACACAAAATTGGTCTAGGATTTCTCATAGATTTGTTTTTATTAGAACTATTTGATTGCTTTAAATTTTCAAAACACATAACTGTCAAAGGCATGAAAATATCAGAGTAAACAATTGGCCCAATAAGGCTATCATAAAATTAAAGACATTACAGAATACTTATATATAGTTGTAGCTTATACCTAATCTTTACTTACCTTAACAAAGTACTTTTCATATTTCTTCTGCTAAGTTTATGCTTATTAAGTCCTTTTTTTTTTTTTTTGGTGGTACTGGGGTTCCTGGAAGCCCTTCTACCTCTGGGATACACTCCCACGGGATACACTCCCAGATCTATTTTTTAACTTATTTATTTGGAAACAGGGTCTCTTAAGCCAGCGAGGCTGGCTTCGAACCTGCGCGATCCTCCTGTCTTCGCCTCCCAAGCACGGGGATTACAAGTGTGCGCCACCACACCCAGCGTTTATTAAGTCCTTTTAACTATAAATTTCAGTATTTTTCAAACTAATCCAAAATGTATGCCATAAGATATAAATGAAAAACAGTAGTGAGTTCTGCACTGCACAATTTTGTGAAGTAATTTTCTTTGGTTTTGTTTCAAATATTTAAATAAACTTAGAATAAAGCTAAATGGCATATTTAGCCATTGTCAACACCCCCAAGTGGATAAAATCCTTCTAATAAGATCCAACCCCCTTATTTTTGCTGTGATGTTTTCCTCTATACAATCTTATTTTGTAGGAGGAAGATGAATCATACTGGCATTAAAGTCAGGCTGATACATTGCAAACCAAATAAAACAAGTAGGTTATGTCGTCCTAAAACTCTATTTGGTGCATATAGTCGGATTTGGTATGTTAAATCATCTATCTACATTTTTATTTAACTATTATTTATTACCAATGACATTTCTAATATCATCTGTGGAACTCACTACCTATGGGGGACAAAAGAAACATTGCATAGGCTATAATAGGGTACCATTTGCTAAAATTCTTATAATTCAAAATTAATTTTGTTCTCCATATGTGACATGGTAGGAAGCGGGTCTTTCTTGTCCCATTTTCTCCCGTCTCTTCCAGTTACTTTTTCTGTTACATTGGTTGAGCCTAATTTGAAAGAGAGAAGGACATGAGTCGTTTGGTTTTAAGAAGTGGAATAACATGATCTAGAGGTGATGCTAAAAGACTCAGCACAGTTTAGCACTAGTGGGAGGGCTGTTTAAGAGATGTTTTATAAGCAGGAGAGCGCCTCATATCCTCATAGACTGCTTTCATTCTGAATATTTAAGAATGGAATTGGAAAAGCTAAAATTTACTTTGAGAGTACGCAAAACAACCAACCCATGACTGTGAACCCATCATCCTTAAGTCGGATGGAATATGCCCCAGGATGTACTGACAGGCTCCCTTTCCTTCAGAGTTTATGCTCCTGATTTGGCTCTGAGATCCTCCAGGGTAGAAAATTTTCTACTATATATCCATGTGCTCGCATTAGTGCTTGAGTCTTAAAAGATATTTAGTAAATATTTTTAATGTTTAATTTAATATAATTAAATGAATCCACTGCTGAAATCCTAGTATATAAAAAGAGTTAGAGAAAGACAAGAACTACTAGTCTACAAGTAGCAGAACCTCACAAGGCTTCTGATGCCCCATAATTATGGCCCAGTCACATTTGAAATACAATCAAATTATATTCTACTTAAATGATGCAATGAGTTGTTTATTTTGACATATGCTAGAGTTTACATATTCAAATTACATTATTTTAATAAAACTAACAGCTGAAATTTACATTGTTCTTCCTGCATATCAAGTGCCATGCTGAATACTTGACTTTTCATATCCTATACAGCTTTTTGATACAGCTACAATGGTTTTATGCATAACTTGGGGGACAATAAGTTTATTCCACGGATGTTTTCATCACCAAAATATTTTTGGACCTCTTTGAAATTGTCTTCAGGGTAGGGCTAGTTTACCAAAGCCACATTACACACACACACACACACACACACACACACACACACACACACCAGGCTTCTAATTTATAGTTATATTTCATAAAGATTGTAATATTTCATAAAGATTGTAGCTGGTGCTGAAATATTTCAGCACTTTTTTTCTCTTCAGGAACACAATTTATAAAACTATAAAATCAAAAATATTCTTTCAAGGACTTCCAGAACAAAAGGTAGTTTTTAATTTTTTTATACACACACACACACACGTTTGTGTGTGTGTGTGTGTGTGTGTGTGTGTGTGTGTGTGTGTGTGTGTGGCTTATGGCCAATATTTTAAGTATAGTAAGTATATATCTTTTCTTTTGCAGTACTGGGGTTAGAACCCAGGGACATTCTACCTCCAAGCTACACTCACAGCCCTGTTTTTATTCTTTATTTTGAAACAGGATCTCACTGAGTTGCAAAGGGCCTCACTAAGTAGCTGAGGCTGTATGAGAACCACGATCCTCCGGTATCAGCCTCCCAAATGCTGGTATTACAAGTGTGCGCCACCATGCCCGGCTGGTATACATCTTTTAACATAGCCATTATCTTACTACTTCAGAAACTATTTTTCTTGTCTAAGCTATATATGTTTTGACAAGTAGACTAATGTGACACAGTCTTCCAAGTCACCTAGAAATCTGGATAAGTTAACGTTCCCTCTTTCCAACAAGCAAAACAACTGCCCTGAATTGCGTGTGTGATTACATCAGTCCTTAAAATCATCTGCTGCTATAAACGTGATATACATTAATCATTTGTGATATTGCAAAGTCAACATGAAAAACCAATAGATGGCCAATTAATTATAAATTATATTCAATGTAAAGAGTCCCTCATCAGCCTGACGTAGTGGCTAATACCTATAATCCCAGTACTTGCGAAGCTCACACAGGAGGATTGCAGGTTTAAGGCCAGTCTCGCAACTTAGCAAGACCCTGTTTCAAAATAAAAAGAGCTAGGGCTGTATCTCAGAGGTAAAATGCCCCTGGGTTCAGTCTCCACTGTCACAAAAGGAAAAAAGCCCTTACCAAAATAAGTGTGAATGTTTAGAAAACTTGGGATACACTGGGATACAATCTCTGAAATCCCTTAAGATGGCACTCTCATCATCTAGTTTACAAATTAACTTAATGCTAATCATTTAAAATATTCAGCAGCCCCCAGTTTCCAAGTGGCGCATTTTTTTATTTTATTTTATTTTTTTATCTAGGCACTTTTGTTTTCTCACATTTATGTTATCCTTCAGGAGAATTTTGGCTTCACCTGCAGGCAAGGACTGTGGTGGTCACAGGCAAAGAAAGTCAACCTCTGCACACACTGACACACACCCCAACACACCGATAAAGACCCTTCCCTTTGTGCCCATGGCTCAGCGGAAATGACACATACGCATGCTGACAGGGCCTGGTGGTGGACAGCCAACCCTTTTGAGGGGAGAGGCTGAGGGGCTGGCTGCGTGAAGGCACCTTCAGTTCAGTTCAGAAGCTGAAATGCAGAAGACAATCGTCCTGGCAAAGGGAGCCCAACTCCAGCTGAGAACGCGTGCTCCCAGCTGACCTTCCCCATCAGCCTGCCAGCCGAGATTAAGCCTTCCTCAAGAGGCTCCTTGTTAGCCCAGCCTTTCCCCCAGTGTTGCTCATCTTTTACAACTGGAAGCCAAGTGCTTCAAACTGTTACTCAATTTTGCAGCCAAATTCCTTTATTTCCTCCTTTTACCTCCTTGTCTGCCTCTCTCTCTCTCTGTCTCTCTCTCTCTCGGTCTCTCTCTCTCTCTCTCGGTCTCTCTCTCTCTCTCTCTCTCTCTCTCTCTCTCTCTCACACACACACACACACACACACACACACACACACAATTGTGTTGGCTAACCTTACATGCATGCCTTTTTTCCAAAAGAACCTAAGAATTTTTTTTGTCCCACTAAATAACTGGCAAATACTTTTGTTCTCCCCCCACCCTTTTCTTCTTGAAACTTTGATTAAGTAGAGCAGGGACTTCTGAAAAAAGATGTCTATTTGCAAAAATAACCTTCCTTTGATCAAAAAAAAAGCCACAAAAGTGTACTTCTCAGGAAAGCTGAAAACCACACATGATCTCAAGTGGAAAAAAATATAAAGAATTTGCTGAATTTTTAACCTTAGCACATAACAAAGATATTATTTTAAAGTTGGTTGGTTAAAATGTGGGCTGTTAGAACTTTCATTGTGTTGTGTTTGGGTTTGCCCAGTGTTTTTTTAATGAGTTTATTGGTTGGACACACAAAACACCACATGATGCCTGAAGTTTTTATGCAATAAATTTTCTTGTGAGGGACTTACTTGAAGGAACCCGGTTACATAATCCATTGGTCCTTAAATCTATTGGCACAAAAATAACCTTTCAGTTTCTGTGTACATATGTAGTAGAGATTATTTGATTATGAAAACCAAATAAAAACTTCCATGGAAGGAGGTATATTCCTTAGTCGTCATTTTTGCATACATGTATTGAGACTCTCACAATAAACATGTATTCTGTGATGTTTGTTGAGTGAGTCTACAGGATGAATTTGGAGTCTTCTAGGAAAGTCTGAAATAAGAAATCTTTTTTAATTTTCTCTTCATACATCCTGTCTCAAAGAAACCCTTAGCAGACATGCTTGGATTTGTCAATCAGCCTACTCTATAATTGTTATAGTGTTAACTGCACAATAGAATAAAGCCTAAGGAAAGAATGGCAAGAGAGCTGGAAAGGCCAACTAAGTAACTCTGCTGTCCGAGGGACCGTGCTGGCAGCACTGAGAGCCTGTGCATGACTGGCCTCCACCAGACACCTGTTCCAGATGGTACAGTTCTTTCCCCTCTCCATCCTTTACTTACAGATGATATCAGAGGGTAACCAGAGGGACACATTTTCCTTATCTCTGATACCCTGCATCCTCTACCCCATGCTTTCAAATTACAACATGAAAGGAAGTTTAGAAAGAAGAAATTTTGGGATTAAAGCATCAACTCTAAGTACCCCATAGTTTGGGTCTTTGATTTTAACTTGGAGAAGCTACATCATGTCCCTGTGGTGGAAGCTCTTAACTCCTCCATAGCCTCCGTTCTCCGGCAGCTGTTGTTCTCCAGGACTCAGTGTAACTGAGCACAGGAAGAAGTTCAAGGTCTTTTTTCATTGAATCTTCAAGCTCGGGTAGCAAAAGGAAATCCCAGTTAAACCAGATTCTCCCAGGGTGTAAACATATCTCATTTGGAGAACTCAAAAGTTTTAGCAACATGAGAAACTGACAGCAAGTATCCACCTTCCAGCTGCTGGCCTTCTAGCAAAACATCCACTTCCCCAGGGTCTTACAGTCCTGAGAAGTGTTAGGTGGATGCTGCTGGGCTGCAGTGACCATTATGGAGTAATTTAAAACCCCTTGTGTTTTAGCTGTAGAAATGTCTTAAAATATAACTAACTGTATAAGAAAGGAAAGGCTAATTTTGGTAGATTTGTGTTAATTACAACAAAACCAATTCAGAGCTTGGGCTAATAGCAAACTATATTTAGAAGTTCTTTAAGAAACTGAAAAGATCATCTTCTATCCACAAATTACCAGAATGACTAAGCTGTATACCTAAGGTCACATTACATACTGCTGAATTGAAATTTAATCGTGAGTGCTAGAACATTACCCTAATTACCCAAATAAATGGAATTAAAATCATTTAGATGGGTTGCAGAGGGTTGCAGTGAGTCAAAAGCTATGTCCACCCATGGAACTTAGAATAGAAAGGATATTAGTGTTACCCATGTAACACCTTCATTTCCTTGATCATGAAATTCGTGTTCATAAGGACTAAATGATGTCCCACAAATCACATAGCTGGTGATGATGAAATTGGAATATCTCCTGAAAACCCCAGTCCAGTGCTCTCTGTCAGATTTTTGCTCCAATGCTAGACACCCAGATAAATTTTGAAACTTCTGGATACTTTTCCAGGTGATGCCAAATGTCCAATTGTTTATGCATCTTATACACACAAACACACACACACACACACACACACACACATATACATATATATACATATATTTTTATTTAGGTTATATGCCTGAATTTTAACCATATCATTTTATTTTGGTCCATTGCAGATACAGCTAAATAGTATCTGCTAACACCTAAAAATCTGTCGAGCCAAGAGGAACTACTGAATTTCACTGGAGGGATATATAATCAATTTTTCATGTTTCTGTTCATAATGGTTATGCATGTTTATTGCAATATAAATTTTACTTGTGACAATAATTTGATTAATTTAATCCATCTAAATTCCTCTTGTATTTCTTCCCTTTCTTGTTTCATGCCGATGTTGCATTACTTTAGTCTCCTCACTTTTTGCCTAAGTAACTGTGGCAGTCTCCTGTGATGGTCTACTTAGACCCCTGACACACGTGCACACTCCATATCACCTCCAAATAGTTGTCCAAGATGAATCTCTAGTCATGTCACTTTTATATTCCATTCTTTGGTGATTTCCTGCAGCTTTCATGATAAAGGGTTTTTGTTGTTGTTGTTGTTTGTTGTTGTTGTTGTTTGTTGTATGTGTGTGTGTGTATGTGTATATGTGTATACATATGTTACTGGGCTTGAACCCAGGGACATTCTATTTCTGAGCTATACTCTCAACCCTATTATATTTTTATTTGGAGAGAAGGTCTCCTAGGTTTATGAGAGTCTCACTACTTGCTGAGACTGTCTTTGAACATGCTATCTTATTATCTTAGCTTTCCAAGTACTAGGACTACAAATGTGCCACCATGCTCAGCTTCATGATGAAGTTTAACATCTCAGTCTAGCCCATAAAGTCTGCTTCTCTTACATTATCTCCTGCCTGCAACCAACCTCTGCCACCAGTTGCCCCTCCCCAGGTCCCTGCTCCCTTCTTCTCATTCCCCAGGTTCCCTGTGCCATGCCTCCAAGCGTCCACATGTGCGGTCTCGGCTCTGAATGCCTTTCTTCTTTTGCATCTTGCTGGCCCCTATGAGTCTTCCTATTTTGAGTTTAAACATCACCTCTTCTGAAAAGTCTTCTGTGACCCACATTCTCAAACCTATCTGACGCTTCCACATCATCCTGAGCCCACCTCTGTCAGAGCACTCACCACCCTTGAGCTACGTGTCCATTTCTACTGCTGGACCAGATAGTCCTTCAATTGTAGATTTGCTTTGACCAAAGGAGGGGGTGGGGGAGACTGTCTCTGGGTACTGGATCAGAACACAGAATTTCTGTGTATTAGTCGCGGTTTATAATTTTCTCTATTTTATGGCATTTCCATATCTTGGGGCTTTGCTGATCCTAGAGAGACTTTCCCTTTCTGGGCTAGTTGATTTCTAGAGTTAGCAAATGTCTCTACATATGTATGCCTTTTATATGCAAACCAACCCATCCAAGGCTCATCCCCACTCCCCAGCCTTCTCCTTTATGGGCTTTTGCAGGACTCGCATACTCCACGTCAATATTCTCTGTGCTAGTCATCCCTAGATACCCGACAAGAAGAGACAGCCTGAGCATTCCAGAGCCCAGTTATTCAGACTATCCACTCCTGGACCAGTTTACCTGCCTTGCCCACTCCTTTCTATGGAAACCCCAATAAAGGCTCTTTCCAGGCTCCTTCCATGTCTTCCTCTTGACTGGCCCTTGGTACTCCCTTGTGTGGCCCTGCATGGCATGGGGTGCCTGCCCCTCTCGGGAATTTGCGAAATTATTTTCCTGTAGCAGTCATCTCCTCATCTGTTGGCCTCACCATACCTGAACTTGTTTTTTTTTTTTTCCCCCCCAATACTGGGGATGGAACCCAGGGGCATTCTACCTCCGAGCTATACCCCCAGCCCTATTTTTTGTTCTTTATTTTGATACAGGGTCTCACTGAGTTCCAAAGGGCCTCACTAAGTAGCTAAGGCTATCCTCAAACCACTTTCCTCCTGTCTCATCCTCCCAAATGCTGGGATTACAAGCATGCGTCACCATGCCGGGCTCAACAATATTTTAAACTACATTTTAAAACACCCTGTGCCCATGCATGTCTGCTGGACATGGTGAAGGAGGACATTTCCCGAGTACACCAAGCATAGTGATGCACATTTGTGATTCCAGTACTTGGGAGGCTGAGACGGGAGGATTGCAGGTTCTCGGCCAGCCTCAGCAACTTAGTGAGACACTGTGAAACTTAGTGAGACCCTATTTCAAACTATAAAATAGGGCTGGGGATGTAGCTCAGAGGTAGAAGTTCAACCCCCATACCACACACACACACACAAAAAAAAAACCTAAGTGCTATTATTTTCCTTATTGATGATGTTACAGTGGTTATCACACTAAGTCTGTGCTTTTCAAGAAAATATACCAGATGAATTCATTCGAACCACCCACCCATGCCACTCCTGAATGGCATGGGGCTGTGGCTGTCTTCTGTATTTCTATCTTTTTAATAAATGCATTTAAATCGTAAAAAAAAGAAAATATACCATATTGCCTTTTATTTTTGGTCCCCAAAATAGCTAAATTAATTGCCTTACATTTATAAATATAAATGTACTTTTAATTAAATATTTTTTTAAATTTTAAGTACAAAGAGAGAACCAGCTATTGGCCAAGTTGGTGGCACACACCTGTAATCCTAACTACTCAGGAGGCTGAGGCAGGAGGATGACACATTCAAGGCCAGCCTCAGCAATTTGGCAAAATCCTGTCTCCAAATAAGTAGATATAGATAGATAGATGGATAGATAGATAGGGCTGAGGGTGTAGCTCAGTAATAGAGTACTCCTGAGTTTTATCCCCACTACTACAAAAAGAAGGAGTAGATGACACTTCAATTGCATTAAGTAATCCCCCCAGCATCTGTTATACATAAAAATATTCTTTCATCTCTGCTGTCTCCTGGTATCAAGTACATAAATGATTCTGTGTTTTGAATGGAGTTTCATATTTGCACATGGGTACATAGACCCTTCACAAATCTCCAGGCTAGCTGACTACTGAGTGAACATTTGATCATGGAGAATGGGCTGATGAATCGGTGTTAGAAGTTCACCCTCTCCTCAAATATGCTCAAGCTAGGGAGTATTTGGGATACCAGAGGGACTCCAGAAAATGGAGGAGGTCCTCAGTAGAGCCAGGGAGGAAGGGGAGGGGAGAAAGAAGGCTGAGGCTCATTAATAGAGATGCTACCTGTGACTCTATGTATACATGTGAATAAACATTGTTAACCTGGACACTTGGTACTGGGTGGAAGGGAAATGGGGAGGTGCAGAGAAGGGCACCAAGTACTGTGTGAATGTATGCCATTGCCAACGTGATCTACAATACGATGTGAGACTATAATGGACCAATAATATATAAAAAAAGAAATTCACCCCTTAGACATGCTTTCATTAATGGCTCATAATGTGATCCTGGGCCTGAATATTTTTATCTTCTCATTTAATGCCATCTGCATGGTATCTTCATGACCTCTTAAGAGCTCCGTTCTCAGGGTTGATTAGCTACTGTGAGACATGATGTATTCGGGGACTGACGGCAGTGTAGGGAATCCATCCTTCCCTCAGAGCCAAAGGTGCAGTCGAGAAAACTCAGGATGTCAACACAACAAAAACACGTGTTACGACATTTTACATCAACCACTGAAAAAACGAATTCTATAGACAAAAACTGATTGAAGAAATAAGCTTGTATCTGGGTGAAAATATATCCAAAGAGGCAAATTTGTGTGAGCAACTTCAGTAGCTGTCCTTGATAAAGAAGCAGTTGCTTCAACTTAATCGCAGGAAAGATCTATCCATCAGTGATCGCGATGCAGCGGAGGATGGGCAGCCAGGATGGGAACCTGTATAGAAGAGAGGCTGCAAAGTTAAGTAGGGGATCAAAGTGTCCCTTGGGCTCATACTTTGAAGGAGTTATGCAAGTGATCCTGAACAGAGGGGAGAGGCTCAGCAGTTCTTGGACCAATCTTCCTTCCTTCCTTCCTTCCTTCCTTCCTTCCTTCCTTTCTTTTTTTTTTTGCAGTATTGGGGATGGAACCTAGGAGCATTCTACCTCCAAACTACACCCCCAGGCCTATTTTTTATTCTTTATTTTGAAGCAAGGTCTCACTGAGTTGCAAAGGGCTCACTAAATAACTGAGGCTGGCCATGAACCATGATCCTCCTATCTCAGACAATCTTTTTTATCTAGGGCTGTTATATCTTATTACCTATGAAAAGATGATTCTGAATCCCCAAGTGCCCGTTGAATCAGTAAGTGAAGAAGCTGATACTTTACAGCTCCCCCGCATGGAGGGAGCTTTCAGGCACACGTCTAAAGAGGAACTCAAAGCAGCAAAAGCCAAAGACTTCAAGTGAAAAATCTGAAGGGTCTTCCTCAGATGCTTAGAAATTCTTGAGGTAGAAAGGGGGTAGGAAGAAGTTGGAAGCCCAGAGAGACTGTGGCAAAATATAAAGGAATAAAAAGTGCCCAAGAGAAGACAGAGAAGAGAGAGACAAGGAAGCAAACCGCCAAGTTTGGCATGGACCTTGGCTCCTAGCTCCACGATGGGGCTGCCTCAACCGAGGGGAGGCGCTCAATCCTTCAAAGGGTCCACGAGGTATATTCACACAGACTCACACGTGCGCACACACACACACACACACACACACACACACACACACACACACACCAGCATTGACATGAGGAAGAAATGGAGGGGAAAGACTAGTTTTGGAAATAACCGCAAAATCTAAAATAAAAAAAAAAGTGTTTTATCTGTAGGGTGATAGAGCAAACTGGCACACTCTTAGGGGCTGGGAAATAATTAATATCCTAGTGCATTAAAAACTAAACTAACAAATGTGAGGAACAGAACACTAGATTAGAATAAATCTAGATTTGTGGTTTTTAAATTCGTCAGCACATTTGTACCACCTGAGAGCTAATGTAACCCCCTCGAAGCTCGGATCACACACCAAACCCACTAACTCAGAATCTCTGGGAGAAGGAATGAGGCATCAGAATGTCTTTTAGCTCCCCACGGCAAATTCTACGTACAGCCAAGTTTGAGAGCCACTGATCTAGAGGGAGCCAGTGTACTGATCCACTATGGAATCTCTGGCAACAAGAATTTCCTCCCTGACATAATTTTTACCTCTCTAAAATAAAGGAGGTGAGCACATACTGTGAGGTCTCCTAATTTGATAGTTCTACAAGTCTGTCCGTTTGTGGGTATTTTAACAGGGCAGGTGTAGCAGGATGGTAGAAAATGGAGGTTTCTACCCACCCCCCTTTTTTTCTTCAGTGAATCTAGAAGCACTGTTTACTCTCCTGTAGTGAGCATTACTTAAAATGAGTTTATTTGTTTTACAGTTTAGAGAGCCTCCCTAGGTAGCTTCAGAAGCCCATTCATTTCATTAACCTTAAATCAACAAGCAGACCTTCTTTCTGCCTCTCTCTAGCAGGATTAATGGATTTTGGCGTGATTTGTGCATCTAGCAGCAAAACCTCGTGCTGAGAAAGCTAGCAGGCTTGACTAATTCCCAGCAGTGCTAACTTCATAAACTTACTTTAAGCTTTTAACTTTGACTGAAGATTAAAGGTAATGACTTCACGCTGTTATTTTTGAATGCATGATACTCAAGATGCATCAGAAAACTATACAAAACTGACAGAGTCTGATAAGTTAATATGTGAGTATATATGTACATATATATAGCTTTTATGCTCATAAAAATAGTGGGGATTATCTTAAATACTGAATGAAGTTGCTGCCATAAATAATCATACTAAGGAGAGTATTGATGGTTGCCTATTGTAAACCGTAAGCATGAGAACCTATGGTTGGACTATCCTAAGTATGCTAACAGAAGGCCAGATGGTACAAAGCTGTAACATGGAATGTTGACGTGAAACATTTTTCTAAGCAAAATTATCCTACTCTGTTAAGCCACTTATCACCTATAAAGAATTCCACATATCACTATGATTAGACATTTTTATTCCAGATATCCCTTCAGTAAAATTCAGAATTCAGAGAGGTCTGCATAGGAAGGGAGAGAAAAGGGAAAAATACAATATTTCCAGCCCATCTGACAAGACTACATGAAAAGCTTTTGATCAAAGGGTCTTAAGTACACTTTACTGGTGTGACAAACAACATTTTTATCCCTTTATTAGATTTATTTTTCTTCTGAAAACTGCAGTGACCAGGGTATGGTTGGTGAAAGAAAGCTGGCAGGGTCGTGTTCTTTGATTCCTAATTAACACCTTCGGTCTCAAAAGAGAACCAACAGAAATACCATAAAATGTTGCAGCTGCTTTGTGATTCCGCTTGGTTGGTTTGTTAAAAGTCGGCTGGGCATTGGCAGCTGCAATAAAGGGAACGCTCAATGGACGTTTTGTAGTGTGCCCACTGGAGTGAAAGAAGGCAACCATTTTAGTCCTCAAATGGGCAGCTGCAGAGGGAGGTTTAAATGGAGCTAAATGCAAGATTTACTGTTAATTTATAGTAAATAAATAATGAAAACCCAACCTTCCAGTTTTAACAGTTGCATTACAGCAGTGCTGGTGTGAAATGATGAAGGATAATAATTCGGAAGCTTCTTAGTTCCTGATTTCAGGGGATTCAACAACAAGAAATAGCATTCATTTAAAATCAAAATAGTCCTTTTTTTTTTTTAAAGAGCTGAGGCAACCAAGGCTTAGTAACTGACATTTCCACTTTGAAAGGTAAAGATCTATCTTTTCTTCCTTTTGTAACATAACTCCCTCACCCCACTTTATTGAAACCCTAAAATTTTTTCAGATGGAAACTGAATGAGTCCATATATCCCCCTGCCCTTGCTTGCTTGCTTTTTTTTTTTTTTTTTTTTTAAGAGCATGGAGTTGAATTTTGCCTTGGGTAGGGGAATAAAGGAGGCATTTAACTCCAGTCAGATAAATCTCACTCACATTCAAAAATGCAATTAAGGAAATATGTAAATCTAGATGTTTCATCAAATGCTAGCTAAGGGGTTACTAGTTCTTTCTGAACACAATGACTGAACTAAAGAACTTTGGTGTCTCTGTAAGAACCATTGTCCAAGCCACAGTCCCTGTTGGAAACAGAGTCCGGCCTGGCCGTGGGAAATACCTACATATTTGACACAGGCCCTATTTCTGAGAGAAAGGAGGGGATGGAAGAGAAAGTATGGAAATTTTACTGTTGCATTCTAATCAACCATGATCTGCCTAATTTACTTTGATCAGGAAGATAAACTAATTTTCCTATGGGCTGGATACAAGTAATTAGCCAGCCAAAGCTTTCATGTTATTTCAAAAGAGCTAAAGTAAAGGGGATCAGAAATTACAATGGTGGGAGCTAAATACATCTTTTTGGCTCATCTAAGAACATTGTTCATTCAAAACAGGATACTGCCATAGAAGAGGAACTCTGACCAGAGACAGCTCCATGGGCTGTCGGACCATTGGAAATCCAAGGACCTACAGTGCTTATGCAACTAAACAAAATTATCAAAGGTGGTTTATAATTGTGCCTGTGTTGCAGAGTCCTGTCTTTTGCCGGGGACACCTTTTACCTTTGTGCAAAAAGACGAAAATATTGTCTAGTCTTAAACCATAGTTGCCCTCTCCTGCAGCTTAGTCTTTTAGGTTTAAATCTTTGGAAGGGTTGGCTGTGTCTATTTGAACACTAAACCAATACTCCTCTGAAAGCACACAGACGCAGCCAGCTTGGCATCCTGCAATCCTGGCTATACTAGACTGGGATCTGAGATCAAACTGAAACAGCTAATCAGGAACCTGACTCCACAGATGCTTCAATTTCACAGCCTGGTTCACTGTTTTTTGTACCCGTTGCCAACTTTAGTAATGCGCTTCCTCCTCTCTTGTTTTTTCTAAACCCCCAAACACATGTAGTTATTAGATGAGAAGGAAAGATTTGAGAATATGGGATTTTGTTTCTTTGGAAAAAAATCTACTATTTAGTGTTACTTTTTTTCTTGTTGATATGACCTTTGCATTACTTCCTTTTCCAAACGGTTGTACAAGAGACGGTATCTGTAACTCTACTATAAACTTAATTGCTTTTTTGGCTACTGATCTTTTTTGCTAGGGTTCTTATGCACCAACGTGTGCATTTCAAATCACACTTAATGTGTCTTATTTTTTAAGTGGATCTTTTAAAAGGGATGGCATTCACCAAGTTTCAAGGCTATAGAGAAACTAATATTGTGGAAGAATTCCAAAGGAAATTATAAAATACAATTTTAACGACATTGTTTTTTAAAATTATTTAAAAATTTTTATTAACTTTTTTTGCTTCTCTTGTAGAAGGCCCCAGCCAACAATAAATATTTCAATCCTTTATCATCATTTTAAACACTCAATAATAGTGTTTTAAAATGCAAATAAGTCTGTTTTTCTTTTCTTGCCAGCTTTTCATAAGGCTTAAAAAGGCTGGAGATTCTTAGGAATAAAAAATCAATATATTATGTGAAGGAAAACTTTATCGATGTCAACTTCATGTTCCTGCACATTCATTCATTCCTTCATTCATTCAGACAATATGTATCAATTGCCTAATTGTGCTAGATGCTGCAGTGTAACTGGGCACAAGATGGGCACAATCCATGCTTTGCAGGGAAGACAGATGCTAAGCAAACGCTCACTTATATTTCAATTCTTTTCTTTTACACTTTTGTTCGTGCATTATAATTATACATCATAGTAAGATTTACAGTGTTACATTCATACATGCCCACAGCACGTGGTGTGCATCCCGGCCAGATTCCCCCTCATTCCTCCCTGTACGTGTTAGTGAGATTGATAGTGACACCTTCATAATACTATTTGAACTCTTCCCTTTCTCGAGCCTCGTTTCTCCCCTTCTCCCCTTCCTCTTCCAATCCCCTTCCACTGTCCTACTGGTCTCTCCTCATTCATCTGAAGTCCACTTTGTTTTCTATTTTCTCCTTAGCTTCCTCATATGAGAGGAGATGTACCACCCTTGACTTTCTGAGACTAGCTGATCTCACATAGAGATTGAATATAATATTCTCTAATTCCATCCATTTCCCTGTGAATGACACAATTTCGTTCTTTTTTATGGCTGAGTAAAATTTCATTGCGTGTTTATACCACCTTTCCTTAATCTATTCACCTGTTAGTGGACACCTAGGTTGTTTCTATGATTTGGCTCTGGTGAGTTGTGCTGCTATGAACATGGATGTGCATGCATCACTACAGTCTTCTAACTTTGTTTTGGAAAGATGTTGATTAGTGGTTTAGCTGAGTCATATAGTGAGTCCATTCCTAGTCTTTTGAGAAACCTTCATACTCATCTCCAGAGTAGTTGTACTAATTTAGAATCCCACCAGCAGTGTAGAAGAGTTCCTATTTTCCTACATCCTTGACAGCATTTATTATGGTTTGTATTCTTAATGATTGACCTTCTAACGGGACTTAGATAGAATCTCAGTGTAGTTTTTGTTTTGTTTTGATATGTTTATTCACTTACTGGGAATTGAATCCAGGAGCATTTTACCTCTGAGCTATACCCCCAGCCCTTTTTATTTTTTATTTTAAAAGAAGGTCTAAGTTTCTGAGGGTCTTGCCAAATTACGGAGACTGTGATCCTCCTGCCTCAGCCTCCCAAGTACCGGGACTGCAGGCTTGTGCCACCATGTTCAGCTTTGTGCACCCTGTCAATGTGACATGTGGACAAGATGCACTTGGGCAGGTTGTGTTTACCAACAATGGCTGCAACAATATCTGACATCCCACATTCTTTTTTTTTTTTTTTTTTGTGGTACTAGGGGTGGAACCCAGAGGCTTTCTACCTCCGGGCTATACTCCCAGACCCATTTTATATTTTATTTGGAAACAGGGTCTCACTAAGTTGCTGAGAGCCTCACTAAGTAGCTGAGGCTGGCTTCGAACCTGGGTGATCCTCCTGTCTCAGCCTCCCAAGCGCCGGGATTACAAGCGTGCGCCACCACGCCCAGCCTGACATCCCACATTCTTTATGTGACCTTAAGTACACATCTTGTACTGAGTGGTGAGATCTAGTATCCACCCTTAAGGCCCCATAAATCACAATAAATGAGCTGAGTGAGGTGGTGCAAACCTGTAATCCCAGTACTTGGGAGGCTGAGACAGGAGGATTGCAGGCTCAAAGCCAGCCTCGGCAATTTAGTGAGACTGTCAACAACTTAGGGAGACCCTAAGTGTGCTGCCACGTTGGGCTTTCAGTAGTTTTGATTTGCATTTCCCTGATTGCTTATGATGTTAAACATTTTTTCATATATTTGTTATCCATTTGGATTCTTTTGAGAGGTATCTATTCAGTTCACTTGCCCATTTTTAATTGGGTTATTTGGGGGGTTGTTGTTAGTATTCACTTTTTTGACTTCCTAATATATTCTAGATACTAGTCCTCTATCAGAGGAGTAGCTGACAAAGATCTTTCTCCCATTCTGTAGGCTCTCTTTTCAGAATTGTGTTTCCTTTGCTTCCCAGAAGCTTTACTTTGATGGCATCCCGTTTACTGGTTCTCAATTTTGTTTCTTAAGCTTTAGGGGTCCTATTAAGGAAGGTCTCTACCCGTGACTATGTGTTAGAGAATTGCTCCTATGTTTTCTTCTGGTAACTGCAAAGTTTCTGCTGTAATTTCTAGGTCTTTGATGCATCTTGAGTTGGCTTTTTGCAGAGTGAGAGATAGCGACCTAATTTCATTCTTATACAAATGGATATCCAGTTTTCCCAACACCATTTGTTTTTCAGGCTGCCTTTTCTTCAGCATGGGTGTTTGCCTCCTTTGTCAAAAATCAACTGGCTCTAGAGTGAGTATTTGCCTCTCTATCTTCGATTCCATTGGTCTTTGTGTCTGTCTTTGTGCCAATACCAGTATTTTTTTTGTTACTACAGTTTGGCAGTATAATTTGAAATCAGGTTTTGTGATGCCTCCGGCATAGCTCTTTTTGCTGAGGATTGCTTTAGATATTCTAAATCTTTTGTTCTTCCTGATGAACTTTAGGAATGCTTTTTCTAGTTCTATGAAGAATGACATTGCTATTTTGATACAGATTGCATTGAATCTACAGATCACTTTTAGTTATGTGGTCATTTTGACAATATTCTGTCTTTCCAAAACATGAGAGGTATTTTCATCTTCCAAGTTATTCTTCAATTTCTTTCTTCAGTGTTTTATAATTCTCATTGTAGAGGTCTTTTACCTCCTCAATTAGATTTATGCCTAAGTATTTTTTCATGAGGCTGTTAGGAATTGAACTGTTTTCTGGATTTCTTTTTTAGTGAATTCATGGTTGGTATATAAAAAAGGCAATCTTTTGCACTTTTATTGATGCATTATAGGCTCATATCATAATGTATAATGACACTGACATATATGCACACAGCACTTGGTGGGCTTTTGTATCCAATTAGATTTAAATTCTTTTTTTTTGTGTGTAGTACTGGGGATAGAACCCAGGGGCATTCTCCCTCTGAGTGACACCCCCAGTCCTATTTGTTATTCTTTATTTTGAAACAGGGTCTCACTGAATTGCAAAGGGCCTCACTAAGTAGTAGCTGAGGTTGTCTGTGACCCGCAATCCTTCCTGTCTCAACCTCCCGAATGCTGGGATTCAAGCCTGTGCCATCATGCCTGACTAAATTTAAATTCTTAAGATTGTGAAAGGGCTATGATGGAAAACTGGAAAGTACTAGAAAAAATTTTGTCTGTTGGTCAGGGAAGACTTCTCTAAGAAGTGATTAAATAATCTGAAACTTGGAGGATGAGTTGGAGTGAGCCACAGAAAGGAGAGGGACAGTGGAGCCTGAGCGCTGGCTGAAATCTCAGTGCATTCTACAACTATAATAGACAGTATGATGTCCAGGTGTAGCAAGCGTGCCCCATACCAACAAAAGTCCTAACACCATTTCCCCCCAAGAGGCAGGATTCTCCATGACCTCTGACCTACCATTACTAGGAGTCCTCTCACAGAAATATTTTCAAAAGATCTATGTGACAAAGGGTCTTGCAATTGTGTTCTGATCTCATAAATGTAACTTCTGCTTTACCGGCTTGTAGTTTTATTGGGCATACCTTATTCATTTTCAGTCCTTCTAAAATATTATCAACTCATTTATTTGCACCCTAATAATAACCTGAAAACAGAAAGTAGTAATCATATTGCATGAGTCGGTACCAAAGGTAAAGAGACAAAAAACCTGAGGGCCAGGCACAGATGGAGAGCCTCATTTCCCACTGTAAGTAGTAGGCGAGATTGTTCCTCTGTCCTTTATTTATGCTCAGTAAACTTTCTCAAATTTTGTTCACACAGAGGAGCTGGTCAGCCCCAAGGGCGCACATTTGTTCATCCTTTCAATGGTTCAATTGCTATTTATGCACCAACTACTATTAGGTGGATTCTAGACTAGGCCCCAAAATTAAAGATGAATTAGGAAATGTTCCCTGCTCTCTGGAGTTTGCAATTTAATTGAGAAAGATAGACAAAAGAAAAAAAAAAACAGCTGAAGAGAGTGGTTAAGAGCCTCAGCCTAGAATCAGTTACTTGGTATTAGAATCTTTGTACTGCCCTTTCCTCGATTAAGCAAATTATTTAACTGCTCTCTGGTTTCAGTTTCCTCATCTGTCATTTCTCCAAGGGTTGATCACAGGGACTGTTATTTACAGAGAACTCAGAACAGTGATAGCTTGTAGTAAATACAAGGTGAGGCTGTCTTTTCCTCCTAATAGAGATATTAGTCCTGCAGACCCATAAAGAAAACTATTCCCTCCCCCTTGAAGTTGCAAATACTTCACAGAGAGCGACATGTCATGCCTGCTATTGAAGGATGGGCCAGTTTTCACCACATGGATCAGGCATGTTCTCTGGACAGCAGGACCCACATCAGCAGGGACACAGGAGTGAGAAAGTGTGTGGAAGGCATTTTCAGATTTATTGAACATGAAGTAACAGTGACTGAAAATGGGAGAACTGTGAGAACAAAAATATAAAAAACATCCCACCGGCCTCCAGGGCTCCTGGGAAGAGGCCAAGAGTTTAGTGTGGGGAAAATGGCTAAGCTAGCTAGAGCTCAATTCCAATCAGGACTGGTACCTGCCAAATAAAGTCTCAGGTACTGATTCAAGTTTTCCTTCAAATGACTAGGCTCTGAGGCTCAGGGTTTATCTTGACCTGCCATTGGTTAGTTATCTGACTGAGGGGTACTATTTACTCTTTGTAATCTATTATGTTATCTGCTAAATGAAAGAGTTTACCCATTGTCTGTTTTAGTGCAAACATTACTTTGGATTAAATTTACATACAGAAAAAATGCTTGTCTTGTAAATTAATGCTCCAGTAGCATTTATGTGCAGTCACTACATGCCCCTGAACCAGTGGGAAAGTGGGAGGCGAATCGGGTTGAGCTCTTCTTCCATAACCAGCTTCCTTTCTTGGGAGTCATTCAGCCCTAATTCTTGTTTGTCTCTTACATGGTGAATTCTGTTCCATCTGCCTTAGAGTTTACTGCTATTTTCTATAAAGCAGAGTCAATTTTCTTCTTTCCCCACCAGTTCCAAGATAAATGAATGAGTGAATGGCTTCTGGATGGGACATTCACCCCACCATTATCTGCACACTCTATCCTGCTCACCATTGAGGACCTTCAGCCAAGTTTTCACTGCTGAAAACAGGACCATGACAGATCTTCTCCAGGGGTTGTTCTTTATGCGTTCTCATCGCCAGAGCATCTCTATTCAGTGGCCATATCCTCACTCTTGCTCCTTTTCTGATCATAAGCGATGCACCTGGAATGTACAGTTCAGCTTCACACAGACCACCCCCATCCTAGCTTCTGATGACCTCTGAGCCCACCACGTCCTTTTCTGTGTCTCAGCAGGGACATGTTCTGCCTCTTTTCCAATGCTATCCTCCATCTTGGATCTGCCCTCCCAGTCCCCTTTATCTCCTGGGGCTTATGGTTTATTCACTGAGCAAACTTTTAATGAGAGTGTGTCATTCACAGTACTATAGAGGAAACCACAGAAGACAGTAAACAATTCTATTCTAGGAGTTTAAAATCCAAAAGGTCGATATCATTACAACTGTATTAAACTTGGTAATTTGGCATGTTACCTGGTAAAGGGCTATCCATCTAAGGACAGTATCATCATAGCATCCTCTATTTCCTTTTCTTTTTTATCATCATGTTCCCCACCACCTAAGACAGCACCTGACACATTTAAATGTCATATAAATATCTTCACCAGGTGTGGTATGATGTGGTGTTGCATGCCTGTAATCCCTGCACTTGGGAGGCTGAGACAAGAGGACCCTAGGTTCAAGGACAGCTTCAGAAACATAACAATACTCTCGGCAACCCAGGGAGACTGATTCAAAGACAAAAGCTAGAAAGGGCTGGAGGTGTAAGTTGGAGGTAGATGCCCCTGGGTTCAATCCTCAGTACTCCCCCCCCCTTAAAAAATTCTATGGGTGAAATGATGGATTCCTTATTTGAAAGTATAAAATTCCCCTCACTCTGCTTTGCAATTTCCTCAAACTGTTTCCCTTCTCTCTCTTTCCTTTCACTGCCAACATTCTTGAAAGGAGAGGCCACAACTACCAGCAGCATCTCATCACCACCCCTTTGCTCTTTCATCCCTTTTAAAATCAGCTTGCCACCACCCCCCCCATTCAATCCAAATCACTCACTCTTAAATACCACCAGTGACCTCCCATTGCCAAATCCAGATGGCCCTTTCTCAGCCCCCATCTCCCTGGACCACTCTGAGGCACTGAACTCTGCCGCCCTTCTCCTCCTCCCATTCTAAGCAGGATGAGTCCTCCAAGATTCCAGCCTCAGAATGTACAGATTTTGGAATCTGCCAGGCTTTGGTTTGGCCCCAGTCCGAAGTTCGGTTTCCTTATCTGTAAAATGGAGATAATAAAGCCTATCATTTGTGTCTGGTTCACGCCTGGTTGGCTTCCTGATTCTTCTCTTTAGCACATGCTCATTTCACATGTGCACCGCTGCAAATTAATCTTTCCAAAATTGAAGATGATCATGTCACTTCCCTGCTCAAAGGCTTCAGCAACACCCGAACTACAAACTCCCAGTGCACAGCCCTGCACGTCAGATCCCCGCGGTTGGTCTAGATCATGAACAACTGTGCCCCAGCAAAAGGAAACATTTGGGAAGAATGTCTGGTGACAGTTCTTGTGTCAGTTGGTCCCTGACAGGTTGTCATTCAATATCTCCTTTTCTCTACTGCCTTCATTAGTAGATTGAAGTATGGGCTTAATATAAAGCTAAAGCTCTTAGCTCCACATTTCTATTATTTTACCTTGGTAGCCTTATTTTTCCACATTTTCCCTTTGGGTTTTCTGTATTCTTCAAGCAAACTGGACTGGGCTCCATTTTTATAATTTGTTTCTGCTTTCTGTCTTCTGTCTCTCTGGCCAGACCGGCTCCATTCCCATTTTTTGTGTATAAAAATCATTCCTTTAAGCTGGGCATGGTGGCATACATCTGTAACCTCAGTTCTTAGGCTGAGGTAAAAGGGTCACAGGTTCAAAGCCAGCTTCAGCAACTTAGTGAAACCCTGATTCAAACTAAAACACACACACACACACACACACACACACACACACACACACTCTTCCTTTAGGCTTTTCTCAAGTGCCACCTCCTCATCTATGGCCAGAAATCATCATCCTGCCCACTGCATATCAATGATCTTCTTTTATGATTCTTTTTTTTTTTTTTGCAGGTCTGGGGATGGAACCCAGGGGCATTGAACCTCCGAATTACATCCCCTGCCCTATTTTTTATTCTTTATTTTGAAACCGGGTCTCATTGAGTTGCAGCGGGCCTCACTAAGTAGCTGAGGCTGTCCGCAAACTGTGATCTTCCAGTCTCAGCCTTCCAAATGCTGGGATTACAAGCATGCGCCACCACGCCCGGCCTCTTTTATGATTCTTTTCTATCAGACAAGACTCTTTTGGGCCACCACAATTTTCTACTTACTCTTCCCTGCCTTATTGATTTTAACTTTTGCACTTTGGTCCATCTGTCTTCCTCTTGCTGGTCTTGGCTATGCGCATCTCAAAGATCCACCACACTGAACCATGGTCAAGTGCCTCAGAGCCAACATCCTTATTCACAACTTCAGAGTACTCCAGGTAATGTTAGGTCTCCCCTCTGCCAACTGCTCTTCAGGGAAAATGAAAGTCAGTATAGCTGAAGTCATACCAGAACAAATTTATAATAGTAAGAAAGAAAATATTAACACAAGGTAACTGATGACTCTGCTCATATACTTGTAAAGATTAGTATCTCAGGCCGGGTGTGGTGGCGCACGCTTGTAATCCCCGCGCTTGGGAGGCAGAGGCAGGAGGATCACACAGGTTTGAAGCCAGCCATGCTGGTTTAAGAGACCCTGTTTCCAAATTTTTTTTTTAAAAAAGTATAAAATAGGTCTGGGAGTGTAGCCCGGAAGTAGAAGGGTTTCCAAGAACCCCAGTACCACAAAAAAAAAAAAAAAAAAAAAAATGTAGTATCTCAGCAACAAGTGTCTTTCTTGCATTCATTATTATTTCTCTGAAAGTTATTTAAATAAATTTAGCATATGTGAATTATAATAACACGTATATGCAATTTCTCATACATGTGACATATAAGACTGGGTATATGAAATTTCCCTTACACTAAATGACCATGTAAAAGGTTTTGTCCCTGTCTGTCTTTTAAGCTAAAAGGGTTTGGAGGCCTTCATCAGCAAAGGAAAAAATAAAGCATTGCTTAGAGATTCACTGGTCTTTTGATGTGTCCAAAATGATATAGATACCTCTGCTAGAATAGGTTATATAATGGACTTAAATGCTATTCTAAATATAGAATCTTTAAGCCTGGCATGGTGGTACATGCTTATAATCCAAGCATTTGAGAAGCTAAGACAGGAGGACCTCAGTTCATGGACAGCTTCAGCTACTCAGTGAGGCCCTTAGCAACTCAGTGAGACCCTGTTTCAAAAACTAAAAAGACTAAAAAATAGGACTGGGGGTGTATTTCGGAAATACAATGCCCCTGGATTCCATCCTCCATACTGCAATAGATAGATAGATAGATAGACAGACAGACAGACAGACAGATATAGAGATATTAGGAAAATGGTTACTTTCCAGAGAGGATAATATAAATAGAGGATAATATAAATATAAGGCCCAGATTGATCAATGAGATAGACTGAAAGAAACAGAAAAATAAACTGAGTTAGTAAAAATCAAAAATATATCATGTATGCAACCATTGTAACCCTAAAGTAGGCAGAAGGGAAAATAGTCATGAGTCTCTATTAAAGTGAAGAATTTCAACAGGTTAAAGAGGGAAGGACGTGTATATTGTTGGATAAGTATATTTCATGTCATAATTGTTTGGGTTCTTTTTAGCAGTGATATTTAACTTAAATTTTTTTGAGAATTAAAAGTTGGCATGGGGTTTTTTAGGTTCCAAAAATAGAGATGTTGGTTAGAAAAGAAAAAATTTCCTGGGAAACAGATTTAGAGTTGGAGTTTCCTGTGTGTAGAGAGACTGGGGAGCAAAGGAGCAGGACTGGGTAGCGGGGCTGATGCCCTGAGATCAGGTCGCAACAAACATCAGCCAACCCTGCACGGGAGCAGAGGGCTTGGGTGGCCCTGCAGAGTACCCTTTCTGTTGTTGTTGTTGTTGTTGTTGTTGTTGTTTTGTTGTTGTTTTCTTTTGGGGTAGTATGTATGGTATTGAAAATTGAACACAGGGGCATTCTACCTCTAAGCTTTACCTCCCTCTCAGCTCTTTTTTTTATTTTATTTTTTGTTTTGAAACAGGATCTCACCAGGTTGCTGAGGATGTTACTATATTGCTGAGTCTGTCCTTCAACCTGTGATCCTCCTATCTCAGCCTCCCAAGTACTGGCATGCGCTTCCACTCCCGACTCAGAATATCCCTTATACTCACACTGACCCGTTTGGGGATACAGGTCTTTCTCTCTTCTGCCTTCCACGGAGTATGACTCTGAGCACAGAGACTCTCTGGGTATTTTGTGTTCGTTACTTTCATTGCTGGCAGGGCCTTGTGCATGCTAGGCAAGCGCTCTACCACTGAGTTACATCCACAGCCCCAGAAGGTTCTCTCCAGTAGCTCAGATGTGGGAACGAGAGATTCAATCCTGAAGCACAGCTCCTCCACAGTACGGAGGGAGGGAACAGGCATCAGCGTTGGCTTCACACAATGAGGCAATACTGCTCTGAAAATGACCAGCCCTCCACAGGATCCTGAAAACTACTTTTTAAATCCTACTCCACCATTGTCTTCCTCTTCCACAGGCTTTTCAAACTTTCTAAACAGTTCCTTTCCTCTCTTTTCATATATGGATGCTTGTGCATTTTTTGCTGTTCCAAAAATGGTTATACTCCGTAGTCTTTTTAAGCAAAATTCTGTCTCCTAGGATTTTTCAGCAGGTGACAGAATAGCCTCAGAATACTTTCACTCCACCTCACCGCCATCGCCTATCCAGTGCATAAACACACTCTCTTCCTGCATGTCTATTCTCCTTGTCCTTTAGGCAAGCCTCCTGCTACTTAACACCTGGCGGAGTGTTTCTCAATTCCTCTGTTGGAAACACACCTCAGAACGCCTTTTCAGGTAATGTAAGTTGATGAACTGGAAATGAGAAAACCAGCAGTCTCTGGTAATCCACGGCACTGAAGTTATCAAATGGCCACTTCCTAACCACTCGGAAAAAAATCTAAATAAAAATCATCCTGTGAAACAACAGTAGCAAGGATGTTTTATTGGTCATCGGCTATGAACTTTTAAAAGGCAGCAATTGCACCTGTTCTGTGTTCTCTTGCATTGCACAATGTCTAGCACACGGTTAGAACTCAATAGAATGAGATAATTTTTTTTTACCCGGCGCTGCACCTGGGAAGACTGGCAGGCTGCCACCAACTAGATGGCTAGTATACTTCAGTGATTTCTGTGCCTTTATGCAAAAGTAGAAAGTCATGAATTACAGCATCCAGACAGGCTGCTATGAGGATTATCCATTGAATAGAACAGGTTTTTTTGTTGTTTGTATTTTTTTAATGAGGACAAACTATACTGGCATAATCCTTCCTTATGAATCAAGAGGAGAATTGAAGGAGCAGGGAGGATTATGAAATTATGTTACTTCTGTATCATCAACCCTGAAAGGGTTTAACATTTCTTCATTTCACGTTAGCAAAGATTTTCTTTTTTTAGAGTTCAAAAAAAAAATTTAAGGATTTTTATTAAACTTGCAGTAATTCAGAGCTTCCTGCATGGTAAAATATCAGGTGGTATAGAATTGAGGATGTTGTTCAGAGAAAAGTTATCTTGTGCTGACACCTTAAAATTGAATGGGAAGAAAATGAAGAACTGTAGATTCAATAAATGTCATCTGCTTATTTGAGGGATTAAAAAGAAAGTAATACAAAAAGAATTTCTGCATCTATGATTCTTCCTGATCATACTGTTTGCCATTGGATTCTCTGCCAAGAGCCAAAGTGGATTCTACATGTGATTAATAATTTCCTCTGTCTGCCTTGGCCTTTTATGAGCCGCATCTAAGGGAGATCTGGCAAATTAGAAGGAACTGAGAAATCAAAAGTCTTCCTTTGGTGTAGAAGGTCTGGTTGTTATTTTCAGGTTTTCCAAATTTAAGGAAACTGAGAAGTTAGGAACATGACTAGGGCTCCTCGGGGAGCTATTTCTTTAGGGAAATTGGCAACATGTCTTCCTTGGAAAGAAGGGGAGTGCGACTGGCTTTAAAGTTGCAGTGAATCATGAATGATAATGAGAGTTAGTTACCAAGGTAGTTATTTGAGGTAGGGCCAGAATACTTGGAGGAGGAGGACGGCAAGAGGGACAGTAATGTGGACCAGGCTTTGAAAAAGACGAAAATAGCCGCCGCTTATGATGTGCCAGACTTCCCATATGTTAACGTATTTACTCCTGACACCAAACTAGTGGGGTTTGTTTCTACTCCATAAATAACGAAATCAGAGAAGTGAAGGAATTTTCCAAGGTCGCAAACCTAATAAGTAGTGGAGAGAGGGAAATTGAAAAGCAACTGTCTGATCCCAAAACTTATGCTTTCCCCAGGACTCCAAGAAGAATTTCCAAATGTGAACCTTGCCTTAACATCAGCTTTGTATCCGTGATGGCCTTTTTAGCTTGCCTTTAGAGACTGAAGTTTTAATATCACTTTGAAAGTGGTGAGAATATTTGTACAGAGTCTGAGAGAGACTTGTTCAAGATTACACTGGCATGGAAGTCCCTTTGGAGAGAATTTGGCCTGAAGAACTAGGGGCACAATCAATGGCTCGGGACTCAGTCCTGAAGACACCGGACACTCTCTGCACCCTTTGTTGTGGTCAGCATTTGCATCAGGGAGGCTAGCTTGTTATTTCATCTGGGTTTCTGATTATCATGATCTTTTTTTGTGGAAATCAAAGTGGGTTTTTTTTTTTCCGTCTGTCTGTCAGTAAGTGGTGGTGTTTATTGAGGACAATATTATCTGTACATCATGTCAGTGATAACTAGTAACATCAAAAAACATCTTGAAGTAATAGCAGAGATGAAAGGTGGTATTTTCAGTGGACCTGAAAGACTAGAACAATTGATGCCAATTTGGGAGATTGCATGGAAATGACAGGGACAGTAATTTTTGATGCCATAATTCTGAATACTGTGCCTGGAAACTACTTGTTCCGTTCACAGGAAACCTGTAGAGATCATTTTCAGGTGAAATCACTAACTGCGTGTACTTGAATCTTATGTAAATTTAAAGTATTTTGTTGCTTAAACTTATAAAGCATGCTACACTAAAGATTTCACAGGCTTTATCTCTATTCTCTCAATATTTCTATAAAGTTGAGAGAAATGCTAAAAAAATTTTAAAAAAAAAAGTAGGTATGATGGCTCATGCCTGTAATCCCAGTACTTGGGAAACTGAAACTGGAAGACCACGGGTTTGAGGCCAGCCTCAGTAACCTAGCAAGAACCTCAACAACTTAGCAAGACCCTGATTCAAAATAAAATAGACTGAGGGTATAGCTCAGAATGTAGAATGGCCCTGATTTCAATCTCAGTACTCCGCAAAGAAAGAAATATGTTTAGAAATAATATATTGACCAAGAAACATTAGGTAATATTCATGTGTGATAAACAGCTCAATTTTCACTAAATATTATAAACATTTTAAATTGCTAATTAAACATCTTAATGTTTTGGCCTTCACCTGTTTTGTGTCTATTCTGATTGCCAAAAGCTGCACTGTGAATGACTGTGTAAGTGAGATGCTACCCAGACAGGTACAGAAAGTTTGAGCAAGACTTTTGCTGCTCTTGGAAAAATAAAATAAAATGTCTGTTTTAAAACAGTAACAACTGTAATTTGTCAGTTTGAGGCTCCTGTTTGAACTGATTACACTTGATAAGAAATAACAAGCTGTGACAGACAGAAGGGCAAGGTTGCAGTAATTCACTAAAGAATGTCTCTACTCAAAGCATTGTGGGAAAAAAAAAGTCTTGTTTGGGGCACAATTGCAGAGTTGAAATAACAGCTCATGAATACCCTGGAGAGACGACTATGTACCCAAGGTGAATGCGAAATCCTTCCCTTTTGAATGAACCTTTTAATCAAGGCATTATCTGGGCTCTGAGAAAGTCTTCCCTGGTTCCACCTAAAGATGAATAGGAAAAGCCGAAACTCTGAGTTGGCCTATTTGCTGAAACAATTTTAAAGATGTAAAGATGGCTGACAAATGCCATTTAAGCTTTCAAAGCCAGCCATATGCTTTTGAAAAGGACTTAAAGGAAATCCTCCCACTATAGAAGACGACCCCGAAGGATCCCCGCAGTAGCCTCCGGTTTTGAGGTGTGCTGATGCAGTTTTCTCTTTCCTGCTTCACCCCTCCCCCCCACACATACATCTTTGCTGAATTCCTTAAACAGAAGGCTCACAAAAAGAGGCCAGGATGTTTCTGTCAATCTACTTCTACATTCAGAAGGTTCCCATACACTTCTGTTTGTGTCAGTAGAAATCACTAGAAACTTGCCACACACCTGGCTAGAGTGATACATGGCAAGATACATGCAGAGATTATTTTCCTCAATTACCTCTTCATTAGTATAGGAGCTGTAAATAGCTCCCCCTATTGAAAATGTAATGTGACATTGCTCAAATGAGGCATTAATGCTTTTTACTTTTTTTTTTTTTATTGGTACATTGTAGTCATACATCTTAATGGAGTACAAGATGGTGGTCTCGTCCATGCACACATCACTCAATTAGCTCTTACCCAGTTCCCACCCCATTCCCTCACCCTCCCTCCTTCTCATGTTTGGCTTCATGATTGACTTTGATATGTTTGTGAATGCACATCATGTACTTTTTTTTTTTTTTTTTTGAGGTACTGGGGATGGAACCCAGGGGCATTCTACCTCCGAGCTACACCCCCAGCCCTATTTTTTTTATTCTTTAGTTTGAAACAGGGTCTCATTGAATTGCAAAGGGCCTCACTAAGTAGCTGAGGCTGTCACAAACCACGATCCTCCTGTCTCAGCCTCCCAAATGCTGGGATTACAAATGTATACCACCACACCTGGCTCCCCCAAAATTTTTATGTGTAATTTAGCTCTGTTTTTTGTTTAGTTTTTGTGTGTTTGGTACTAGGAATTGAACCCAGGGCCATTCTATCTCCACACTACACCCCCAGGCCTACTTTATTTTACTTTGAAACTGGATCTTGCTAAATTACTGAAGCTAGTGTCAACCCTGCGATCCTCCAGTCTCAGCCTCCCAAGCACCGGGATTACAGGTGCGCACCATCATGCCCGGCTTTGTTTAGTTTTAATACATAGATTATTTTAAACTTCTACAATGGCACCGTGGTGTATACATGATAAGTCAGATTCGAAAAACTGGAGGCAGCATTTTCTTTTCATATTTGTTCTGTGCATTGTGTCATTGGTGGTGCCCACGTAAGATGTATTCAACCTGAGAAGTAAACCATTTCCAAAAAGGTTAAAACCTGAGTGCGTTTTTTACAATTTCATCCAGTCACGACGAGGGTTAGAATTGTCTCCACGTCCAGCTTTGCCTTCACCTTTCACGCCAGTGAAATCCAGAGCTGACTTGAGAAGCAGGGCACCTCTCAGGGGCGGGATGGGCTGTGGTCCCTCCAGGTGCCCGCCCCGTCCCTGCGCCCAGAGCCAACAGCTCCAGCCTGGCTTGCTCATTTCTCCGGGCCTCTGACGTTGATCTGACAGAAAGTGACACTGACACAAAGAGCAAGAGCTGGGCAGGAGCTGGGGGCGAGGCCGCAGCAGAGATGCTGGGGAAACCAGTGAAGTGGAAGCGGAGAGGATAAACCCCAAGGCTCAGAGCCGCTTCAGGGGCCACACCTCCACTAACTGCCTTGGGAACAATCAGGGCCCAGAGCCATGAAGGAGGGAAGGCTTTTTACATAAGCACCTCAAATCCCTCCCCAGGGCAGCTGGAAAACCTAGTGGTCAGCTTTCTGCTCTGAGTGTGTGTGTGTGTGTGTGTGTGTGTGTGTGTGTGTGTGTGTGGATTGAACCCAGGGGCATTCATTATACCTCTGAGTTATACATTTCCAACCCTTTTTATTTTTGGTTTGAAATAGTCTTACTGGGTTGCTGAGAGTCTCACTAAGTTGCTGACGCTGGCTTTGATCCTGCAACCCTTCTGTCTCAGCCTCCCAAGTATTGGGAGTACAGGTGTGCGCCACCCCACCCAGTCACTTTAACAATTTCTTCCAATTTATGCCAGGTGATACTGGTTTATAGCAGGTGATACTGCTTTGTCTATCAGTGGCAATAGAAAATTTCCATTTTTACATTTATGTTAAATTTCCCTAGGTCATTTGAGTCAATTCATACATATACACATATATACATATACATATATAATATATAGAGAAAAACATCTACATATAGATATATCTACATACATACATGCTATCTGCATATATATAATATTTAAAATATAAAATTAGGTTTGGTGGTGTATTTCAATAGTAGAGCACTTGCTTAGTTTGTGTGAGGCCATGGGTTCAATCTCAGTACTGCAAAAAAATAAAAATAAATAGGGGAAGAAGGTCCTAGAGGTTGAACCCAGAGGCATTCTACCTCTGAGCTATAACCCAGCCTTATTTTATTTTTTTATATTGGAACGGGGACTCACTAAGTTGTGCTACCACACTCAACAAACATTTTTTTAATAATCACCTATCTACTCTTATGAAATAATGAGTTTGGGAAACACCAAGCTATAGGATAATATTCAAACTCCTTACACAGCCTATAAATCCCAGCTGTAATCTTCCACCCCATTCTCTAGGCAGGCACAGTTCCCTCAGCTGCCTCGGGGCACCTGTAACCACCCACAATAAACCAGGCAGTCCCAGCTGGGCTCCCCAACAGAACACACGCTGTCCCTGCAGCCCAGGTTGTCACCTGCTCTTTACCATTGAGAACACTCCTCTTTATCCTTCAAGATTCAGCACAAGGCCACCCCTGGAGAAAGGCTTCCTGCCCCATTATGTCGCCCATCCTACCCTCGCTCCCCAAGACTGAATTAGGGTCCCCTCCACTGAATGTGCATGGTGTCTTGGTTGAATCTTTGCTAGAGCACTCCTCACTTCTGGACTTTTTAAATTTTTATCTCCCTTATTATTCTCTAAACCCTATGAGGACAGGAGTCTTGTTCAGATCCATGACATAACTCTCTGATATACAGTATTCAGCAACTGTTTGATGGATTCACTAATTCTTTTTATCAGAGATCTCTAATAGCCAAACTGTAATCATATAGTAACTGACTTATCAACAGTGCAGGTGACCTCTTTGGGTATGAATGAGGACTCTACCAAAAAGTGAAAACATCTCAGATGCCCACTGCCGATGGTAGATAAATACAACGTAGAATAGCCACACAATGGAATATTATTTGTCAATTAAAAGGAAATAAGTACTGATAAAGGATGCAACATGAACGAATCTTCCATTTAGATAAAATGTCCCAAATAGGCATATCTATAGAGACAGAAAGTAACTCAGCGATTGACGAAGGCTGAGGTCATGATTGGGCATTGGTTAGTGATGCTGGTAGATGCAGGGTTTCATTTTGGGGCCAAGATTGTTCAAAAATTAGATTTTAGTGATGATCAAACAACTCTGTGGTTCTACTAAAAATCAATGAGAAATCACACTTCCCATAGCTCAACTGAACGATATGTGAGTAATTCAATAAGGCTATTTAAAGAAAAAGAAGAGTGACGGTTCTAAGTAAGACTGCATGGTTACGAATCCTCCACCATACACCAGCTAGTGACCATGGGTAAAATATCTCACTTCTCTGCAATTTGGTTTCTCTTCTGTAAAACTGAAGTAATGATAGCCCCCTTGATAAAGGAACATCAGCAAGTCTAAACACATCTAACACAGCGCCTGTGAAACAGTAGCATTCAATAAATATTAGCTGTCTATATTTCTTTTTCTTTTTCTTTTCTTTTCTTTTTTTTTTTTTGGTGGTACTGGGGTTCCTGGAAGCCCTTCTACCTCCGGGCTACACTCCGCCCGGCTAGCTGTCTATATTTCTAAAATGGTACAGCATATTTTGACTCATAGGAGGAAAATATAACGTATCTTTATATACTCGCAACATTAACTGTGTCTTTCAAAACTGGTGATAGAGCCTGCAACATATAGAACATTCTTGGTTACAAGCCATTCTGCATAGGTATAATTCATCATAAAATGCAGCTGGGCGAGGTGGCACACAGTTGTAGTCTCAGTACTGAGGCTGAGACAGAAGGATTGCAGGTCCAAGGGTAGCTTCAGCAAGTAGAGACACTCTCATCAACCTAGGAAGACCCGGTTTCAAAATAGAAAGTTAAAATAGAGCCGGGCATGGTGGCGCACACTTGTAAATCCCGCGCTTGGGAGGCGGAGACAGGAGGATCGCGCAGGTTCGAAGCCAGGCTGGCTGGCTTAAGAGACCCTGTTTCCAAATAAAAATATAAAAAATAAGTGTCTGGGAGTGTAGCCCGGACGTAGAAGGGTTTCCAGGAACCCCAGTACCACCAGAAAGAAAGAAAGAAAGAAAGAAAGAAAGAAAGAAAGAAAGAAAGAAAGAAAGAAAGAAAGAAAGTTAAAAATAGTGTTGCGGGTGCAGCTTGGAGGTTGAATGCCCCTGGGTTCAATCCCCAGTACCACACACAAAAAATAAAAGCTGGCCGTGGTGGTGCACGCTTGTAATCTCAGCATTTGGGAGGCTGAGACAGGAGGATCGTGGTTCATGGACAGCCTCAGCTACTTAGTGAGGCCTTTTGCAACTCAGTGAGACCCTGTTTCAAAATAAAGAATAAAAAATAGGGCTGGGGTGTATCTCGAAGGTAGAATGCCCCTGGGTTCCATCCCCAATACCACGAAAATAAATAAATAATAAATAAAATGCATGCATACATATGGATATATGTGTAGTAAAATGTGTATATACATATGTCATGATATTATTTAACCTTCAGCCCTGTGAAATAACTAGATTAACCCCACTCTACTGACAAAAAAAAAAATTTTTTTTAATAAAAACCACCCAAAAAACTGATGCACAGAGAAGGTGAATTGCTTAATTTTTCACGTCTCAGGCATGGGCAGAACAAGAGCCGGCTTAACCCAGGTCAGTACCCTTTGCAGTAAAACAGGCTGTGCACAAGTGTGCCCACATATTCACACTCAACAAATAGGAGCATCGCCCCTGGAGAGAGCTGCCTGAATGGCTATGGGGCCCCACAATGCTTTCCTTCTTCAAACACGTCTCCCACATCAAACTACCGCAACAGGCCCTCCTGTCTTGTCTGAGGTTTTACAATAAGAAATATTCTTTTGAAATGGTAAATAGGCAGAGCCTTTGTCTGGAGAGTGCTGTTAAACAAATATAACCTGAGAAAGGCTGGGCCTGGGGGGTCTGTACCACAAGGGTGTGATCCTTGTCTCTCAACACTAGCATTGTAACACAGTGAAGAAGACTGTCTAGGGAGAGCTTTATAACATCTGACTTCAATCATTGTAGTCAGTAGCAAAAAATGTGTTACACATGGCATACGCATACCACAGCACGGGCTGATTGTACGCAGCACATCCTCTGATCAAAAAGGACAATGCAAAACTAATCCTTCCTGAATTGCTGAATTCGCTGGGAGCATCTGGGAGCAGACTTTATAGCTTCAGGTTAAATTCTCTCTCCCGAAGAGCAATGAATCTATAGCTCATCCACATGTAAGAGAGGATAAATCATTCATAAGTGAGCATAACCATATTTCACTGTTTAATGCTCACCGAATCTCTCTCTTCAAAGAGATTAGAACATGGCCCTAAATATTTTAACATATCTTATTGTTATTGCTTTCCCAGCATTTATCGTGGGCTGGCACCTAGAAGGTCATCAGTCAGTGTTCATCGATGGAATAAATGAGTGGATAATTGGAGAATTATGACTCCGAAGGAAACTGCCTAACATGTTTAGAAATGTTGATTCTTGCCAGGCCTTGTGGGACACTCCTGTAATCCCACTACTTGAGAGGCTGAGACAGGAGGGTCACAAGTTCAAGGTCAATGCACAGTAATTTAGAGAGATCCGCTTTCAAAATAAAAAATAAAAAGGGCTGGGGTTATAGCTTAGAGATAAAATGCCCCTGAGTTTGATCCCCAGATCCCCAGAAACACACAAGGGTGCACATGTGCACACACACACACACACACACACACACACACACACACACTGTTTATTATTATTTTTTTAATGATAAATTAATGGACATTAAATGAATTAAAGGACAAGGTAAGTTTTTGGAAAGAGACTGAAAAATGAATAGGTTTTTCATTAATTTCCACTATCCAGTCTGTTTAATTCATTAAAAACTATTTCTTTCTGTTTTAAGATGTGGTTGAAAAAAAGGATAAATTTGGAGTAATACTTTTCAGTCATACTTAAATTTCAGAATATTATTGTTCCTCTTATCAGATTACTGGCATTACATATAAAACACAATTCCGTATTCACCTGCAATCATTAAAAAGGGGGAATTGTTTACCATCAACCAGGCAAAGAAGTAACAAGGCCTCACGGCTGGCAGCTTCAGCCTCTTAAACAGAGCCAGAGATGTCAGAGAACTGTGAGTGTCGGATATTACTGTACAAATCCCGTACACTGAAGTCTCCTCTCAAAGGAGTCCTGGCTTTCTGTCATATCCTATTTCCTTTTCTTTTCTATATAATTCTGATAAGCTTGATTACTTGGCTTCTAAATATATATTAAACATATGTTCCAATTATGTAAAAACTTAATATTTTAAAAGCCCTTTTGCTTTTCCTTAATAGCTACAAGACTCACCACTAGTAATCCAATCAATAACAGAGAGAAAAAAAAAAAAAGGGTTCCCAAATTAGAGCCAAAAAATAAATGATTCCTTACCGGCCATTTTTAGTGAGCTTATGGGAAATTTTACAGACATTCAAAAGTTGTTCCGGCCAGGTGTGGTGTTGCACACTTGTAATCCCGGTACCTGGGAGGCTAAGACAGGAGGATGGAAGGTTCGAGGACAGCCTCAGCAAATAATGAGACTCTCAACAACCTAGAGAGACCCTGTCTCAAATCAAAATAAAATAGGGCTGGGGATGTGGGTATGTATCGCAGAGGAAGAAATGCCCCTGGGTTCAATCCCCGGTAACACACACACACACACACACACACACACACACACACACACACTAAAAAGATGTTCCAGAGGAGATGCCAGGTGCTGGTTTTTCTATGATGGTGATTGTTAATAAGCAAGAAGAAATTTCAATTCTTTTTAAAAAAAGACAGTAATGAACAGGAAAAATATTAAATATTTCTATGTAAAATTTTAACATTGAAAATATTGAGATATTTTATTTATTTTTTATTTTTTTGGTGGTACTGGGGGTGGAACCCAGAGGCTTTCTACCTCCCAGCTATACTCCCAGACCCATTTTATATTTTATTTGGAAACAGGGTCTCACCAAGTTGCTGAGGGCCTCACTAAGTAGCTGAGACTGGCTTCGAAACTGTGTGATCCTCCTGTCTCAGCCTCCCAAGCGTGGGGATTACAAGCGTGCGCCACCATGCCCGGCTAAAAATATTGAGATATTTTAACATTGAAAGTATTGAGATATTTTAAGGGGTATACTTCAATTTATTTATTTATTTATTTATTTGTTTATTATTTATTTATTTAATGGTGGGACTGGGGTTCCTGGAAGCCCTTCTACCTCCGGACTATACTCCCAGACCTATTTTTTTATACTTTTTTATTTGGAAACAGGGTCTCCTAAGCCAGCGCGTGGCTGGCTTCGAACCTGCGCGATCCTCGTGTCTCCGCCTCCCAAGCGCGGGGATTACAAGCGTGCGCCACCATGCCCGGCCTGGGTATACTTAAATTTAGATGGGAAACCCACATCCACAGAGGTTCTATTTTAAAATAGATCCAGTAAATGAAAAATAAAACTTTATTTTGGCACTTAAGGATTATCAGTGGGTGATCTACTTAGAAAATCTTTAAAGATAGTAGCATTGGAGCCAAGAGTGGTGTTACAGACTTTAATCCCAATACTTGGGAGGCTGAGACAGGAGAATCACAGGTTTGAGGTCAGCCTTGGCAACTTAGTGAGACTCAGCAATCTAGCAAGACCTTGTTTAAATCTTTTTTTTTTTTTTATTTTAAGGACAGAGGGTGTAGCTTGAAGGTAGAATATTCCTGGCTTCAAACCCCAGTACCACAGCCGGGCGTGGTGGGGCACGCTTGTAATCCCAGCATTTGGGAGGCTGAGACAGGAGGATAGAGGTTCGCAGACAGTCTGAGCTACTTAGTGAGGCCCTCTGCAACTCAGTGAGACCCCGATTCAAAATAATGAATAAAAAATAGGGCTGAGGGTATTGCTTAGAGGCGGAAGGCCCCTGGGTTCCATCCTCAATACCACACACACACACACAAAAAAAAAAAAAAAAAAAAAAAAAAAACTGTAGCATTAGTTTAAAAAAATAATGCAAAGCAACATGTTGATCCATTAAATTATGCCCTTGCTTACATGCAATTTCACATGACAACATGTAGAAAAATTTACTTCCCTAACTTTAAGCTTGTAAGCTTTCCCTCAGAAGATGTTAAAAATATAAACAATGTGACAACTGATCATCCACAAGAACAAGGCTGATAAAAAGTGAATTATATAATGCTCAAGCTTGGAAAAATCCATCATAGCATAGAATTACTTAAAGCTTTAATGTTGGCTAGGGAAGATTAAATTGCCTTTGGGGTGTACAGATGCAGACGATTCCATTGGTATGCTCTTCAAAGCAGAGACAGATGATATTAGGAAATAAACCATGAGGGCTTCTGCTTTAATCTGTCCACATTAACGTTTTGATCTATGACTAATTGCAGTCGCAAGTAGGGTTCAAGTAGCTTCTTACGGCCAGTGTGAGGCTGGCAGCCATGTAGAGTCTCCTAAAAATGCATCTAGGAAGATTGCTTGACCACAAAAGGAAGGAGGTGTGAAGAATCCTTCTGACTGATGCCTGTTAGTCTGTCTAACTCAAAGCTAATACGGAATGTGCATAAAAGTGACACTGTGCCCAATGAAATAGTAAATTATAGGAAGGAAATAAATGAAAATACGCTACAAAATCTCCAAAATTTGAACATCGCTCCTTTATAAAGTCCTTCTTTAAAAAAAAAAAAAGAAAGAAAAGAAAAGGAACCACCCCTTGAAATATTTGCTAAATCCAAAATGATGTCATTTCCCTGCTTAATATCACAGAATAGCTCGACTTGACTGGAAAAGCCGGCCAATCTGCACTGCCCTGGATGCTTCTTAGGCCTCGTGGCAATACAAGCACTTCCATTCAACTATGCCAACCTATGTGCTGTTTCTGGAAGGCGGCCTGCTCTCTCATGCCTCGGTGCTCCTGTGCACCCTGTTCTCCTACCAGAAATGCCCTTCCCTCTTCTCCTTTCCCTTTGTCTTAGCTGACACATCTCATCAAGACTAAGTCCAGAGGTCAGTGCCTCTTAACTCTAGCAGTAGAAAGGCCATGGTTAACTGTTTTACACAAGTAGAAAGTTCTCTGTGTGTTTGGTGGAAGAAGAGAGTAATTTCTAACTGGCTAAAATCTGGAAAATATTTTATAGAGAAATTGGGGCTATAGGGGAAGATAACTCTGGCAGGACTAGGAAAATCTTGTCATTTTTAATTTACTTTAGAAAATGAAGATCTTTACTTGGTGTATCTCACTTTCTTCATGGACATTTTACTCCCCAATAGGTTCAGACTTTTAGAATTAGCTTCAAGATTCTAATAGGGTAGAGAAATCGCTAATGCATTAGAGATTGGAACACAGGGTTTCTCTGTGGAAAGTCAAAAAGGATTTACATATTAATGAGGGAAAATTAGGACACTGTCCACCCAGCCAGATCAGGGGGCAGACAGCAAAGTCATCTAAACCCACCAGATAAAACACAACCTCTCTCTCTGAACTGCCATTGGGCCTTGTTTTTTTGTTGTTGTTGTTTTGTGGTTTTTTTTTTTATTTCTTTGACACTGCAAAAAAAAAAAAAAAAAGGTACTAAAATCCCATCTCCTTCAAAAGTCCTCCCCAACTAAGGGAAAACATGTTGACAGTTTTACAGACATGCAGTAATCAAAGGCATGTTCTTGAAGTCATATACACTTGTAAGTAGTATCACTTTGGGCAAATTACTTAACTTGGACCCATGCTGCATGAACTCTGGAATTCAAGCTCGACTCAGTAAGATGCCGGCAGTTTGGCGGGACCCAGAGCCCTTCTAAGACGTGTCTAAAAGGAACTCTCCCTTATTGAAGAAGTTTAGGTCGAGAGCAGAGGCTCTGGCCCTGGCAATACCAATATAGCCCCAGATACTTGCTTCTTGGTCTCAAGTAAAAAATGCCTAGGATAAACACCTAGGACCGTCGACTGGTGGATCATTAACAGTGTCTTGACAAACCATCACAAGAAGATGGGGCTAGAAAGACTGCACTGTGCTCAAAAAGACTCTTTTCTTTTTCTTTTTCTTTCCTTTTGTGTGTGTGTGTGTGTGTGTGTGTGTGTGTGTGTGTGTGTGTGGTACTTGTGATTAAACCCAGGGATGTTCTATCTCCAAGCTACACCCCTGGCTTTCTTTTATCTTTTATTTAGAAAAAGGGTCTCATTGCCGGGTGTGGTGGTGCACGCTTGTAATCCCCGTGCTTGGGAGGCGGACACAGGAGGATCGCGCTGGTTCGGAGCCAGCCTCGCTGGCTTAAGAGACCCTGTTTCCAAATTAAAAAAAAAAAAAAATACAAAATAAGTCTGGGAGTGTAGCCCGGAGGTAGAAGGGCTTCCAGGAACCCCAGTACCACCAAAAAAAAAGAAAAAAAAGGGTCTCATTAAGTTGCTGAGAGCCTTGCTAAGTTGCTGAGGCTGGTTTCGAACCTTGGATCCTCCTGTCTCAGCTCCCAAGTACTGGGATTACAGTTATGGGCCACCATGCCCTGCTTGAGGACTATTTCTTGATATGCAGATGAGTCCTTCCAGGCAAGGCTGACACTTGTGGAGTAATTATCTGCCTATAATCCTAGTAGTTATGAGGCTGAGACAATTAGGTCACAGGTTCAAGTCAAGCCTCAACCACTCTGCAACACCCTCAGCAACTTAGTAAGAACCTGTTTCAAAATTTAAAATAAGAATGGGCTGGGTTAGCTAGGCATAGTAGTACATGCTTGGAATCCCAGTACTTGGGAGGCTGAGACAGGAGGATATCAGCCAGCCTTAGCTACTTAGTGAGGTACTCCACAACTTAATGAGACTCTGTTTCAAAATAAAGAATTAGAAATGGGGCTGAGGGTGTGGCTCAGAGGTAGAATGCCCCTGGGATCAATCGCCAGTACCAAAAAAAAATAGATGGATAGATATAGGTACATATATAGATATAAAAGCACATATGTGATTAATATGTGCAATTTATCATAGATATCATATAGTTGTCATATAATATGGCAAATTGTGTATGTGATCATATATATTGTTATACATGTAATGACATAAGATGACACACTATATAGCTATAGCTATATCTATATATATTTATATCACTTCGGCCTCAAATAAAAGTTTAAAGTAAAACAAAAGGATAAAAAGTCTCATACCTTTCTTTTTGGTACTAAGGATTGAACCTAGGGTTATTCTATTTCCCAGCTATACCCCCAGCCCTGTTTTCTCATTTGTTTGTATTTAAAACAGTCTTGCCGGGCGTGGTGGCGCACGCTTATAATCCCCACGCTTGGGAGGCGGAGACAGGAGGATCGAGCTGGTTCAAAACCAGCCTCGATGGCTTAAGAGACCCTGTTTCCAAAAATAAAAAAGTATAAAAAATAGGTCTGGGAGTGTAGCCTAGAGGTAGAAGGGCTTCTAGGAGCCTCAGTACCATAAAAAATAATAAAATAAAATAAAACATTCTTTCTAGATTGCTAAGACTCTCACTAGGTTGCTGATGCTAGTTTCAAACCTACAATCCTCCTGTCTCAGCCTCCCAAGTACTGAGATTATAGCATGCACCACCATGCCTAGTTAAATTTTATACTTTTTGAACACACGCTTATAACCTCACACGGTTATGTTAATGATACAGTCCTTATCATCAGTGATAATTTATTCCACTAATTTTAACTTTCTTTTCATAATGGCCTCTTTTTACGTCACTGAACGGCCAGGGACATACTAGTAGAACCACCATGGCCAGCCACACAGCTGTACATGCCCAGCTCTAGAGCAGCTGGAGTTGGCAATGTGGTGACTAATAATAAGTTTCCATGAGGGTTAGCTCTTGGCTTCTTCCTGTTTAGTCTGTAGTAAGACTTGTGAACTCACCTTCTTACAGTCGATCCAACGTCTTGCCTTTTGGCTCTTTTAGCTTATTTATCAATATGCATTTGTTGAACTCCCACACCTGACTCAGTTCCTTTAACTAAATGCACTAAGATACAGGCATGGTTTTTCCTGTGTTGATGCCTCACCTCTTCCCTTTTCCACCTTTGCTCAGTAAATAAGTATGCATTTGATGCAACTTACATTGACATTTTGAATTTCTGATTATATAGGTAGTAGACTTGGCCTAAATCACTTGGAATGTGGTTCATATTTTTAAATTTCCTTATGCTTTGTAATTTATTTAACCAATAACAGTGAGTAATTGTGCCTTTGGTTGTTATAAAAAGTGTACCGGCATCAGACATGGCAGAGCATGCCTGTACTTGGGAGACTGGAACAGGAGGGTCACAGGTTCCAGGTGAGCCTCCGCAATTTAGCAAGACCCTCAGTAACTTAGTGTGATGCCGTTTCAAAAATAAAAAGGGCTGGGGTTTGTCTTGGAGGTAGATTGCCAATCCCCAGTGCCACAAAGACACACCACAAATGAGCACACACACTGGCTCTGAAGATGTTGGTATAGAAGTGAAAGTTCCGACACAGATGGCAAGAAAAAGCAAACGACTCCCTTTCTGACAGTAGTGCTTTGGGAAGTGAACAAATAAGCCATGTTATTGGTGGCTAAGATGACATTTTACATATTTCTCAAATTAATTCAGCATTTGGCCTTTTCACTAAGTATCTGAGTTTTCAAAATCTCCGTTCTCGAATCCTAAGAGTCTGCTCCCTCTACTGGAATCTTGGTCAAACTGAAGGGAAATGAAGCGTCTTCAGAATTGATCAACTGAAATGAATACAAACATTAAGCTGGGAAATTATTCCCCATAGAACTGAAAAGTACCACTATGGCAGGGAGAAAAAAAAATTGTCTCATCTTTCTAAGGCAAGACAATACTCATAGGATTATTTTGACTTAAAAGAAAGGAATGTCTAAATCAAACTCTTGGGTAGTTAAATACAATTCAGAACTCATCTTGTAACATTTTGGTCTTTCAGAGAATTGCATCTCTGATTTACTACTTTGCTTTGAGTTTAAAAATTCTTGAAAGCATTGCAAAAATATGCTCATTAGGTATATTGTGAACACTTCAAAGGGATTTAGAACATGCTTTATAAATATTGTATACCCATCCCCTTACCACTAAGGTAAAAATAGTAAAAATTCCTTCATTTTAAAGGGGTAATTTTTCAATTTGGGGAGCTTGTGGGTCTATGCAGCCTCATCTACTGTTCAATTAGTAAAACATGGAATGAAATCTATGCCTCTCTATTTGATTTTAGAATACAACTATATTTCTACATCTATTTTCAATGGGAAAGGTACTCAAAAATTAACGAGCTTCATTGGCTTCCTCTTATTTTTTTCTATTAACTATTCATTAATGTCTTTTTCACGAAACAGATTTGCATGTGTAGCTTGTGTAAAAAGTGTTTTAGCCAAATATTTAAAGGAAACACAAGGCACATACAATTTTTTTAAAACTGCCTGCTACACTATCCTCCTGGACTTACACACAAAGAAAAAAAAAACTCAAAAATATACTTACTCAAAATAGCCCTCTTAGAAATAAGAAAGGAAGGGAATAGTGCCAGAGAACACAGCATTCATTCAGCCAGTCCGTCACTCAGCAAGAGGATTTACTGCGCGTCAGCCTCTTGCCAGATGCTGTGCTAAAAGCTAGTGACTTAGCACACCCACACACTCGAGGCATTTAAGAAAGGAAGATAGGAAAGGAAAGAAAGATGCGGCCACTCGCTATTCTAAGTGAGAGAGAGACAGACAGACGAGAGACAGACAGACAGACAGACAGAGAGGGAGATGGATGGTGCGAGGCAGGAAGCAGAGCAAGGAACAATGAGAACAGACTTACTTTAGATTGGAAGGTCAAGAGGACTTATCTGAAAAAGAGATACTTGAGAATGAAGGGGACCAGTCAATGGAAGGGAGGGAGGGGAAGGGTGGTGGTTGTGGATGAGCACTATGGGCAAAGGTCAATGAATAAAAACAGCCCTGAGAAAGGAAAGGGCTTGGGGTATAGGAGCTGCCTGGTGGTGGGTATAACCAAAGTGGAGCCAGTGAAGGGCCAGTGACTCAGGATGAGGATGAAGAGTTAGGCAGGAGCCCCTTATTCAGGGCCTTGTCAGCCATGCTTGGGCATTTAGATTTCATCTAAAGGAAACTAGAAATCCACTGGAGAATGGTAGGCAGTGCCAGGGAATTATCTAGCCCTGTCCTGGAAAGCTGAGTCCGGCTGCTGTGTGGAGAGTCCCAGGGGTGGGGTTGTGGGGGGGATGGAGGGAAAGCAGGAAGTAGAAGAGCGCTTAGGAAAGAGTGGATTCAAGCAGGCAGATGTGACTAGAGGAAGATGGCCTTGTGCCAGGCACTTGACCTACAGCGTTTCACACCTGCACAATTCCAGGCTAGAACCCAAGACTGGCTTCTCTAGATCCTTCCCTCAAAGAGAAAGGTTTTCTGGAAATGAACCTTGATGTCAACTTCAGGGCTCATTGGGAGAATATAAGACTGCCTGTCTTGACTGGAGTGTAGACTGCATGGGAGAGTTCAGGGAGAGATAAACCTCATCCCGTGGGTTGGACTGGACCACAGAGACTTTAATAAATAGCTGAGGAGCCCCTTTCCAGCCCCAGACACCATGATGAGTGCTTACCGCCATGCCTCATTTTTTTGGGGGGGGTGGTACTGGGGGTGGAACCCAGAGGCTTACTACCTCTGGGCTATACTCCCAAACCTTTTTTTATATTTTATTTGGAAACAGGGTCTCACTAAGTTGCCGAAAGTCTCACTAAGTAGCTGAGGCTGGCTTCGAACACATGTGATCCTCCTGTCTCAGCCTCCCAAGCGCGGGGATTACAAGCATGCGCCACCATGCCCGGCGCCATGCCTCATTTAATCCCCTCCCAGGGGCTCCAAATAGGTGTTATAATAAAACATTAGGAACTTAAGGATATGAAAGCACAAAACTGACTAGGGTTTAATAAGGACTTACTGGCCAAACTATCATTTGAGACCACGGTTTCTATCAAACCTATTACCCATTTTCTTTACACCCTCCAATAGCTAGATAACAACATTCAGGCTCCATGCTGTAGATGAACCAGGAAAGACACCTTGAACCATGGAATAAGGGGGTGACACAGATCTGGTCAACACTAGCTCAGAGCCTTAGGATATGAGATGGACTCTGAGTGAAAGAGAAGAACTTTGTCCTGCTGATATGGAAGAGCCCCGTAGTCACACCATATGAACCGTGAGATATTTTGGTTTCTTAGTTATTCCACAGGGTCTGGAAGACAATCAAAATCTCCGCCTTAATGAAATAAAATAGACTTCCTAGGGTGTGTGGGTTTTTTTTGTTTTTTTGTTTTTTTGTTTTTTTTTTTTGGTGGTACTGGGGATGGAACCCTTCTACATCCAGGCTACACTCCCAGACCAATTTTATATTTTTTTTATTTGGAAACAGGGTCTCTTAAGCCAGCAAGTCTGGCTTCGAACCTGTGTGATCCTCCTGTCTCCTCCTCCCAAGCACGGGGATTACAAGCGTGCGCCACCACACCCGGCGACCTCCTAGTTTTTTTTAATGAGCACTTTTGGGAGATTGACTTTGAAATATCACCTTAAGAATCTTTTCTGTGTCATTATTATGGGGCCATTATGTCCAACCACAGCCACAGAATTATTTAACAGAAACTCAATGACACAGCCCCAGAGTCATTCCCTGGATTATATAGGCACTATATCTTTATAGCCTTATCTATATCTTTATAGTCCTTTGGTCTGCTTTTTATTTTATATTTTCATTATCCAATTATAAAGTAATTAAATTATCCACTAGAATGATTTATGGTATAGAAAGGGAATGAAGAGGTAAGATCCTTATAAATTTCCTCTTCCAATGAAAAAAACTCATTAGAAACTTACTTTTTCTGTCTTTCAAAAGGCAAAAATTAATAGCATCCTCTGAATAAGTCCTGTATACTAGTTCAGTAATTCTCAACAAGGGGCGACCTGACCCAAGGGGACATTTATTTGGCAATGTCTAGGACTCCCATAACAAAGCACCACAGGCTGAGTGGCTGCAACAGCAGACATGTAGGGCATGATAGCTCTGGAGGCTGGAAGGCCAAGATATGGCTGGTTTCTTCTGAGGCACCGATGGCTGTCTTCTCTCTATGTCTTCACATGGTCTTCCCGGTGACCCTGCCTATGTCCAGACTTTCTCTTCTTACAAAAACAACAGTCATACTGGGTTAAAGCCCACCCTAATTACCTCATTTTAATCTAACTGCTTTTCTCAAAAAGACCTTATCTCCAAACAATAGTCCCATTCTGAGTTACTAGGGGCTAGAATCTCGAGATAAAAAATTTTGAGGGGGCATAATTCAATCCATGGAACTCTAGAAAAGTTCTTTGGTTGTCCCGTAGAAGAGGTGCTACTGACATTTCGAGCCAGGGCTGCTGCTAAACACTTTACGATGCATAGGATACTCACAATACAACAAGGATCATCTAGTTCAAAATGGCGTGACATCCGGGTTGAGAGATCCTCTCCGAGTTCCACAATCAGCTGATATTTTTCCCCAGATATAAAGAAAACCAGAATGTAGTATTCAAGTGAATATTAGTATAGTGAATTATAGCACAATCTGAGATGGAACGGCAAATAGCTATGTTCAAACATTGTACACAGAAACCATTTTTACACCACAGTTTAAAGCAACTTCCTGGGAATATAGAATCAGTTAGGTTCTGACATTACTGCTTCCCTAAAAACAAAATTGGAAGAATCTGTGGTCATGAAAGCACTTTGTAAACTAAATTTCTAGACAAATGATGGAGTTATTGTTATAAGAATAAAAGGAAATACAATATAAAGTATCAGTTAATTATCCTTTATGGGGGGGAAATCAAGATAAGTTTAGATAGACTGGGAAGGTAGAAAGGACGAAAGCAGAGTAGAGATGACCACTAGGAGCCTGTGACACTGCTGGTCTTCGCTTCTCTAACAAGTGGGAAGCTCAGGACTCCAAGCAGAATCCCAGCATCTGGGCCTGCAAAATGGACCAGGAACTGCAGATCATGGAGTCAAGAAGAACCTAAAATATGATGCCGACAGGCTAAGTGGAAACAGAGCAGATAACCCAGAGGAGTAGTCCGAATACGGACTTAGTCCAAAGGAGCTATAAAGAGGTAGAAGCTATCAGAAATGTCACAAAGTTTGAACAGCTTCAGAAAAATGGAGAAAGAGACTTTCCCTGAAGCCCCTTCTTATATTTATAGAACTTTTTTTTTTTTCAGTACTGGGGATGGAACCCAGGGGCATTCTACCTCCAAGCTACACCCCCAGCCCTATTTTTTATTCTTTATTTTTGAAACAGGATCTCACTGAGTTGCAAAGATCTCATTAATTAGTAGCTAATGCTGTCCATGAACCGTGAACCTCTTTTCCCAGCCTCCAAAATGCTGGAATTACAAGCGTGCACCACCACACCCGGCTTATTTTATAGAACTTTTTTAAAGTGAAAAAGACCAAGCAACTATGAGGACCTAAATTTAATTTATGGCAACCCCAAAACAAAAGGAAATTAGATTATGGATTTCAGTCGGGTTGTAGCAGCCTAGGGGCAGGCCGCAGAGCTCTGGAGTCAGACACTTAAGTTCAGATCCTGACTCTATCACATAGTTGTGTGTCACCTTGGTAATGCTACTGAATATCTACATGTCTCTGCTTCTTCATCTTAGAGTCGATTATTGTCTGGTGATTTATTAGATTAGAGGTGTGTGAGCAGGCGTGCAAGTGAAGAGCTTGGCACACATAATGTTGTTATTATTACTCTAGAACTACTTCCGGGACATCAATAGGGCCAATGAGCCTTTGAATGGGAGTGGGGAATGAATGATAGGATGCTGAGAAAAATAAACTATCTTGGTTGAATAAGAGACGAGAGATGAAGTCATTGAAATGGGACACAAAAAAGAAACCTGGTGCTGGGCGTGGTGGCGCACGCTTGTAATCCCAGAGCTTGGGAGGCTGAGACAGGAGGATCGCACAGTTTCCAAGCCACCCTCAGCTACTTAGTGAGGCTCTCAGCAACTTAGTGAGACCCTGTTTCCAAATAAAATATAAAGTAGGTCTGGGAGAATAGCCCAGAGGTAGTAAGCCTCTGGGTTCCACTCCCAGTACCACCAAGAAAAAAAAAAAAAAGTACAAAAAGAAACTGGTTTGGAAAAGAAGAAATAAAATAATGGGTTAAAATGGAAATATGTTGAATTTTAGGTAACTGGTTAGTTAACCACATGGGGAATTCAGAAAGTTATTGGAAGAAAGATCTGAAGCTCAGGTAAAAGGTCAGGGTTAGAGATTACCCATAGTGTTGATTTCATGTAGCTAGATGAGATTGCCCAGGGGAGAAAAAATGAACATAAAAGCATAAGAGCAAGGCAGAAGTTAGGGCATTCCTACATGCTTAAATTTTTCTGATGATTCTGATGAATTGTACAGCCCTCTAGAGTTTATAAAGCACTGCACTGCTTTAGGAAGACAATTGGTTCTTCTTGAGAGCTTTTGAGCTATCTAGAACTATTGCACTAAATAATCAAACAGCTTTACATATGATACTATATTATTATTATATTATTTTGAATATGCTTTTCCATGTCATTGCCAAGTGTGTTGATTTTGCCTGCCACTGGTGATTTGCCACGATGGATTTAAAAACAACTCAAACAAGTAACATGATTGCCCAAGACAAAACTATTTCCCTTCTGATTAGGGCCTTTTCTTCTGAGACAAGAAATAAAAACAATTAAACATGAAGCACTGGGTATTCTCATAGACGGCTTGTTGGGAGTATCAGTCAATAAAACTACTTTAGAAAACTATTTGGCAGTATCTATAAAAATATATGCATACACCAAGATCCAGAAATTCCACTCATAACTAAAAAACAACCCAATGTACATCAACCATTGAGTGGATAAAGACTCTATTGTCTAGTAATACAACTAAATACTATGTTACATCAAGAATGAATAAGCCATTGCTAAGTGCAACCCCTGGTTAAAACTAATAAACATAGCTGGCCTTGGTGGCACACGCTTGTAATCCCCGTACTTGGGAGGCGGAGACAGGAGGATCACGCAGGTTCGAAGCCGGCCTTGCTGGCTTAAGAGACCCTGTTTACAAATAAAAATATGTATATATAAAATGGGTCTGGGAGTGTAGCCCAAAGGTAGAAGGGTTTCCAGGAACCCCAGTACCACCAAAAAAAACCCAAAAACTAATAAACATAATATGTGAAGAGGAAGGATTTACAAAAAAACTATACAGAAAATTATCCCAATACATTTATAGAAAGATAAAAAAAACAAGCAAAAATAATATAAAGTCTTAGAAGTCAAGAGACTGCTTGCTCTTGGTGGGGAGTAGTGAGCAGAAGAGGACCGGAAGGCCGGGCGTGGTGGTGCACGCTTGTAATCCCCGCGCTTGGGAGGCAGAGACAGGAGGATGGCGCAGGTTCAAAACCAGCCGCGCGCGCTGGCTTAGGAGACCCTGTTTCCAAATAAAAAAAGTATAAAAAATAGGTCTGGGAGTGTAGCCCGGAGGTAGAAGGGCTTCCAGGAACCCCAATACCACCAAAACAAAACAAAACAAAACAAAAAAAAAGAAGAGGACCGGAAGGAGTTCCTGAGGTAATGGCAATGTTCCATTTATGGACTGTACTGATTCATGGGCTGGACACTTAAGATTTGTGCATTTTTATTAAAGAAACTAGTTTTAAAGGATACATTGCTTTGGAATGAAAAACAATAGCATAAGAAAAGTACCTAGAAGAATCATCCTTCATCCTGTCATAAAATTCTACACAGGCTGTACCTTCCCGTTTGTAATTCACAAAAGGGTTTTTCTCTAGAAGAACATTTGATAAGTGGTCAATTAAAAAGTGCTGGGATGACTCCAGCCTGGATTCATTATTAACAAAGGTGTCTGACAGAGAGGTAAAATGCTGGTGGACCTCCCCAGACTAATTTAACATCATTGTACTTAGAAGATAGAGGAATTGCACTGTGCTGTTGAAGAGGGAACGAATTGTCTTTGACCGTAGCAGAGATGAAAGAAAGAATCCCATGTTTTATTGTTGCTATATTTTCTTCATTTTTCTAACAGTAGCACTGTTAAGAAGGGACTCCTTGCGGGATGTGGTGGCTCACACTTGTAATCCCGGCACTCGGGAGGCTGAGACAGGAGGATTGCATGGGTTCAAAACCAGCCTCAGCTACTTAGTGAGACTCTGTTTCCAAATAAAATATATCTGGGAATGTATCCTGAAGGTAGAAAGCCTCTGAGTTCCATCCCCAGTGCCCCTCCCAAAGAAAGAAATATAGACTTCAGCCAGGTGTGGTGATACACCTGTGATCCCAGTGCTTGGGAGGCAGAGACTGAAGGATCACAGGTTAGAGGCCAGTTTTCACGTCTTAGTGAAGTCCTAAGAAATAGCAAAACCCTGTTTTAAAAAAAAAAATCTTTTTTAAGGGCTGAGAGTATAGCCCAGAGGTAGTATGCTCCTGGGTTTGATCCCCAGTACAAAAAACAAAGCCGGGCGTGGTGGTGCACACTTGTAATCCCTGCTCTTGGGAGGCGGAGACAGGAGGATCACGCTGGTTTGGAGCCAGCCTCGCTGGCTTAAGAGACCCTGTTTCCAAATAAAAATATAAAATAGGTCTGGGAGTGTAGCCCAGAGGTATAAAGGCTTCCAGGAAACCCAGTACCACCGGAAGGAAGGAAGGAAGGAAGGAAGGAAGGAAGGAAGGAAGGAAGGAAGGAAGGAGAGAGAGAGAAAAGAAGGAAGGAAGGAAGGAAGGAAGGAGAAAGAAAGAGAAAGAGAGAAAGAAAAAGAAAGAAAGAAAGAAAGAAAGAAAGAAAGAAAGAAAGAAAGAAAGAAAGAAAGAAAGAAAGACAGACTTCATTAGGAAGGAGAATTATCAGGGATTTTAAGCAAAATGGTGATTAGCTAATTCTGGTTTGTTTGGGTTTTGAATGTGTGTGTGTGTGTGTGTGTGTGTGTGTGTGTGTGTGTGTGTTACTGGAGATGGAACCCAGAAGCATTCTACCTCCGAGCTATACCCCAACCCTATTTTTTATTCTTTATTTTAAAACAAGGTCTCGCTGAGTTGCAAAAGGCCTCACTAAGTAGTAGCTGAGGCTGTCTGCAAACTGTGATCCTCCTGTCACAGCCTCCCAAATGCCCGGCTTAGTTCTGTATTTTTGATACGTCGCTCTAGCTGTCATTGGGAGGGTGGACCTAAAGGGACAAGACTGGTAACAGGCAGCCACAAAGTTAGGAGGCGATTCCAGATGACTGTTTTGGAGATGCTAAGGGCCTGCAATAGGACACAGGAAGGAGAGGGAAAGAGATAGGTAGGAAGGGTAAAAGAGAAGAACAGGATCGAGATAGCAGCCAAGCTTTGGGCTCGCTTGACAGGAAGATGGTGGTGGCATTAACTAGAAACTGGATCTGCAGGGGGGGAAAATGAATTTGGATTAGAAAATAATTATTTCCATTTTGGATATGGTACATTCCTATCCAATTGCTAGTGTACATAGCCAAAAGGAAATCGGATATATTATTCTGAATTTTAGGAGAGGTTATGGCCAAAAATATGGATTTGGGGGGATTATGGGAATCTGACTGACATTAAACCCATAAGAGTAAGTAATAGTCTCCAAGAAGAAAGGGTAGAGATTGAAGAGTGTTAGGCCAAGGGCAGAACTCCAGAGAACACTGACATGTATAAGGTAGAGGGAAGAAAATCCCAGAAAGGAGTCCACAGAGTATGAATGTTGGGGAAATACAGAAAGAATCCTAAAAGAATGATGACTTTAAGAAACTAATGGAATATAGAGTTTCCACAAAGAGCAAGTCTAATGCCAAGAAAAAGGCCCAGTAGGTCAGGTGTTCGTGAAATCTGACAGTAAGGAGGTCGCCGCCTCTGGGCAAGCGCAGTTCCACTGTTGCGGCGGGGATGGAAGGCTGTGTGCTGCCTTGGAGAGGAATGAGGAGGGGAGGCTGCACACGGAGATGAGAAAAAACAATTCCACAGGAAGCGAGGAGCCCGGGCCTCTGCTCACAAGGACAGGAGATCAAAAGGCCCTGTCTTCGTTTTGTTCTAGTAGTTTCAAGGTCTATACATTGAAAGGGAAGGTGTTAAAAAATACAAAAAATAGGAATTATTCCTGGAGTGTCTTAATTCCAACTGCTATAACAGTTGAGTGTAAAGTGAATGGCTTCAACTCCCAATATCAAGGTACCAGCAGCTCTAGTGCCTGGCTAGTCCTCTTCCTCCGTGTTCAGGTGGCCGTCTTCTCATTTTATCTCGCGTGGCAGACACCAAGATCTCTCACATCTGTTATTAGCAGGACGCTAATCCCATCAGGAGGGCCCCTTCTTCATGACCTAAGTACCTCCCCAGGGTCTCATCTCACTATTGGAAGAATCAGACGTTTAACATGAATTGGCGGGAACACAAATGTTCGATTCATAGCATGGGGTAATGTGCTGTAGCATACTAAAGGGTACAGGGCCCGTGAGGAAGGCGGAGCAAGAAGAAAAGTATGTGTCTAGTAAGCAAGGAACAAAGGAGAATAAGAATTTAGCCTACCTCATCTCCGGTGGTCCAAAGAATCCTAGTTATTTCCATGAGGTAAGAGGGAAGGTGTCCCATGGGCATGATGGGAGAGGTTGTTGATTGTGGGGTTTGAGGCAACTTGTAAAGATTGGCAACAGTTCCCATGGGAGTTCTGTTGAGCAATAACAAATAACAGGATTGTGCAGCAGTGTTGAGAACCTACAAAGACCATGGATTTATAGCCGCTAATCTGCACATTTGTGAGTTTTTCTTTTCTGGTAGCACTCACTGCCTTGGACTCGTAACAGAGAAAATGAATTATGGTGTTTTTCCAGAGCTGGAGTTTTGCCAGGAGCTTGAAACAAAAGACAGGGGGCTAGGGGGTCAGAGTGTTGGTGAGATAGTCATCCAGGTGATCGACGTGTGAGCTTAGCTAAACTGTTAGGCGGAGACAAGGCTTTGATACCAGATGTATCAAAGGACTGGTGGTTGAAATAGAGACCAAGTGAGATGAAAAGATAGGCACTTGTGTCAGACACACAGGTCCATTGAACTAGATCTTGGGTGGTGGGGGCAGATCATAGGTAGTAGTAATTTGGAAAAGGAGAAGCTAATATATTCCAGGGAAAGAGACTCATGCACTTTAAGACAGATACAAAGGGGAGCCGCAAAAATCTCTGTGTAACTGGACCACACACCATGGAAGAAGGTGGCCTGGGATCAAGCCAGAGCTGAAGGTGATTGGGAAACATTCCCTTGAAGAGGCCAGGAGCCACGAGAAGTTGTCAGACAGGGAAGGAAGGGCTATCCCCTTTGCCTGCAGTGGGGCAGGCTATGTCCTACATAGAGGCCCCTTCAAAGGGGCTGGATTCCAAACCAAGCTCTGTTTGCAAGCCATTCACCTTCTCTGCAACTGCTTCAGGAGAAGGAGGATCTTCCCTATAACTCTTCATAGCCCACCACAAGCCCTTTTCTAAGTCATCCTCCTGAGGGAAGCATTGTTGATTGGCTTTCAGCAGCGGAGTGGAATGATAATCTGCAGGGCTGCTCAGAGTGGTTTCTGAGGCCCTCGCCTCAAAGATGACATAGAATGAGGAGACACAGCTAGAGTGGAGAGAAGGACACTTATGTTATCAGCATAAGAAGGATCTGACCAAAAGCATCCAACAAGAACAGCAGGGGCTTATGTTAGTCAGCTTTTCATTGCTGTGACTGAAATGCCTGACAGGCACAACTTGGATGAGGAAAGGTAGACTTTGGCTCATGGTTTCAAAGGTTCAGTCCATGGACGGCTGACTCCAAGGAATAAGCATCACAGTAGCAGAAAATGCCAGAGGAAAGCTGCTCAGCTCATGGCAACTAGGAAGGAAGAAAGGAGGAGTCTAGGGACAGACACAGTCCTCAAGGCCACACACCCAGCAACCCACCTCCCCCAGGCAGGCCTCTTGTCTAAACCTTGCTTCTTTGGGGACCAGGCTAGGTTGGAGCCATATGAACAGTACCTTCAATTTTTTTTTTTTTTTGGGGGGGTACTGGAGATTGAACCCAGGAGCATTCTATCTCCAAGTTACATGTCCAACACTATTTTACTTTTTGTTTTGAAACAGGATCTTGCTAGGTTGCTGAAAGTCTCGCTAAGTTGCTGAGGCTGGTCTCAAATCTACAATCCTCCTGTTTCAGCCTCCCAAGTACTGGGTTTACAGGTATTTACCACAGTGCCTAGCTCCCTCAATCATCTTAATCCTGCAAAATATTGAGTGAATTAGACAGTTCAGGAAGCTCACCTAGAAACTGAATTACTCCTATCCAGTGGTTTTTAGCCTTGACAGAACATTCAAATCATCCAAACAGCTTTGAATTTTTTTTGCTGTATTTTTTATTTCTTTATATTGAAACAGGGTCTCACTGAGTTACAAAGGACCTCCCTAAGTAGCTAAGGCTGTCCGTGTGTCTCAGCCTCCTGAATGCTAGGATTACAAGCATGCACCACCATGCCTGGCTCAGCTTTGAAAATTTTAATAGCCATACTGGATCAGTTAATACAGAAACTTTGGAGCTGATACCCAGACATCAATTTTTTTTTCTTTCTTTGTTATTTTTTTTAAGTGTGTGTGTGTGTGTGTGTGTGTGTGTGTGTGTGTGTGTGTGGTACTGGGAATGAAACCACATCATTATTATGTTTTTAAACATAATATGTTTTTAAAGCTTCCAAGATGCTGGGTGTAGTGGCACACACTTGCAGTCCTACACGGTAGGAAGGGAATGGGATAGTGTGAGATTCCATCAAACTGCTCAGAACAGCACACAATTTAAAACTTAATCATTTATTTCTGGATTTTCCCATTTAAATATTTCAGACTGCAGATGGTAAAACTTTGGAAAGTGACCCTTTGGATAAGTGGGGCTCTGATATTTTATAAAAAGAAAATAGAAAAATTGTTAAAAAAAAAAAAAAGAGTGGAAACTAAGTCCTGCCTCTGGGCTTTCTCCCTGAGGACTGTGCTGAGACCTAGAAGCTGCCTCATCTTTCCGAGGCCCCTTTTCCTTCTCTCTAGTGAGCATCCTTACCCTAGTGAGTGCCAATAAAACGAGGAGGCCAGAAGTAACCAAAGCCTTGACTTTAGTTGAAGGCAAGAAGATTATTGCTCATCAAAGAGTGCTTGGAAGGGTGTATTAATTCGAGTCACCCCTCCATGCCACTCTGGTATGGAGCTGTACCTATCCTCTGTATTTCTATCTTTTAATAAACTTCTTTAAATCTTCAGCAACTGTCCAAGCTATGCATATTTATTCTTAGCTTAGGACAAGAACCCGCATTTTTTTGGCTTTTGTTGCGGTTTGAGGGAAAGTGTGTCCAGGACCCTAACAGGGGTCCCCGGGAATAGTTTCCCCACAACCATATTCTCCAATCCGTAACATTTTTTGGCGCCCAACTTCATGGGGCAATGTGGGGCCCGTGGCTCTGTATTTTTCACAGGACTTTTTGGCCAGTGGGTCGGTGGGCAGCTCCAGCTGTTGAGCTTTAAAACAACTATAGAGCAGCCTTTGCATCACGGCATCTCTGAAAGTGACTACCAGGGCATCTCGTCGGTGGTCCTAGTACCACTGCACCCCAAAAGTTTTATCCTAAGATAGTCCAAAATGGGAAAGAAAGGACCAGGATAAAAAAAAAAAAAAATCAAGAGGGTTAAAGCAAGTTGCAGAGTGTTTATGGGTTAAAGCTTTCCGACAGACAGAACCTGACAGACATCTGTCGAGGCCCTTTGGATCGGCATAGATGCACACGGCACGGACCCATCTGATTCCCCCATGCCAACTACATGCATGAATGTTACCCTAAAGCTGGGGCCACCCAACTTCACCCCTGTTCAGTTCGAAGCAGTTTAGGACCGACTCGACGTCCTTATTCCTTTGCTGAGGGGGACATTCATGCGATAGAAATGAGGGGGAAATGAATGGAAATTAAGCTCATGTTAAATGTTTGTAAAATTGTAAATGCCAAAATGTGTTTTCTGTATCTACCTTTGGCCTGACAGGTGTCAGGAAGTTACTAGACAGAGGGAAGGATGAACCAGTATTGGAAATGGCCTAGGAAGATTTGAGAAAGCTCTGATTATTAATATATTTCAATATCAGGTGAGGGGCAAATCTGTGCAAGGACTTGGTTTCTCTCTAAAAGCAGGCAACTTTTCCAATGTAAATTAACCTAGCTAAAAGTAATTAACAAGTCAATAGGAGAGGAGAACTAGGCCTTTCTCTATCTAAAGACAGAGTTACAAGATTAGATAAGCTAGCTAAGATGGTAGGAGGGGTCGACCCTCATGAAAGGAGACACCTTGCCACACCTGGCTGGGGGAGGTACCTTATAGGGATGGTTACTATGTCAGGCTTACGTGAACAAGATGGAGGTCATGGGTATAAAAAGGTCGAGTCCACGTGTGATCCCTTTGGTGTATTCAATTGAGTCGCCCCTCTATGCCACTCTGGTATGGAGCTGTACCTATCCTCTATATTTCTATCTTCTAATAAACTTCTTTAAATCTTCAAAAAAAAGAGTGTTTGGAAGCCAGGCATGGTGGCGCACACTTATAATCCTAGTACTTGGGAGGCTGAGACAGGAGGATCCTGAAGGTTCCAAGCCAGCCTCAGCTACATGGTGAGGCTCTCAGCAGTTTGTGAGACCCTGTTTCCAAATAAAACATAAAATAGGTCTGAGAGTGTAGCCCAGAGGTAGAACGCCCCAGAGTTCAATCCCCAGTTAAACACACACACACACACACACACAAAGAGTGCTTGGAGAACCTAGTCTGAGCCATGCCTGCTTTTTAACCAATCCACAACAGATTAAGAATTTGAGAATCAAGGTTTAGAAACTTTTATAGTAATCTAATAATTTCTGTTGAATTGTATAATACAATATTGAGGCTTATGTTCTTATATCTTTTTGAACCCAGTGTTGAGGATCCAGCTCAGAGCTCTGTGCCTACTAGGCAAGTGCTCTATCACTGAGCCACATACACAATCTCTTTTACTTTAATTTAATTTTATTTTTTGTGGTACTGGGGGTGGAACCCAGGGGCTCTTCTACCTCTGGGCTATACTCCAGACCTATTTTTTATACTTTATTTGAAAACAGAGTCTCACTAAGTTGCTGAGAGCCTCACTAAGTAGGCTGGCTTCGAACCTGCGCGATCCTCCTGTCTCAGCCTCCCAAGTGCGGGGATTACAAGCGTGCACAACCACGCCCGGCTCTCTTTTACTTTAAGACAGGGTTTCACTAAGTTGCCCAGTCGGGCCCCAGACTACTCCTGCTTCAGCCTCCTGTGTAGACAGAATTATAGGCAGGAAAAAAATACACCGGGCTATCTTTGAATTTTTATTTCAGATTTCTAGTAACTGACTTTTATTACATTTTTTAAAAAACATAAGCACACAGCAAATTAGAATTAATAAAAATGAGTTTTTCACCACAGATAGTTTGGTATGTACTGAACTGGACACCCTGATTACATTTGAGCATCAATACAGAAGTGCACAGAGAAGGGAAGAAGTAAATGCAGCCAAATTAATTTTTACCTCGCTCATTTTTAATTTGATTTTAAGGACCCATTTTATTTGGTCTTTGATTATTGTTATTGAAAAATATTTTCTCTCTTTTTTATTATTTTGCAGTACTGGGATGAAACCCTGGAGCATTCTACCTCCGAGCTATTAACCTAACCCTAACCCCCAGCCCTTTTTTTAGTCCTTATTTTGAAACAAGGTCTCACTGAGTTGCAGAAGGTCTCACTAAGTAGCTGAGACTGTCTGTGAACTGTGATCCTCCTGTCTCAGCCTCCCAAATGCTGGGATGACAAGCGTGCGCCACCACGCCCAGCTGAAAGTCATTTTCTGCTTTAAGTTTGTATGCACTTCTCAAAGCTCTTCAAAAGAAACCAACCTACATTGAAAACCAGACAGTGAAAGTTTGTTTTGGTGGTGCTAGCTCATCTTTTAAGAGAAGCCACATGTAATATGCGAAGGTGGGGCATGGTGGCACATGCCTGTAATCCCAGTACTTGGGAGTCTAAGACAGGAGGATCGCAAGTTTGAAGCCAGCCTCAGCAATTTACCCAGGCCTTCAGCAATTTAGTACGGCCCTCAGCAACTTAGTGAGACTCTGTTTCAAAATAAAGAATAAAATAGGGCTGGAGATGTAGGTTGGAGGTAGAATGCCAGAGTTCAGTTCCCAGTACCACAAAATAAATAAATAATATGTCAGATAACACAGAAGTTATTAATTGCTTCTTGGGAAAGTATGTACTTTTTTTTCCAGTACTGAGGATTGAAGCCTAGGGGAAGCTTACCGTTGTGCTACATTCTGTCTTTATTTTTTATTTTTTATTTGGGGATAAGGTCTCCTTTAGTTGCCCAGGCTGGCATCAAATTTACTTTCTCAGTCTCCCAAGTAGCTGTGATTACCATGCCCAGCTAGATACTTTCCTTTTTTAAGGAGAGAACTAAGACACTCTCTTCTGAATGGGAACAACTAATCATAGGGTCTCAGACCATTAACATAGGGACCCCTTGTTTAAATACAAGGAAGCCTACACAGGAAATTAATTTCCCCCAGACCATGCAGGTAGCAAATGGAAAATCCAGTTTTCAAACTGAGACACTGTTTCTGCTACCCTGGGCTCTTCTACCATAAAGTGTGTTCCAGTGGGAACCACAGAAAGGATACTTCTGGAAGCTGTACTTCTTCGAAGTATGAGAAATACTAAAATAGGACGGCAAATATTAAAATAATGTGGAGTCCTGATGAATCTCCCCAATACGTGAAAGCCCTGGTTCTATTTCAAGACCCTTGCCCATGGACAGGGCCAGTGTCCCAAACTGATTTTCAAACTGATCACAGAGAAAAACATAAGAGAAAATTCAGTGTTGCCCATGCCAGCTGGCTTGATTTAGAGATTAGTTTGAGCCCAGATACTAATAAACATGTTCCAAAAGCAAACCGCCTTTATCTTTTTAGAAAATCAGTTGGGTAGCAATTAAAAATAAGCGAATATGTCTGAGAATATGGAGTCTCTGCAGAAAGTATATAGAGACTGAGAGGAATCCAGATTCGGCATCAATCAGTTTAACACATGGCTATTCAGTGAACTAAACAACATTGCTTTATGAGAGGAAAAAAAAGTGAAATTGTTTATTATTTGACTCTTTTGACTAAACAATACCAGAAAAAAAATCTAGACTTTAAAAAACTATGGACTAGGCATGGTGGTACACACTTGTAACCCCAGTACTTAGGAGGCTGAGACAGGAGGATCACGGTTCATGGCCAACCTCAATTACTTAGTGAGGCCCTCTGCAATTTAGGGAGACCCTGTTTCAGAATAAAAAATAAAAATAAGGCTGGGGGTATAGCTCAGAGGTAAAATGCCCCTTGGTTCAATTCCTAGTACCACAATATATATATATATATATATATATATATATATATATATATATATATATAAATTTTAAATCTATATGTATGACATTGTTTAGTTTTAGTTTGATACTATGGAGTTTATTTGGGCTTATGATTATAAGCTAGTAGATATTAAAACTAATAGTAATTCCAGTTTGGTTTTATGAAGTTCTTTTGCCATACTCTGAAGCATTTAACAAAACCTTTTTATCTTCTTTCCAAATACTTATGACTTTTTATGCTTTCAAAAAGAAAATGAGCCCTCAATTCTTAGTATGGCCAATTTAAAGTTAATATTTGATAAGGAAACAAGCTATCAATATTGAAATCAGATGGGTAGGTACAATGGGTGTGTCTGCTTTATTAACAGGAAAAATTTAGATTGAAAAGAAGCACATGGTCCTCTCCCAAGGTAAATTCTAAGGGCAGAGGCCTGATCTGAGACTGTGTCGGCGTTAGTTCTGAATGTTCAGGTTGGAGCTGTGAGTTCTTAAGTGAACCTACAGCTGACTCTCAGATGTCAGAGTTAGTTGCCATTAGAATCTGCCCAACTGTCAACCTTTCAGCCTCCGAGATACAGATGGCATACACCAATGAGGCAGGGTATGCGAGAGATGGTAAAGAAATAGAGAAATAAAAACAGAATAAAATCTAATTACACAAAGTTTTGCTTAAAACGAAAATTGATTGAGTTCTGCCCAAAGTGGCTTGTTGTTTCCTGTGCCAGGAACTACTGTTCAGGCCCAGCAGGAAGTGTACTACAGAGCGGGGTCACCTTACACCCTCGTTTTATGGTTCATTTCACTTATTTAATGCAATCCGAGAACCTGCAAAAGGAGCATGTTAGAGGGAGGGAATAGGCTTTTTGTCTTGTTTTGTTTTAAGTTTCTTTGAATCAAAACATTTGTTTTTATAAGGTGCTTAAGATCCCAGAGAAAGAGAACTTCTAGAGTGGCAGTGAGGACCTCTCTCCCTGTCACACTCACACACTTTCAAGCGAGACACAAAGTTGCGTTCTGTCTAGAGTTGAGTTATGTCTGTTTCCTTTGCTGTCCTCCTCAAGTCAACTTAGGCATCAGGAGTTACAACCGTGCCCTGTGAATAGCCTAAATCATTTCGAATCCCTGTGAGCGCCTCCTAGGCACTCAGATTTGATCGAAAGCCCATGATGTTGGGGGGTGGGGAGAAGGATGCACACATCTCCAATGGAAAATCACCATTGATTTGTCAAACAGAGAAATGAGTTCATTACTGTATTGCTTGGAATCGTGCAAACTGACCGGCTGGTGGTGGCACACCCGGCTCCTCATGCACTGTCTGTCTTCCCCTCCAGAGACGTCAGCATGAACAACATCAGTCAGCTGCCCCCGGATCCTCTGCGTGGCCTCCGCTTCCTAGAAGAGCTGTAAGTACCGCCGGAGTCTTGATGCATCCAGTCAACACTGGACACATCCTTGTGTTTGCCTCTCATTCTTGCCGTGGGAACCAGATAAAACAGGGCCGAGGAGCTGTCAACACCGACAACTTGGCACATGAGGAAACACTTAGTGGGGGCGGGGTTAGGGGGAGAATCGCTTACGATTCTGGAAATCAACTTATAAAAGAGTTTACCATGAGGCTACAACTTTCTAAGGTGAGACTGAGCCAAACAAATTAAAATTTTAAAACAAAGCTTGTTTAAAAGAGCTGGATAGCTCTTTGGAAATAGTTAAGCAGCAGGATATTAAAAGTTTGAATACTGGTTCATGTTTATTAAAATAGCAAGTAAAGCTATAATCAAAACCAAAAAACTGCTGCTCGGTTCAACTTGCGACTGAGAGAACTGAGCCCACATTGCATAGCACCAAAATTTCTTGTCCTAATCTCTTTTAATTACTATTTCCCTACTTTTAAATTTAGTTTCCCTCGAGGCTGCAACAGAAACACATGAAATCCACAGAGGACTTAAAATTGAGTTCTCTGAAATTCAGTATTTTTTTTTAAGTTTTAAATAAAGAAGGAGGGAGCTAAAATTAGCTAATGATACACAGAGGAACCTTGATTAAGTCTAGTAATCACTTTCCAGAAGATGAAAAAGAACTGTATAAACCAAAGATCTGCATTTAAAAATTCATTTGATCCTCTTACCCCGGTAAGTGATGGAAGCAGGACACCATCGCAGCCCTATGAAACATGGTTGGCACCATCAGCTGGGCAACTCCTCTCACTGTTGATTAAAAGAATCCTTTAGGCAATGACCTCTTTTGAAAATCCTCCCTTTATAAGTCCTAAAGTCAGAGTCCAATTTGGTTGGTAATTGAAATTGTCAGCGCACCACAAGATTCACCAGGGAAGGTAAAAAGCATGTTCTATCACAACCAAATCGCACTACCTCCAGAATTTCTGCACAAAGATAACAGTCTCAAATTTCTCCATGTTAGAGTTTTTTTTTTAATCTGTTATTTATTCTGATGACATTATTTTTAAGCAAGGCTATTGTTTTTACTGCAAAGTTAGTTGAAAATGACCAATTTGTTATCAAGGGGTACAGTGAGAGGACTTAAGTTACTAAACTATACAGCAAGTTGTTATTATTCAAAGAATAGATATTCACTCAAAGTTCCAGGCCCCTCTTTTTTCTGTTATCTTTTCTTTCAGGTCATTTCTATTGCTAGGACTTAACCTTCACCAAGGTTGGGGCCATATCTGTCTTAGTCACAGCGGGTATATAATAAATAACAGATAAATGTTTGATGAATTAACTAATGAGAAAGTAAAGCATGTAAAAGGAGTTTTTTATACATGTCAACTGTATTAATTAATATGTAGTAGTAGTAGTAGTAGTAGTAGTAGTAGTACTAGTACTAGTATTGAAGATTGAACCCAAGAGCATTTTACCTCCAGCTGTGCATAGGCTCTAAAGAGATGTGTGGTGAATGCGTCCTTTACCTCTCTGTGACCCTGCATAGGGTAGATGCCTCCTGTCCTCAAAGAAACCGTAACATCTAAACCAAGAGACACATTTTCAAAGTCAACTTCTCTCTCTCTCTCTCTCTCTCTCTCTCTCTCTCTCTCTCTCTCTCTCTTCCTCCCTCCCTTCCTTTGTGATACTGAGGATTGAACTCAGGGACATTCTACCTCTGAGCTATACTCTCAGCCTTATTTTGTTTTTTTATTTTGAAATGGGGTCTCACTAAGTTGCTGAGGGCCTTGCAGAGTTGCTGAGGCTGGCCTTGAACCTGAGAACCTCCTGTCTCAGCCTCCCAAGTACTGGGATTACAGGTGTATGCTACCATACCCAAATTGCTAATATTTTTAATGACTAATTTAAGTAAATTTTAAACATCAGAATTTTTCTTAATTATATCATTAGTAATGATATAATACCCCCCATATTTCTAAGGTATGCATTTGGTATACGATAGCACTGTTTACTCCCATACTTTTAAGGTATGTATTTCCTATTCTTTTCGCTTTAATTCTAACATCTCATGGCAAATGCTTCCCTTCTTCCCCAACACATACCTCAATCTTAAACCACAAACTGAATCAATAACTAACTTCCTCAAGGTCTTTAACAGAGTTCCTCCCTCAGTGATCCAGCTCATTAGGAATAGTTCCTCTTTCTTCAAGAGGCAAATGGTAACTCTGTTCCAAGGCCAGTTGTTCTAGAGGTAACAGAAAAATCACACAACATAGGCTAATGGGTAAGGAGGGAGACATACCATTTGAAAATATTGGGTATTTTTTTCCGTATTGTCTTATTTTTATATGCCTGGAAACTTCATCAAGTATCTCAACCATAAAGCCACAGAATTTCAGAAATAGAGGAACCCTTTAAAGACTGTTTATTGCATTTTCTCCTCCTGTGCTGGAATTCCCTCTGCTGAGATAGCTGACTTGCTAAATTTTAAAATCAAGACTGCATTCCCATGTATTATTCTGTGTTGCATCTAAATAGTGTCCTGAAGACATCATTATTTGTTTAGTGGCAAAAAAGGGGATAATATTTCTAGAACCTGGAAAAACAATTAACTCTGCTTATTCATTCCTTTGTTTCTAAGACTAATTTTGGGGTGAAAGTTGTTTTTTTAAGTACCCCCTTTTAACAGAGCATTTTGATTATCTGTGTGTGTGTGTGTGTGTGTGTGTGTGTGTGTGTGTGTGTGTGTGGTACTGGGGTTCCTGGAAGCCCTTCTACCTTCAGGCTACACTCCCAGACCTATTTTTTTACATTTTTATTTGGAAACGGGGTCTCCTAAGCCAGCGCGTGTGGCTGGCTTTGAACCTGCGTGATCCTCCTGTCTCCGCCTCCCAAGCGCGGGGATTACAAGCGTACACCACCACTCCCGGCTTGATTATGTCTTTATTAAACTTATCCATGTTTAAGTCTCTATTTCCTTCTGAGAACAAAAGAGCTTCAAATATTTTCAAATATTTTTAATGACTAATTTAAGTAAATTTTAAACATCAGAATTTTTCTTAATTATATCACTAGTAATGATATAATAGCCCCCCCATATTCCTAAGGTATGCATTTGGTATACAGTAGCACTGTTTACTCACATACTTTTAAGGTATGTATTTCCTATTCTTTTCTCTTTAATTCTAATATCTCATGGCAAATGCTTCCCTTTTCCCCAACACATACCTCAATCTTAGACCACAAACTGAATCAATAAATAACAACAATAATAGCTTACTCTGTGCCAGTTACTTTACACACACCATCCCACCAAATTCTCTTAACAACCCATAAAGGTAGATATTATTTATTATGCCCAGTTAACAGATAAGAAAACTGGAGTACAGAGAAAATGAGAAACTTACCCAAGATAATGAAGTTGGTGTCAGAGCTAAGATGCAAGCCAAGGTCCAGGCTGATTCTCAATGACTTTCAAAGCTGTCCTTGGAAAGCACAGAGAGAGTAAGAAATTGTGCACAGTTCATCTGTGCCCCCCCCTCGCAGTATTACATACTATGAGGGTTTACACAGTCAAACACTTTTAAATGTTGAGTAAACCAACTTGTATAATGATAGGTGTATAGGTCTGAATCTATGCCTGTGTCTCTATGTGAGAGTACAAAAAAGAAAGAAGGCAAGAAAAGAGCTTCTTACACAGGAGGAAGAGGTCAGAGATTCCGGTTATTAATCTACTACTGTATTATACCTATGAGAAAATTGTCAGAATTTTTTTTTTTTTTTTGGTGGTACTGGGGTTCCTGGAAGCCCTTCTACCTCCGGGCCACACTCCCAGACCTATTTTTACATTTTTATTTGGAAACAGGGTCTCCTAAGCCAGCGCACGTGGCTAGCTTTGAACCTGCGCGATCCTCCTGTCTCTGCCTCCCAAGCGCAGGGATTACAAGCGTGTGCCACCACGCCCAGCCAAAATTGTCAGAATTTTAAGGTACAACATTTCTCCAGCCTATCATTGTTTATGTATAAACACCTTTACTTAAACACAATTCTCTACACAGTCTTTTACTTGGACTAATGAATGACCAACCAGCCAGATACAGATGTTTAAACATCTGTCAATGGGGGGGGGGATGTATATGCGTGTGTGCATATATTACATGCACATTATATATACATTATATATACATGCTTATACCTTTTATGACAGGCATTGTTTGAAAGTGTAGTCTTTCATTCAGTTTATTCAGCTCATCTTTATGTTTTATTTCTTTATACATTATATAGGAAACTGCTACCGATGCTATCAATAGTACTATTCAAAACTCTACCTCAAGACCAACTCTTTAAAAAAATCACTATTAATAAAGCCAAGTTACAACTCTTTCCTTTGCCTCTAATTGCCCATATATCATTTCCTTAGTCGACTTCATTGAACTATGTTATAAACTGCATAGACAGCCACGGTTTGCCCCTCATCTATTGCAAAAGCTTAACAAAGGTGCCATAGTTCAAAACCTGGTAAGAATCCATAAAGCCCTAGAGATACTCACAGAGTTAATGTTTAAAAAAGCATATAAGTGACTATCTGGAGCAAATATTTAAGAAGAATAAAAGCCACCACAGTAAATGGTCTCCCCCTCCCCCCCTTAGCCTTCTAGAGAGTATTTACTACCTGGGCCACACATTTTGGCACATTCAGATCTTCTTTGTTATTTATGTTTTTACGACTCTGCAAGATGGCCCACCAGTCTGCTGGTGGTGATGCGTTAGTACAGAGAAAAAGAAAGCCTTTTTCTTTAGTAATAAAAAAAAAGAGGGGGAGGGGGGGGGTCTGAAAGTAGGGAGACTGTACTACATGGAGAAAAGAGCCAGCATCTGGATCCAGCATCTCCTGTCCTGACTCTGCCACTTACTGGCTGATAATCCCATCAACCTCCCTGGGCCTTGGAAGATAATGGTGGGAACTAGCAGTCTGCCTTTTAGCTTGTTTCCGTGTATCAAACAAAATGACACCGAATGAACTTTGGTAAACTATCATCTGTGTCATATCCGTAAAATGAAAGCACCTTCCAGAAGATTCTAACCTTCTATCCTTATTTTATGAGCCTGATTTTCTAGGAATCTGGGACTTGTGAAGCAAAAGCTATTTCCAGCTCTGAGCTTTAATGGGTATAAGCAAGGTTTGCAGACGGCTCTTTACCAAATTTTAACATGAGCAATCGTTGCATTTCTCTCTAACAGACTTTCCCAGCTCTATGGACTTAGTTCCACTAAGAACTTTAGGTTCTTGCTTTGTGGACAACTGAAAAATCTTACATTTGGCCCTTCATGTTGTGGTTCAAACATTAGGAGCTACAGGCAGACAAAGCCTGTTGCTGGTATTTACCAATTACAGTAAACTCAGATTGGTAGTTTGATCATATCGGGATAAAATGAGTTGTTTCCATTTTTTAAAGTAGTCTATTAAGGCCAGGTGTGGTGACGCATACTTGTAATCCCAGCATTGGGGAGGCTGAGACAGGAGGATCATAGTTTGCAGACAGTCCCAGCTACTTAGTGAGGTCCTTTGCAACTCAGTGAGACCTATTTTAAAATAAAGAATAAAAATAGGAGTGGGGGTGTCGCTCAGACATAGAATGCCCCTGGGCTCCATCCCAAGTACTGACAAAAAAAAAAGTAGTCTATTAAGGCCTTTATTTCTGAGTAGCATTTTAAAATCTTCCCAGATTTTAGTACTATTGGAAGCAAATACTTGTTTTAGAAAAGAAACATGAGAAGCTCTAGGGAGGTCTGTTTTTAAGTTACTATTGTTCTCTGGAACTGTTTGCTCATATTATGGTTGGCCTTGAAGAATCTCTATATAAATAATAGATATCTATTATTACAGATGAAATTGGTAATGAGAGAAACCAACAAACTTCCTGAAAGCCTAGTCTGGGCTGGTTACTTATACTTTCTCACCATGTTACTAAAAATGGTGAATGCTGTCCTGCCTGCCTTTTGTGGGTACCCCCCCAAGGATTAAGTGAAATTTTGATGAAAGAACTTTGGTAAACTATGATGCATACATTGGGTTGTGTTCGTGAAGCAAAAACACCTCCAGGGCCATGAATAATCTTCTGTCCCTGGACTTGTCAGGCTCTTGTCTTCATAGGTCTGGCAATAGAGCATAAACTTTGCTTCCTTGAAACTCTAGTGTCATTTCATTGCAATGGGTTTGGTACTCTGCCAAATGACTATTGATACAGCTAAATTTAGATATCTGTCAATGTGTGTGTGTGTGTGTGTGTGTGTGTGTGTGTGTGTGTATCTTTTGCTGGCAACCAGGGCTCTGTTCTAAAAGTGCAATACCTCTCTGCCTCCTCTTCTTTTTCTCTTTAGCATTTTTTTCTCCCTGTCCCCAACTTTTATAAAATGTAGACATTTTCCAGTACAGTCTCAGAGCCTCACCACTCTGACTGCTTTTCTTTTTCCCTCTTGATGGCCCTCTTTTACTTATAATCCTCCAAGTGTAGATGTTGCTCAAGTTTCTATCTTCATACCTTTTCTTTTCCCCATTGTCTAGTGGTGTTCAAATTTTAGTGATACTGCCATCACCTTTGGGGGATAAAAATTCAGAGTCACACACCCCAAACTCAACCAGTAAATCGAACTTCAGGGGGATGGATTTGAGAATTTGTATTTTTAATAAGCAGTGCTAGTGATTTTAATGAAAGTGGAAAACCACACTAAGAAATATAGAACCTATACCCTCTCTCAAAGTCTTTATGCACTCTAACCTCTTCAAGAATCACCTCTTTATAAACCACTTCTCAACCCTTATTCCTAGAACAGTGTCTTCATACTTCAGACTTATATTTCAATGACATTAGTCACATTCCCATTTGGATGTCCCACTGGTGTCTTACAAATAGTGTACCCAAAACCAAAAATCCTCTTTCCTCCAAAATCAGCTATTCTCCCTGAATTCCTTGTTTCTGTGCCTCATCAGTCTCCTTGTAGCTAAGACTTATATCACCACCCATCCCCCACAGCACTGTATGTACATGGCTTACTGGAAGTGCTCAAAGAAATCACTGAATTTAAATTTGATATGTAATATTCATCAGATATTTCTAATCTAGTTTCATCATAACTGACCACCTTGGAATTGATATGCCAGACCCCAAAAAACTGCAGCAGTAATGGCTAGTTGTCTTTGGGAACATCATCAAACACTAAATACCGATTTAGCTTCCTGTTCTGTTCAGGCAATAAAATCATTGACCTTAGGGGTCTATCATCCAGTCAGGGTAGAAAATGAACCTCTATAGGCAGCATTGTCTAGAGTGTATCTTGTAGAAGTGGACTAAGGTGATTAAGGAAGATTTCACAAAAGAGTTGAAATTGAACTTCATTAGTCTGTGATTAAGAAACCCCAGGTCTTCATGCCCACTAAAGGATCTCCCTGTCACCCTGAAAGAGTTTATTTATCCAATCTAGTGGTCTTAGCCATCAACAATTCTTAACCCTTGAGCCTTGAAATCTGAATATTTTTTATCCTATCTGATACTGAAGGCAAAATGTACAACTTGTGAATACAGAAATTAAGGATGGAAGCTTTCTGGCTGGATTTGACCAACTGGGGATGCTTAACTTCTTGAGGTGGGAGGAGTGGATTCCACAGCTTTTGAAAATTGCAGTTTCTCAAGACATCCCAGCAAAGACATTTTCTTCTCCAATGGGGCGGGGGGGGGGGCAGCTGAAGGACTAAGGCTACTACTGAATTGCCCTCATTACTCATTTGTCTTTTCAAAGTCACTGATTACAGCATTACCATAGTTTTAGTTACCAATTTTGGGATGATTTTTTTTCCCAAATGAGACTATTTTGATACTTCATAAGGGAGTATGAATAAAAATTTTACATTTAAATGATAGCTTAACTGCAATTCAGCCATTCTGAATTATAATTATAATTCAGAAAAGTAAAAAAATTTAGAAATAGTAAAAGAACTACCAAAGCCAGTATTGGAAGATCACAGGAAACTGGAAATAGGCAAATACCATCGAGATCATCCAAAAGCAAGAAGAAAACTACTTAAGCTTATAGATAGTGTGCCTCTAAGTCTCAGCCTTCATAAAAGTTGAGAAATGAAGCAATAATTTTTAGGAGGTACCATGACTCTTCTAAGGAGTTTGCAATGTCTTCCTTTCAATCTTAAAAAATTATTATATTCAAAAATATTATTATATTCAAGTTCACTCACTCTTTTTTTTTGTTGTTGTTGTCTGTTTGTTTTTGTTTGGAGGGGGCTACTAAATATTGAACCAAGGGCATTCTACCTCCAAGCTACACTTCCAGCCCTTTGATATTTTTAAATTATTTTTTATGTGGATCTTATTAAAAATCACATACATTAAGACTGTGTTTGATGCCCTTTCTTTGCCCCACTTCTGATTTTTTTGTTTTGAAACAGGGTCTCACTAGGTTGCTGAATATCTCAGTATATTACTGAGACTGGCCGCAAACCTGTGCTCATCCTGTCTCAGCCTCCCAAGTACTAGAATTACAGGTTAGTGTGCCACCAGGCCCGGCCTGCTCTGATTGTTTAAAAGCAGAACACAGCTATTGCTCAGCTTCTGTGCTCCGCAAGAAAAGTCTAAATCATGTTAAAGCAAAATCAGGAAAGGTGCCATGCTCCAATTTACTTATAATTTTTCTTAACTTTGGGATCTTCATCTACAAAATGTGGAAAATAATAACCCAATCTATCTTCCTTATTTAATGTATAAGGCTGTGCTTTTTAAAATGTCAGTAGTAGCAAGTTATAGCAAAGAAATTATACAATAAAGAAGAAGAAAAACAGAAGCGATAAAAATAAGGATGGACGAAAAATACAGATGTAAAATAAAAACAGTTTTAAGGTAGAAAAAGACCTTCATGGAAGCACCCTATTGTTTTTTTTCCAGAAAGAGAAATGAGAGGCAGTTAAGTGACATGCTATCTCACAGCAAATAAATGGTGAGATGAAAGATAATCAAAAAGAGAAAGGAAAAAATAACTAAATTAGGAGTCAAGGGGTTCATGCAAGAACCAGCCAGGTCCTCTCGGCTCAGCCAAGAAATGATTCTCAGCCGAGCCGGTCCTCGGTGAGCAGAGGTTTTCTACACAGTAACTCTCCAAGGGTCACAAATGGAGAGCAGGGTCACACGACCCCTTCATCCTCAGAACTCACCCCACATTATCCATCTATCTCTATCTTCCCCCATCTCTCCAGCAACACAGTGAAAAATCAGACCTCCAAAAGATAGTTACCGAAAGAAATCCTTTAGGTTATTATAAAGATTCAAATTTCTTCCACAAATTCAAAGAAATATATACATTCTCAAGTATATTTTAGTTGGTTGTTTTAACACCAAGTAGCTACTTATTTTATTTATCAGAAAAGGAATAAAAGAGGTTTTATTCCCCTGGTTTTTTTTGGCAATTAAGCCAGTAAAACTAATGATGCTAGACAATGAGTCTTATATAGGAAGCAGTGTCTTTCAGAATAAAAGATTAAAACCTTTTAAATATATAAAAATATACACACATTTTTCATATTAGATATTATCGTAGAAATGAAAATGATGAAAGAGGTATTCTCATAAAATAATAATTTAGGAATAGAGCTAAGATAAAAATCCTTCAGCCAAATGGTTTGTGTGTCTCTGGGATGGGGAACGGTTACTCCGAGATCTGTTAGTCAAATCATCACAAGAAATGAAAGATTTGTGTGTGTTTCTTACTATTTATGTACCATGCACACATTTGAAAGCCTTGGGTTTTTTCCTATATTTTACATATATTTAGCTTTCAAAATTACTAAAACTACCTCACCTGGTAAAGAAATGAGAGGAACAATTTCCTTAAATTGTTATTTTTGTCAATGAAACAGATCTGCTACCAGCCCAGCAAATAGCTAATAGCCTATCATAAATTATTTTGCTTTAAGACAGACTCCCTTGATAACACGGGTCAGTGGCCCGACAGATTCGTTCTGAATAGAGACTCTAGGGACACTGAAGGTTCCTAACCAGGAAAGAAAAACAATTTGTCTCAAGTGAGTTTCAGGAAATGTAACAAAAGAGTGTTTGCCTTAACAATAATTTCATCTAACTAAAAGCAATAAATGCAAAGGTTTTATTTTTCTCCTTTTCAATTCCAAAGTTAAATGTCTCAAAAAAAATCAAGCTACCTGAAGATAATCTAGTAACTATTAAAGATAATCTATTTGAAGGCTGTCTTGTAGAACTCAGACCCATACTGTGGGAAAAAATGACCATAAGCAGAATAGTTGGAGACATTTTGACTGAATTGGCAATTGCTAATCAGTTGAGTCTGAACAGGGAAGCCATGTACAATGGTCAACCAAACCTGGGTCTATCTTAATTCAATAAGCAACTCTTTTGTGCCATACACAACTCATTGGCTTCAGTATTACATATAGTACTTTGAATGTATGTGGGTTGTATATAACATACCTAGAAGTATAAAAAAAATGATTCTTTCTTTTATTTTCTTTTTTTTAAATTGCGGTACTGGGGATGGAATCCAGGGGCATTCTACCTCCAAAGCTATACCCTCAGCCCCATTTTTTATTCTTTATTATGAAACAGGGTCTCACTAAGTTGCAGAAGGCCTTACTAAGTAGCTGAGAACTGTGATCCTTCGGTCTCAGCCTCCCAAATGCTGGAATTACAAGTGTGCACCACCACACCCAGCTCTGTATTTTTCTTTTTTGACCAGATATGCGCCGCCTTAACCCAAGCAGTGTATCAAGTTAGATTTTTTCTTCTTCACCGAATACTACCACTTCCCACCACCTCTCCTGTCATGCTACCTACACCTGGCTTTCCTGGGCGGATGCTCTTAGTTGCCCCCTTGCTTCCACTCTTGCCCCTCAAGCCTATTTTTCCCTTTAAGAAGGTCCCATCAGAGCCTGGCATGGTGGTGCTCACCTATAATCCAGTATGTGGGGAGCTGAAACAGGAGAGGATTGAAGGTTCGAGGTCAGGCTCAGCAATTTAGTGAGGCTCTCAGCAACCTAGCAAGAACTCATTTCAAAATAAAACTTTTAAAAAATTAAAAGGGCTAGGAGTTTTGCTCAGAGATAGAATATCCCTGAGTTCAATCTCTAGTACCACAGATTGGAGGGGGATAAAGTTCCCACCAGAAAGAGCCTTGCAAAACACAGACCTGGACCCATTACTCTCTGGCTCAAAGTCATTATCAGGGCCCCAATGCCCTGCACAGGGTGGCCCTGGACACCTCCCTGACTCCCCGCTGCCGTCCTCCTCCTCGGCTGTTCTGCAGCCTCGCTCACCTCCTTGCAGCTGTAGACCACACCAGGTGCGCCCCACCTCAGGGTTCCTGCTCTTCGGTTCTTATCACAGCCACCTGTGTGGCTCAGACCCTGCTGCCATGCCTCCCCAACCCCCAGCAGAGAGTTTCTCTGACCATCTTAGCTAAAATAATCATCCTACTCAACCACCATCTGTCCCTTGTTCCCTAAACCTTTGCCTTGATTTTTCATTTCTTCGGAGCATGTTCATTAAGTTATTCATTTTTCTTTTTATTTAATGGCCTTCTGCCCATGAGATCCACGGGTTTGGCAGCCTGGTTTTCACTGCTGTGTCCCTGGCCCCCGAGCAGTAATAGTACAAGAAGGATCTCAAGAAATGCTCGTTGGATATGAAAAGACAGTATGAAGCTGGGTACAGTGGCACACTCCTGTAATCCCAGTGCTTAGGAGACTGAAATAGGAGGATCACAAGTTTGAGGCCAACCTCAACATCTAAGAGAGACCTCTTTCACAGTAAAAATGTAGCTCAAAGGTAGAATGCCCCTGTGTTCAATCCCCAATGTGAAAAAATATATAGGAATTTTAAAAAGGAAAGTGTGAAAAAATGATAAAGCCCATTTCTTCCCAGCTTAGAGTGACTGTTAGGAAAACAGCCGCATGCACTGAGATTGTCCAGGTGTGTCACCTGCAAGCTAACAGCACACAGGTGAAATGGGCATGAAGCCAAGACAGTGAATGCCGAAGCCTGGAGCGCCTTCGCAAACGTGATTCCCGGGGCTGCGTCCAGGCAGGTGTGAGGCAGCCTTGCCAGCCAAGTAATCCTTCCACCATTGACTTGTTTGCAGAAGATAACACAGGGATCCTCATTGATTCTGTTTTTCATCTAAAACAGACTTCAGGGGCTGTGGGGAAGTTTAGCTCCACAAAGTTATCCAGGAGACCCAGGTTACTTCCTTCTCTCTGTGTGTGTGTGTGTGTGTGTGTGTGTGTGTGTGCGCGCATGCGCGCGTGCACGCGCGTGTTTGATGCTCTTGTTTTGCCTTCCATGGAATGTTCTTCACGACAGAGTCATCAATGCTATCTCACCTATATCACTTCTGCAGGAAAGGAGAAATAAAGGAAGTCACTTGCATTTAAGGAGAAGACATGGAAACTTCACACAGCACTTTTGATCACTCTCAAACATTATACACTTAGGTATAATGATCAGAAAAGGATACTCTAGCTTGGTGGCCATGTGTTCTGCTAAAACTCTTTTTTTTTTCTTTTTTTCCTTTTTTTTTTTTTTCTGCAGTACTGGGGACTGAACTCAGGAATGTTCTACTTCTGAGCTACAACCCCAGCCCTATTCTTTGTTCTTTATTTTGAAACAAGGTCTTACTAAGTGCAGAGGGCCTCTCTAAGTAGCTGAGGCTGGCCAAGAACCTGCGACCTTCCTATCTCAGCCTCCCCTAGTACAGGGATTACAAGCCTACGCCACCACACCCAGCTCTGCTAAAACTCTTGGTATGGGAAATTTTTTTAGAAGAGGAAAATGGACAACAGGGAACAGTCTATACTTAAATGATTAGTTGAGTGCTGCTGGGGCAGCTGTTTCGGACGCTATTCAAAGCCCTATAATATATAAAGAAAAACAAATCCACACATTTGATGTCATAAGACAGGCACATACTATAACACAAGACAGACTATAAAATAATCCTGGCACAAAGTGTTACCAGTTCAGAGTAGAAAAACTGGAAAGCTCGGAAAAGAAGCTACTTTGAGTGACAGAAAAAGAGGGAAGGGGACATGTTGGTCAGAGCAAAGGGCTAGAGGGATTTCTCTTCTTGAGTGTCAACAGTCAAGCTCCCTTGATAATTTCCACTTAAAAATATCATAAAGGGAGCTTTTAAAATGTTATTGATAAGGCTGGGCGTGGTGGTGCACGCTTGTAATCCCCGCGCTTGGGAGGCTGAGACAGGAGGATCGCACGGGTTCGAAGCCAGCCTCAGCTACTTAGTGAGACTCAGCAACTTAATGAGACCCTGTTTCCAAATAAAATATAAAATAGGTCTGGGAGTATAGCCTGGAGGTAGAAAGCCTCTGGGTTCCACCCCCAGTACCACAAAAAAAAAATGTTATTGATAAATGACAAAAGCTTTCTGTTAAATAACTCATATCAACGTCTTCCATTCTAAACCCGTTTTCAATTTTTTAAGGCATTACTCAATTAAAACATGTATCATGAATTAAGCTAATCTACCTTTCTCTGGTATTTAGAAAAATTGATTGCGATGGCTTACTCTTATTTTACAAGTTTAATAAGAAAGTTGGGTATATTGTGGTATAATTGCAACTCAAATACTCTTATGTTTGAATATCTATTTTATTCATGCTTATAAAAATAATTATAAAAATTATGTGACAGTCACATTTGATAATTGCAATTTTTGCAAATTATTATGCAGTGCTGATTTTGTTCAAAAACATTTAAAGGACAGGTATTGCATACATACCTAAGGGTTTATTGTAAAATAGAGAATTTATTACATTTCTTCTTAGGACCCTCTCTAGCTAATATTTTGTATAGAAATTTTTCACAAACTATAAGAAGACAAGGTTCATTACCGTTTCTTTTGGCATTTGGGGTTTGAACATAGCCTTACTGCATTTCTAACAAGTAAACAAATTCCACATGAAGAGAACTGTGCTCACCCTCTCCCCTCTCCATTGAAACCCACAGACGTCTTGCCGGAAACGCTTTGACACACATCCCCAAGGGAGCATTCACCGGCCTTTACAGTCTTAAAGTCCTGTAAGTAAACTGAGTGTTATTGGATATATTTCCGATCTTAGCATGTAATGGCTGCTGTTTTCTTGTAAGGATAAATTTTTGTGTTATTCGTTTAAATTCAAGTCTACCTTCATTGATGCCATAAATGTGCATTATACGTGGCTATATTTGTGTGTGAAAAACATTTATCTCCGTTTCAACTTTAAGACCTAAAATTGCTTCTAAATGACCACTTTATCAGTGTAAAATTTTATAAGAGCATTTCTCTTTCTCTTTGTGTTAGGAAGTTGGGGAATATGTTTCAAATGACTTTGACCACTGGGTGAATAAAGTCACTATAGTGTTGACATAATGAGATCACAGCTTCAAATAAATTTGAAGTTCATTTCCTTATGATGTGCTGAATAAGGACTCACTAAAGTATACCCAAGTTTGCTTCTACCCGTGAGTAGATGTGGAAAAGTTGGCTGTATAGCAAAAGCACCAAGTAACTGTTTGTTTAAGAAATGCTGCCGGGTGTGGTGGCATACGCATTTGGGAGGCGGAGACTGGAGGATGGTGGTTCGAGGACAGCCTCAGCTACTTAGTGAGGCCCTTTGCAACTCAGTGAGACCCTGTTTGAAGACATTTTTTTTAAAGACTAAAAAAATAGGGCTGGAGGTGTAGCTCGGGGGTACAATGCCCCTGGGTTCCATCCCTGGTACCACAAAAAAAAAAGAAATGCTAATTCAGAGAATTAAAAATGTGGCTTTCTTATTTATTAATATTCTTATTTATTAATATTCACCTTCCCAGTTTGTATCTCAGAACACTCAGTATTATTGAATACCTCCTATTAATACCCATCGCTTAATTTTTTTCTGTTTGTTCTCTGTAGAAACACCTAAGCAGAGAAAAAATTGAAATTGATGATGCAAATTGAAAGTCCTTCTTGAAAATTTTTATCTCAGAAAAAAAAATCCTGATTTTATTTCCTTTCTTTGAGATTAGTGTCATTAACTCTTTAAAGACATTTATTTCTACTTTAAAAAATTGCTTTTCAGTGGCTTGAGAGATCTGTAGGTTTAAAAAAGCAGCTTGATTTAATTTAAGATTTTGTTAAGAGTTCAATTCAATAGCAGAACCATTTGTTGGTCTGCTTAGGTGATTAAGTTTGGTTTCTATTCTCCGGTTTTGAAGCAAGCACATCTATTTAATATTTCTCACAATGCATTAAAGATTTATATAATTAGAGACATAATCTGTCTTGGTCCTCAGTATACCCCCAGCTTCTAGAACAGTATATGACTCAAGTCACACATCCAATAAAGTCTGTGTAACAATTTAGAATCATGCTACAGAGATAATTAGAAACTCTAGACCTATCAGTATTTCCTTAATTTTGTATGATGTTGACCTGCTACTATATGTTTATTAATCGAATATCTATTGTATGCTAAACAATAAAGGCGTACCTTTATATCTGATATTGGCATGTACCTGCAAGTAGGCTTCATATACCTAGAATGCTTAGCACACACATTCTGCTTCCTCTGGTGCATTTTGCCTGAACAGCCCAGAGAGTATTGGCTTAATCTGATTGAGAAATGAAAGTCATAGGTGCCACTGTGTGGATATGGGTTCATTCCCCAAAGTTTCATGTGCTGAATTCTTGGTCCTAGTTTGATGATGTTGAGGTGGTGGGAGTTTGAAGAAGTGGGGCTTAGCAGAAGGTTGTTACTTCAATGGCGGTGTCATCCTCAGGAAGGATTAATGTAGTTCTCACCAAGACCCTGGTTAGTTCCTGCAATAGCTAATATTTATAAAAAGAAGGAAAATTGTATTATGCTAAGTGAGGTTAGTCAGTCACAAAAAAATAAGAAATCGGATGCTCTTCCTAATATGCGAAAGCTAGGGAGAAAATGGGTCATAGGAAAAACTCTATATGAAGAAGGAGATGCTATAGATGAGCAAATAAGGCAACCTGAGGGGATGGGAGGGAGGAAGAGGGAAATCCTCTAATGCACATGATGTACTTCAACAAACAAACCAAAGTCAATCACTAAACCAAGCATGAGAAGGAGGGAGGGAAAGGGAATGAGGTGGGAATTGGGTAAGGGCTAATTGGGTGATGTGTGCATGTATGTCTCCACCATCTTGTATCCCATTAAGATGTATGACTACAATGCACCAATTAAAAAAAAAAAACTTAGCCTACTACAAATATACATATCTTTTTTTCCTAAAAACATAAAAAACAAAAGATTGCGAGTTTGAGGGCAGCCTCAGCAACTTTAGCGAGATCCTGTTTCAAAACAAAAAATAAAAAAGGGCTGGAGGTGTGGCTTGGAGGTAGAATGCCCCTAGGTTCAATCCTCAGTACCAAAAAAAGAAGTAAGATTCATTTGGGGCCTTGACCTCGGTTAGCAGAGTATATGATGAAACTAGAGAAAGATAACAGTGATTCACTCTGCTAAAATGGAGAATGGAGATGGCAACAGCCATCATTTGCTAGGCTGTATTATATCAAAAATGTTACGACTGTGAACTATAAAATATCACTGATAATTAAGACTGTTATCCCTATAAATATTGGCCTTACTAAATAACAAACTATTGGTTCTGTATTGCAAAATACTTTATCCAACGGAATTCTGAGCCAGGCTATCCTCAAAAAAGGTTCACTGGCGCTGGATGTGGTGTCTCATGCCTATAATTCCAGCTACTAGGGAGGCTGCAGCAGGAGAATCAGGTCACAAGTTCAAGGCCAGCCCCGGCAAGTTAGTAAGATCTTGTCTCAAATTAAAAAGGAATTGAAGATGTAGCTTAATGGTAGAGGACCCCTCAATTCAATCTCCAGTATAAAAAAAAAAAGTAAAAAAGAAACAATTTTCCCCATTCCCATGTAGACCCAGAATGCAGCCTTATATCTACAAGAAGGACAGTTAAGCAGAGGGAATAGTGAAGAATTGCACCATCAGTTGTCATATTCAACAAATTGTTTTCTCTTACTGTTTCCTCTGTAGCTAATATTTAGTCCTGCTTGGTGAGGCAGCCAGGTAGAAAAGCCTGAAGATGCTATATGAAATAGTGAATATTTTAAAGCTCCTCGGGAAAGAAATTAAGAAAATATGAAGTCATCCTTTTGTCTCTAGAGAAAGTGTGTCATCTTTTCATACTCATATGTGCATGATAAAAATGAAGTTATATGCCTACACCCGTATTCAGACATGCTACATTCTGCTTATGTCCCATGTATTCAGCAAGGGGTATTTGCAAAGGAAATCAGCAGCCATGTGAATGCTTTTCGTTTTAATTGTACTCTAGTGTGCAATAAACCCTTTAATTGTTTTCTCTCCCACTAAAATATCTTAAACAAAACCAGAATTTTCTAATTAACTCACTAGAGACTTATAAGAATATAATAGAGATAACCTGCTCTTGTTTTGTCATTTTCAAGTAATTAAACTAAAGTTATTTAGGGAGAGATCAGGATTCAATTGCTTTTTTTAAATGCTATATTTCGGGTGTTTTACTGCTAGCAGTAGTTGAAAAAACAATCGCTGGGAGGTAGCTGGGGGTAGCTTTAAAAGTTATTATTATTAAACCTCATTTAAATTTCATCTTCTGAAGCAACTGAGAAAGTTTGCAATATTGAATTAAGGAAATCCACCTCAATATCTCTTATCCTCTACTCCAATTTTACAGATATTTTAGAAAAGCCACATTTTAGGATTCTGTTTTGTTTTTTGTTTTTTTAAACAAAGCACAGAAGAACAATTAAATGCATACTTTGTACCAGTAATATATTACTGACAAAATTTGTATATCAGTTAAATCCATTATCTCCCGGGCATGGTGGCACACTCTTGTAATCCCAGCATTTGGGAGGCTGAGACCAGAGGATCATGGTTCGTGGACAGCCTCAGCTACTTAGTGAGGCCCTCTGCAACTTAGTGAGACTCTCTTTCAAAATAAAGAATAAAAGCCAGGCATGGTGGCACACCCGTGTAATCCCCGCACTTGGGAGGCTGAGACAGGAAGATCACACAGGTTCGAAGCCAGCCTTAGCTACTTAGTGAGGTTCTCAGCAACTTAGTGAGACCCTGTTTCCAAATAAAATAGAAAATAGGTCTGGGAGTATAGCCCGGAGGTAGAAAGTCCCTGGGTTCCACCCCAAGTACCACCAAAAATAAAAAATAAAAAAATAAAGAAAGAATTTTTTAAAAAGGGGCAGGAGGTGTAGCTCAGAGGTCAAATGTCTCTGGGTTCCACCCCAGACCCGCAAAAAAATAAACACAGAAATAAATAAATCCATTATCTGTATCATATCATTGCTTAACTTTGTCATGGATTTAATGAGTGATTTTAAATGTTTCCATGAACCTTAAATTATATAATGTATTAACAATTCTTGGAAAAACATAAAATAGCATAGAAATCTAAACTTTTAGCATTCTGTCAAATTATGAAAAATAAAGAATTTAAATTGCAGTTCTCCTGAGTCACTGACAAGAGAAGTATGAGCCCTCCCTAAAATGCAACTTTGCTCATAAAGAACCCGTCTGAGACTCCTGATTTATGAAATTTTTGTTGAATCTAAGTTTAACATAATGAAGTTAGTTGAGTAGAACTATTGGAATACAAATAACCATTTTCCTTAGAAAACAGAATCTCAGAGCTGGGTACAGTGACATAGGGTGGTAAGCCCTGTGACTCGGGCTGAGGAAGGAGGGTCTCAAGCTGGAGGCCAGCCTCAGCGAGTTAGCAAGATTCTGTCTCAAAGTAAAATTTTAAAAGAGCTGGGGATGTAGCAGAGTGGGAAAGCATTCCAGGTTCAGTCCCTAGTACCATAAAAGAAAAGGAAAAAAACAGAATTTTCAGGCATGATAAGAAAAGCATAAATGTTTTGATCTCCGAATATTTACCATGCCTTATTGGCATGCAAGCATGTGTTTATATATATGAGCGTATTGTAAATATTGGGTTAGTCTTCAAATGCCTCTTCAGTCAGACAAGATCATTTTCATTATGCAGACCAAGCATTAGAGGAGTTTAGCAGGTTTTCTAGACAAGACTCAAAACTTAGACATTATGTTTAAACTCAATCAGCCTTCAGTTCAGGTGAAATATTCTCTTGAAAATACTTACTATAACATAGGTGTTTTTCCATCTGTGGCGTCCTGCTCAGCAGTAGACATTACATAGGAGTCTGTTTGAACTTCAAATTCTCTGGCCCCTCCCCAGGACCTACTGACCAGAAATTTTAAGAGCAGAGCCCAGCAACCTATGTTTTAGCAAGACTGCCACTGGATTCTGATGAACTCTAAAGTCTGAGAACCACTATTATAGAGACATTTTTTCTTTTTCTTTTTCTTTTTCTTTTTCTTTTTCTTTTTCTTTTTCTTTTCCTTTTTTTTTTTTTTTTGTGTGTGTGTGTGTGCATGTGTGTGTGTTACTGAGGATAGAACCCAGAGGCATTCTACCTCAAGCTACATCCCCAGCTCCCCAGCCCTATTTCTTAATTTTTATTTTGAAACTGGGTCGTACTAAGTTGATGAGGTCTCACTACTTGCTGAGGCTGTCCTCAAACCTCCTATCTCAGTCTTTCAAGTACTGGGATTACAGGCGTGCACCACCAAACCTGGCTTAGGGTTTTATTTTTCTTTGACTTGATTAAAACATCACATCCAGAACAATCTCACTACCATTAGTTTTGAAAAAGAGTTTATGAAAGTATATAAAAAGAACCAGCCTGTATTGTACGTACTTTCATTCCTTGAATGAATACAATGAGCCCTTAGGAGTGGGTCTTACTAGTGGTCACTGAGGTCACTGAGATTGTGTAATTTCCCAGAGGCTACAGGGAAGAGAAGTTGGATCTGACAACCGATGAGCTCAGCTATTCTATACACCTGTGGTACCTGAGAATGTGTGCTTTCAGCAAGGATTCCTCAAAAGGATGCAGTGGGAAGTCCATCCAGCTTAACCACTGGAGTTAGACATACCTGTGGTAGAGTCTTAGTCATGCATTAATGAAGATACACTTTGATAGTAGAAGTGAGAGACCAGGCAAATCATTTCTAAAATCCAAATATATTTTGGTGACCTAAAAATCTGAAATATTTTCTCTTTGTTTCTGCTTTCCTGAAATAGTCTTCTGCCTCAGGCTCACACTGACCAGGAAATACTAAATTTAAAAAATATATATGCTGCAAGATTATTGTTATAAACATTTATGAAAAAGGTATCAAAATATAAGGAATCCAATGGATTTTTTTCCATGCTATTTTTCCATTATTATTTCATTGTTGCCAGGTATTTCCATTCTGGAGTTTCCATGTTCTGGGGAAGGGGAGAGAAAAACTTCAACTCCGGATAGCAAAGGCAGAAATACTTTACAAAAAAAGAATTCAGTTTCAATCAATATGCATCCATCACAAGAAGGAGGAAGGTCTTTAGTAGCCTCCTTCTGTTATCTTTACTTGCATTTTATTTTGTCACCACCATGGTGATCCTTTAAAAATGTAAGATCACATCGTCTCCCTGCTTAGACCCTTCAACAGCGGTTTGCATCACACTTAAAGTGTGATATCATGGCCTGCAAGTCCTCCATGAGACTTCTCGGTTCTCTCCCAGCCTCTTGCCCTCACAGTCCCCCTCAGCCATGACTGAGCCTTTGCTGCTTCTTTAACAAGTCAGCAAGTTCTGGCCTCGGCTCTTGTTCTTCCCTCTTCTTCAGTTCCCAGATGTTCCTGGGATGCGCCTGACTCCATTCTGGTCTCCATGCAGATCAGAGATCACCTACTCAGAGAGACCTTCTCTAAACCACCTTCGTTTTTTCAGTACTGAGGATTGAATCCAGTATCTAGGGTGCTCTTTCTCTGGGCTATACCTCCACTCCTGTTTTATTTTTTACTTTAAAACAGGGTCTCACTAAGTTGTGGATGGGGGGCCTGGCAAAGTTGCTGAGGCTGTCCTAGAACCTGCGATCCTCCTGTCTCAGCCTTCCAGGTAGTGGGATTACAGGTGTGTGCCACCACTACCAGCTTTGAATCACCTTTAAAATAATAATCTTACCTCCTATTACCATCTATCCCAAACCTATGTTTTGCTTTTTATTCATAGGACTCTCTCTTGTTTCATGTTTTATATTCATTAGATTGTTTTTAATTATTTGCACTCCCCATGGGAATGTAAGTGCCATTAAAGAATTTGTCTCATGCTTTGCTGTTTTTCTGCTGCTCTGCAGCACCTGACACCCTGCCTGGCACTATTATGGCCATTGTTCACACTGATTTCCTTTAATGCTTTTCTTTGTTTGCTTTTATACAGTATGCTGCAGAACAATCAGCTAAGACAGGTCCCCGCGGAAGCTCTGCAGAACTTGCGAAGCCTTCAGTCCCTGTAAGTGTAGCTGCAATTGCAAAACATACTCAAGATCAATTTGGGAAAAGCATTGAAATATCCAGTTGATTTTACTTTGTCCCTTGGTTGATGGTCATACCTAAATAAACTGTGAGCATCCACCAGAGCTTCTTCATGTGCTCACTAAACTGTGTATGGCAGGTGATGGGGAAAGGGGGCACAAGTGCTAGACTTTGGTGTTTCAGAGCACAGGTTTAATTGTGTGACATCTGCAACCAAAACTTTCACATAAAATGGGCACTGTGGCGCACAGTACTAGGGTTATAATCCCAGTACTTAGGAGGCTGAGACAGGAGGATCACAGGTTTGAGGACAGCCTTAGCGATGTAGTTAGACTCAAAACAACCTGGTGAGACCCTATTTCAAAACAAAAATTAAAAAGAATTGGGAGTGTAGCTCAGAGGTAGACCACCCCTAGGTTCAATACCAATACCAAAAACAAAGAAACTCATGTATGTTGGTATCTCCAGACAAAATGTCTGCTACATTACCCTATTTTTGCCTCTTTAAATCAGGAATGTTTTCCTTTTATCTAGAAAAAATGGATAATGGATGTCATAATCTAGATATCTTGGCATATTCGGTTTGTTTTTGTTTTCATTTTTTGCAGTACTGGGGATGGAACACAGGGGTATTCTACCTCTGGGTGACACCCTCAGCCCTATTTTTTATTTTTTATTTTGAAACAGGGTCTCACTGAGTTGCAGAGGGCCTCACTAAGTAGCTGAGGCTGTCCGCAAACTGTGATCCTCCTGTCTCAGCCTCCTGAATGCTGGGATTACAAGCCTGCCCCACCACCCCGGCTTTGATTTGTTTTTTAATTATCCGAAGCTAGGTATGGTATTGTATGCCTCTAATCCCAGTATTTGGTTGCCTGGAACAGGAAGATCACCAGGTTCAAGGCCAGCATTAGCAAGGTAGTAAGAATCACAGCAACCTACCAAGACCTTGGTTCCAAACAAAAAATAAAAAGGGCTGGGGCCCCGGTGAGGAGATAGAAAGGAAATAGGCAGATAGGGAAAAGGCCTCGGTAGAAAAAAAGTTAATTTCCTGAGTTTCCTGAGAGGCAACGAATATCTAAAATTCCAAAGGCTCAGAGATAAGAAGGACCAGAGATTTACAAAACCATCTGTTTACTAATCAACAAACCCAGGAGCCCCTCACCAGCAAGTCTGAAAGGAGATTCTTCAAGGACTTGCAAATACCCTATGCAAATCTTGAGAGCTGCTTCCCAGAACTCCCAAAGTCATCCTAACCAAAAGAGGACTCGCAAACGGTCGGGCAATGGCCCTAGGCGATCAGAAATTGGGGCTTTTCCCTCTAAGGACCTCCTCCCCTTTGGGGGAGCTGTTCTCTCTCTCACAATTCAAGTTAGCCCTGAGAGAAGGCAGAGTGCAATCCGGGTTCAGTCCTCACCACAAAAATAAATAACATTTTTGGCCGGGCGTGGTGGCGCACGCTTGTAATCCCCGCGCTTGGGAGGCAGTAACAGGAGGATCGCGCAGGTTCGAAGCCAGCCACGCGCGCTGGCTTAGGAGACCCTGTTTCCAAATAAAAATGTAAAAATAGGTCTGGGAGTGTAGCCCGGAGGTAGAAGGGCTTCCAGGAACCCCAATACCACCAAAAAAATAAAATAAATAAATAAATAAAAACATTTTTAAAATAATAAATTATTTGAACTGGTTTGTAATCAGATTTGGCTGAATTAAATCAAGACTGAAGTTTTAAAGTTCTATTTATACATCAGAGATCCTCAAATCAAAAAACTAATACCGGCTGGGCGTGGTGGCGCACGCTTGTAATCCCAGTACTTGGGAGGCTGAGACAGGAGGATCACACAGGTTCGAAGCCAGCCTCAGCTACTTAGTGAGGCTCTCAGAAACCTAGTGAGACCCTGTTTCCAAATAAAATAGAAAATAGGTCTGGGAGTGTAACCTGAAGGTAGAAAGCCTCTGGGTTCCATTCCCAGCACCAAAAAAAAAAAAAAAAAAAAAAAAACCCACCTAAGATCTATCAGTATATTCTGAAGCACTACTACACAGTTTTATAAACCAAGAGCATCCCCATGATTTCACACTGACATACAAACACAAGCAGTCCCAGGATTCCCATATGCTTGGATTCACACACCACACACAGACACACACATACAAATACACTCCACAGTGGTGGTATCCTCTGCTCTGAACCTATACCTTTGCCACACACACACACACCCCACATACTTAGTTAAAACCACCGAATAAAAATAAGTTATTTCTCACTAAAAGAACATTATCTCCAGCTAGATGTTCTGGAATTTGGGTTGTAAGCACTGTGTTCATACATCTTCCTCTCCTCAGAATATGTAAGTGTAGCTGGGCGTGGTGGCACACATTGTAATCGCAGCATTTGGGAGGCTGAGACAGGAAGATCGTGGGTCATGGACAGCCTACTACTACTTAGTGAGGCCCCTTGCAACTCACTGAGACCCTATTTCAAAAAGATAAAGAATAAAAAATAGGGCTGGGGCTGTAGCTCAGAGGTAGAATGCCTTTGGGTTCCATCCCCAGTAGAGAAAAAAGAAAAAGAAGTGTTTGCAATACATTGCACAATTCTGATACAAATGGGTAATGTAGGCTCTGAGTTTACTTCCACTGGAGGTCCTCACCTGTCAAACTAAACACTGCTTTGTGGTGTGGATGATGAGAGATAAATGCATAAAGGGGCCAATGACTACTACAGACTGCAGCTGAAAGTCTTCGTGTTAAAAAAAAAAACCCATTGGTTAATAATTACATTTAGTTTCCTTGATGCTCCCCCCCTCCCAGGTGACATGAGAGAAGGGGGAACGTGAGATTTGGAGATATACCTTCCTCCTTTGATCTTTTTCTTTTTTTAATGAAAGAATATCTGTGCTTGAGATCATTGTAAGCTTTTTAATCCAATCAAACAAAGTGACTTCCTAGGTTTTCAGCAGCCTATGGATAAACAAGCCCACAAGGGCCCCTTTGTGGCCTGGGATGGGACCTCCGTGCTTCCAGGAGCCCCTTCCTGACAGGACAGGAGGGCACAGCTCTTCTTTTATTGCTCACAGCTTTACCTGAAGGAAAGAAGAAGCCAAACAGCCTCCTGTTGGGTAGTCTGGTTTAAAGGCACAGGGATCTAGTGGCTAAATTGAAATTGAGATAATGACCTTGGCCAAGAAGGACTTTAAACAGCTGCGAGGCAGGCAGGAGATAGAAGGATAAGAGTCTGTAACCAAAAGCCCATCCGCTGAAAGAAGATCACAAACAGAAGTGGACTCTTTGAGAAAGAGAAACCCCCGCATCTTTTGTTCACTAGAAGTGGGCGGTGCCTCTCTGATAAAGGTGTTCAGATTCAGTTTCTTACAGTCCGGAGATTGACTGTTCACCAGGTGTCTCCTGCTTGGGGTGTCTAGTTCACATAAAGAATTGCATGTGGAAACCTTATAAAGAGATAAATATAAATACGTGTTCTCTGTGGGAAAGATCAAGGGTTAATTCTGTAGGATGACACCGCACCCAAACTAAAACATCTAGAGGGACCCTGGGCCTCCAGTTCACACTGGTCACCTGGGCTTGGGCTATGAGGTGTTTGTCTGGGTCCCTTTGTGCAGAGCACAGATGACCAGTGTGAGGTGAGGTGCAGGCAATGTGGCCTGGTACGCCACTTTTCTTACTGGTGTGTGTGTGTGTGTGTGCGCGCACGCCTGTGATGTGAAAATTCATACTCTTCAAAAGGCATTCTTGGCTTAACCACCAACCCCGCAGGCTCCATTGTACCAGCCTGGGGCACCCCCTACCAGAGGCACACTCCAAGCCAGTTTGAAGGTTTGGGGCCTGGAGAGTCTCTTTAAATTTGTATTCTCCTGCTTCTGTTCCAAAGTTGGAAATATTAGTGTTGAGTTTAATGACAATTACAAACACACATTCCTTGCACATTCTCCATTCATGATCCAGGTTGCACTTTAGCCTTTGTGCTAAAGTATTAATAAGAGTGATGACAAAGCTGAGCCTGGTGGCCCGTGCCTGTAATAATCAGACTTGGAAAGCTGAGACAGGAGGACCACAGGTTTGAGACCAGCCTTAGCAACTTAGTGAGGCCCTCAGCAACTTAGACTTTGTTTCAAAATAAAAAATAAAATAGGACTGGGGATATAGCTCAGTAATAGAACACCCCTGGTTTCAATCCCCAGTACCACAAAAAATAAAAAAGCTGGGCATGGTGGCACACGCTTATAATCCCAGCATTTGAGACAGGAGGATGCCTTGTTTGTGTTTAATTGAAAAGTGTTCACATCTGCCTATTAATTGTATGGACAATCTACGGCAGATAAAATTAAGAGGCCACGTGCTAGCCAGGTATGGTGGTACATACCTGTAACCCCAGTGCTTGGGAGGCTGAGGCAGGAGGATCACAGGTTCGAGGACAGCCTCAGCAATTTAGAGAGGCACTCAGAAATTTAGCAAGACCCTGTTTCAAAATAAAAATAAAATGGGGATGGGGGTGTGCCTTGGAGGTAGACCTGAGGCGGACAGCCTCAGCTACTTCAGTGAGACCCTGTTTCAAAATAAAGAATTAAAAAATAAAAGGGCTGGAGGTGTCTCTTGGAGGTAGAATGACCCTGGGTTCCATCCCTAGTACCACAAAAATAAATAAATAAATAAATAAATAAATAAATAAATAAGAATAATGACGATGAGACCTGATCTCCTCCCTGCTGACAGTACCTGGGAAGCGTCCACAGCTGCCCTTCTTGTTTTGAACCACAGTCAACCCTCTCATCACTGCTTTGTCTTTAATGAACACTGTTCCTCCTTTATGAACTCTCTTGAATTCACCCTGTTTTTACCCACAATTTATTTTTTCTCTTACACATTCGCTTTCTTTTTCTTTTCTTTTCTTTTTTTGGGGGTCTGGGGATGGAACCCAGAGGCATTTGACCTCTGAGCTATACCCCCTGCCCAATTTTTTATTCTTTGTTTTGAAACAGGGTCTCACTGAGTTGCAGAGGGCCTCACTAAGTAGCTGAGGCTATCTGCAAACCGCGATCTTCCAGTCTCAGCCTCCCAAATGCTGGGATTACAAGCGTGCACCACCATGCCTGGCTTACATTCGCTTTCTAAGAAGCACTCCACACTTTGCGGGACCTATGTGCTCCTCACCCCTCCTCGTAGCCAGCCTTGTCACTTCTCCAGTAGAGTCCTCAATGTTGACTGCAAACAATCATCTAGTGAGTCCCAAAGCCTTGTCTGCACCCACAACAATTAAAATCTCGGAGGAGCCCCAGGCATCAGTGTTTTCTGATGCAATTTCACAATGACTCCATTGTAGAATTAAATGTTAAGAAAGATTAGGAAGTGAAGATTAGAAAAAGTAAAGATTAGGATTAAGTAGGGCATGATGGTGCGCATTTGTAATCCCAGTACTTGGGAGGCTGAGACAGGAGGATCACACAGGTTCAAGCCAGCCTCAGCTACTCAGGGAGGCTCTCAGCAACTTAGTGAGACCCTGTTTCCAAATAAAGTATAAAAGAGGTCTGGGAGTGTAGCCTGGAGGTAGAAAGCCCCTGGGTTCCATCCCCAGTACCACAAAAAAAAAAAAAAAGAAAAAAGAAAACAAAGAAGATTAGGAATAAGTGATTATTAGGAAACTGGGAATTCTGCAGTATTTCCTCCAATAATGACCAAACTATTCTCCTGAATTCCTTTCAAGGCTGAAATAATAACAAAGTCCATACTTTGCTTTCTGATATGAACTAATATAATTAGAATATAAAAGCCAGGCACTGCCTTGTTTGTGTTTAATTGAAAAGTGCTCACATCTGCCTATTAATTGCATGGACAATCTATGGCAGATAAAATTAAGAGGCCACGTGCTAGCCAGGTATGGTGGTACACACCTGTAACCTCAGTGCTTGGGAGGCTGAGGCAGGAGGATCACAGGTTCGAGGACAGCCACAGCAATTTAGAGAGGCACTCAGAAATTTAGCAAGACCCTGTTTCAAAATAAAAATAAAATGGGGATGGGGGTGTGCCTTGGAGGCAGGTCCCTCAGCTTCCCCCACTCCCCCAAAATAGAGGCCACGTGCTGTATTACCCTGCTGCTAAATGTGTTTTGTGAACCATCAACATCAGTTTGATCTTTTATAATAAAAATCTTCATTTCCACAAAGTCTTAGGTGACTGTTATGCAAGAACGCATACAATCTGTAATGTTCTATTACACTAACTCCGTGGTCTACAAACCAAACTGGTGGAGAACTACAGAAATCGATCGTTGCCTCACTCTGCTCCTTGCTCCACCCACGTAGACTTGGCTTCACTGAATGAGGCTTAAGAAACCTGATTTATTGCGCTCGGTAACACTGCTGTTGAGGAGGAGAGAGAGTTTCCAGGGCTGTCATTTTCCATTTGTTCCACGTACACAAAAATGTTTCATTCATAATGAAAACACATAAGGGTGTGTGTGTGTGTGTTTGTGTGTGAGACTCTTTCCTGATGCTCACAAATTGCTCTTTTAAAGAATAAGGGCACAGGCCCATGTGCCAGAGGCCAGCAGCCCAGAGTCTGTCCTCGTACGACAAGTACACTGGCTTCTGACATGGCAGTAACTGCCCAGACACCGACTGGGATTTTTGTAATGTAATCAAATATAACCTAATTTCCTTTCTGTTTTTTTGGAAGGGAGTAGGAAATGTAATCAGAATTCACAGTGAGTTGTATTTCACCAAGAAACTTTTGGCATTGTAGACATTTTGAGGATGAGGGTCAGATTACAGGGATTTGATGGAAACTCAAAACTTAACCCTCCAATACCCTCTCACCTTCTCATATTGATAGTTAAGAGATGGATCTATGAGGAACTATTTGCCTCGTTAGTGATGGCTGTTAATGAACTTCAAGCCTCCTGCTGTCACTCATGAAGTTCGAGGTGACCAAAGAGAATTGCGTATTCGTGTCTATACTGTTAACAAAACTGATTAACGTTGGTTTTCATTCCAGCTCGACACTAGTAAAGCTCACTCTGTAGTATGCACAATCACAAAGATAACTGGTTAGTGAATAAACAATGAACAGAGAGTTAAACATTTTTATTGTTGTCTCTATTTTCCAATTAGCTAATGCTCATCCTCAGGATAAAAGACAATATATATAATTTTGTGTGTGTGGTGCTGGGGATGGAATCCAGGGGCTTTTCCACCTCCGGGCTATACTCCCAGACCTATTTTTTATATTTTTTATTTGGAAACAGAGTCTCACTAAGTTGCTGAGAGCCTCACTCAGTAGCTGAGGCTGGCTTTGAACCTGTGTGATCCTCCTGTCTCAGCCTCCCAAGCACAGGGATTATAAGCGTGCGCCACCACGCCCAGCTCAAAGAGTATATTTAAAACTATAAAGAAATCTATGATTTCTGCCAGACCCACACTTGTCATAGTGTTGTCAGGCAGGGCTGCAGATTCTAAACGGGGACCTTGCAAAATGTCAGTAACTTCACCCAGACCCTTTATAGTGGGATTTTGCTAATAGTAGGCTTTTTTTTTTTTTTTTTTTTGCTAACTATTATCAATAAAAGAAAGTGAACAGGAATCAGTAAGAAAGGTAAGGTGAGACTGGAATGAGCAGCAGTTTCCTCTGTTACTATTCAGAAGCCATGGTGACACATTCTTGTAATCCCTGTACTCAGGAGGCTGAGACAGAAGGATTGCAGGTTCAAAGCCAGCCTCAGCTACTCAGTGATGCTCTCTCTCTGCAACTTAGTGAGACCCTGTTTCCAAATAAGAAATAAAGTTGTGCTGGTGGTGTAGCTCAGGGGTAGAGTACCCAAAAATATAAGTAAATAAATTTAAAAAATAAATAAAATAGAGCCAAGAGTGCAGCTCAGATGTCCAATGTCCCTGGGTTCAATTCCCCAGTATCACTATTAACATATACACTAGGGTATTAGTTTGTTTTGTTTTGTTTTTCATAAAAACGCCTACACATTGAAAGGGAGGCAGACCTAGAAGTTCTAGAGGCCCAGGAGTTTGCCTACTGCTGTATTAAGAGTTCATTTCAAAGGAACACATACAAATCAGCACCCAGAGAACTCATGGGCAAGACAAGTTTTGCCCTCCCCCCCCCACCCTGAATTTAACCATGAAGGGGAAATTGTGTAAGGCAAAGTCCTTTCCACACAATGTTTACAAGAAGAGACACTAAAATTGGAGCATGGGCCTTAGAATGACATGTGGGGAACGGTTAATGACAAGGTGAACCGTCAACGTCGGAGGCCATGCATGACAGATTTGCATATCAGATTATCCACCGGCGCCATGTTACGCAGCGTATTCATGGCAGTCCTATCAGATCAACAAAGACAACATGGGCATTACGAAATGAGTAGTGCAGTAACCTTCTTTTGACCTTGTACTGTAAAATGAAAGTTAACTTTGGGAAGTGAATTAGACTCGGAGAAGCTAAAGGGATGGCAGCTAGGAGAGTGTGCCAAAGTATCGATGGGGTCTACCAAGAATTTTTTTAAAAATACGTAAGGAAAGCAGCTGAAAGAGGCAACATTTTTTGTAGGGATAAAGCCAGGACACAGACCTGATTAAACACCCATAGTCTGCCGGGCGTGGTGGCGCACGCTTGTAATCCCCGCGCCTGGGAGGCAGAGACAGGAGGATCGCGCGGGTTCGAAGCCAGCCCCGCGTGCTGGCTTAGGAGACCCTGTTTCCAAATAAAAATGTAAAAACAGGTCTGGGAATGTAGCCTGGAGTTAGAAGGTCTTCCAGGAACCCCAGTACCACCAAAAAAAAAAAAAACACCCATGGTCAGAAAAGCAGCCACAGACCATAGATACTTTTTTTTTATTTTTTAAATACTGAGTATTGAACTCAGGGGTGCTCTACCCTCAAGCTACACCCCTAGCCCTTTTAATTTTTTATTTTGAAACAAGGACTCACTAAGTTGCCGAGGCTGACCGTGAACCCGCGATCCTGTCTCAGCCTCCCAAGTACTGGGATTACAGGCGTGCACCACAATGCCGGGCCAGCAGCCAATATTTATTAAGCATTTTTGCCTTACCATCCTACTTCATCCTTGCAGCGACAGCTTAAAATAGGTGCTGCAATTGCCCCCCTTCTAAGTGATGAGGAAGCAAAAACCTCCAAGAGGCTAACTGACCTTCCCAAGGTCAGACAGCTGGTAATAAAGTTAGACTAGAAGTGAGTTTGGGATAAGTATTCTGTTCTGTCGGTCCCTCTTATCTGCCCATTTCACCACACTTTCTTGCCTCTCTCGGGGAATCACCTGCAAGATTGGGTGCTGAGAACGGGAAGCGAAAGCTTCATAGAAACACACAGTTCCTGCAGGCAGATGGTCATGATGGTTCACAGAGAGGGAGGGGAAACTCTAAAGCTGTAGGACAGAATTAAGTAAATTGAAGGAAAGGGAACAGTATTAAAATGTGGGCCTGTCAGCCTTTGTTATCATTTCTCTATGTAGAAATCGTCCCCACTTTCCCAATGATAAAGTTAAGGGCATCTTGCCCCCATTGCAAAAGTAAGAGTTAACTAGATGAACACTAGAGAAAAAGACATTCCTGACAGAGGGAACTGCATCTGCTGCAGCCTGCAGAGGTGGGAAGGGCTGTTACATTTAGGAGCAGAGCGCAGGCCTGAGACTGAAGTAAGAGACACGCTGTGCCCTATCAGAAGCAGGGGGCAGCCCCTGAAAAAGCCCTAGGACGCCTGTAAAGAATTTTGGTCTTTAAAGTGGAAATCCATTCTAGGATGTGAAGCAGGCTCTGTCTTATTGAAGCAGCCTGGAGAGGAAGAACTTTGTCAGAGTGGGGGCAGTGGAGTTGGAGAAAGGGGGAAGGGTTTGAGAGATATTTAGATGACATTACCAATGTTTGGCAGTTGATTTGTGGTGAAGAATGAAGAAGAAAGATGTGTCAAGGATGATTTTGAAGTTTCTGGTTTATATGACTGTATACTTCACTGCAGCCAGGCACAGAGCTGAGAAGCTCTGGTGGAGGACACGATTCGGGGTGGCGGATGGAAATGGGAGGCGATGCCTTCGGTCTTCAAAACTTGTGTTTGAGGAAGAACAACTAAACCGAGATGGCATGTAGCGTGAAATCTGGATCTGGATCTTTATGTTTTTATTTTTAGTTTTTATTTTTGTGAAGGGGGGGTCTGGGGATGAAACCCAGGGGCAAAGAATAGGAATGTGGGAGCTGGGCATGGTGGTACATGCTTGTAATTCCAGTACTGGCAGGCTGAGACAGGAGGATCACAGGTTCTGGCCAGTAACTTTACAAGGCCCTGGGCAACTCAGTGAGACCCTGTTTCAAAATAAATAGGGCTCAGTGGTAGAATGTTCCTGGATTCAATCTGGAAGGAAGGAAGGAAAGAAGGAAGGAAGGAAGGAAGGAAGGAAGGAAGGAAGGAAGGAAGGAAGGAAGGAAGGAATTGCAGTTAGGTCTTGAAAAGTTGGGGGTACCTATGAACACAAAGCACTGTGGAAAGTGTTAGAAAAGATACTTGACTAGGACTGAGAAGTAAGAGAAAAGTTTGGCCAGGTAAGGTAGATGGTGAGCCCTGACTATCAGAATGGGAAGTTGGGGCTTGAAAGGAGTGGAAACTTGGAAGAACTGTAGATTCCTAACAGGAGAATGACATAGAGTGCAATTTTACAGAGCTTAATCTGGCAGCAACCTACAGGATTAATTGAAGAGATAAGAGATCAAAGGCACTAGGACCAGCTCAGAGGCTGTTGCAGTAATGCAGGTGTGAAGAGATAAGAGACTTAACTAGACAGTGGAAATGGAGAGTCTCTGAGATAAAGATAAAGGGAGAGAACTTGGTGAATGATTGGCTGGAAGGCAATGGAAGATTCCAAAATGACCCCTAGTTTTCAAACCCTGGTGGTACTCCTGGTGCCCCTGACAAAAAGAGGTCTTTGTTTTCTGTGGAGAAAAATGAAACTGAAAGACTTACTGCTCATGTTACTCTGGCAGTAGATCATCTCCCTGTTAAACTCACAGTCGTGGTAACCCCTGAGAAACTGAGCAATTTAATATGAAGACGCCGGGTCTGGGGTGTAGGTCTGTGGTAGAATGTTTTGCCTAGAATGCTTGAAGTCCTGGGTTCAATCCCAGCACCGTGGAAACAAAATGTATGGCGTCTTGCCCTCCTTGATGGAGGTTGGGTTCCTTTAGACACTTTTTATCCAGGTGTGTGTGTGTGTGTTACTAGGGATTGAACCCAGAAGCATTCTACTTCTGAACTACACCCCTGGCCCTTTGTAAAAAAAATATATATTTTTTTTGTTTTGTTTTAAAATAGAGTCTCATTATTGCTGAAAGTCTTCCTACATTGCAGAGGCTCTACTCAAACTTAGGTCCTCCTTTCTCAGCCTCCCAAGTACTAGGATTGTACACATACAACCATCCAGCTCTTAATCTAGATAGATGACTAGACTCTAAATCACTGCACATCAATGAACTTGTAGACCATCTCTCTCCGAGCTGGATAGGGGGGGGAAATGATTGTTACCTTTTCAGAGATGGGTCCAAAGCAAAGATTTTCTTCCTAGAAGATACATTAGGTTTACCAGTAAGGCAGATGGAGAAAAGAAAAACAGAAGTAGAAATTTCCCATCTAAGCAATCATGGGCTTTACATTAATATAACTAATTATCTTCCTGGGATATATGAAATTTCCCATCTTTATGGGAAATTCATTAAAAGAAGTAACCCCACATTACGGTCATTCCATAAATATTTAAAAATAGAAGCTACTCTAACAAAAATGACTGACATTATTGTGAAGAATTCTTTTAAATCAATATTCATTAAATCTTTTTTTGTGCATGTGGTCCTGGGGGTGGAACCCAGGGGCTTCCTACCTCTGGGCTATACTCCCAGACCTATTTTATATTTTATTTGGAAATAAGGTCTCACTAAGTTGCTGAGAGCCTCACTAAGTAGCTGAGGCTGGCTTCAAACCTGCGCAATCCTCAGCCTCCCAAGCGTGGGGATTACAAGCATGTGCCACCACACCCAGCTTAATTAAATCTTCTAGTATTCATATAGATTAAAAAAATTCCCTCTTGATGATATTTTATGATAATCCTATGATAAATTAACTGAACCATAGATTCCAGTGCGATAAAATTTCAAAACAGTGAAATTTTATCACAACAGAGAGTTTATGTGCTATATTGAGTTTTATTGTAAATAGACTTGTACCTATATGCTTTATTTATTTTCTTGAAAAAGTAAAATAATAATTAAGAATTCTTTCAGTTCCTCAGATTTGTAAATAAACTAAATCACTGTGGTCCCCTAACAACTTATGACTTTTTCAAGATGGTCTCACAAGACACAAAAATTATATACTCTAGGAGAGAGATGGCTATTTCTTTAAAACTTATGCAGAAAAAAATGCTCATCTAAATATAAAAGAGCAGTGTCCATCATGAAAACGTCACCTTTTCTAATCCCCATAAGTTATATCCCCATTATGCAGCTGCAACATTCTTCAGACTTTTGGCTTTTTTTTTCTTCTCTCCCAGCCATCCATGTTAATAATTGACATTATTATAGTCATCACAGTGTGGAATTAGCCAAGATCAATGGCTTATCTTTTGACTAACGCTTTCTTCCTTATAGTTAATGGCTCATCAAAGACATTCTCAAACAAAGATTTAAGTTTATGTGATACATTGGCAAGGTGTCATATACAAGATATATAAAGGACTATTTTCTGGAACAATAACAAGAATGATCTCATAGACTCTCTAATCCCTACAAAGATGCCATTTATAAATCAAAACTTCCCTTCTGAAGTACACAACAGATGGGCTTTTTTTTTTTTTTTTTTTTTTTTTTTTTTAGTACTGGGGATTGAACCTAGGGTCATTCTACCTCTGAGCTATATTCACAGCCCTATTTTATTTTTTATTTTGAAACACTGCTGAGAGTTTTGTTAAACTGCTGAGACTGGCCTTGAACCTGCAATCCTCCTGTCTCAACCTCCTAAATACTGGGATTGCAGGCATAGGCCATCACACTTGGCAAAACATTTCTTTTAAAAAAGGAAAATATCACAATTAATCACACGTGTACAAAAACATTAAGTAATAAAGCTTGACACCAAAAGAAAATAAATTTCTTTTTGCCATTGTCTGTACACAAATGATTAAATTTTAAAACTATCTTTCAGCTCCTTGCTACCTAGAACACACTGATACTACCGAATTGTATTCACAGTGAACATGCAGCTGTTTTATATTAATTTTACATAAACTGAGGCGCAGGCATCCCTGTTCTTGCACGGGTTGGCCTTTTTTATGGACTAACACAGAATATGTGTGCATCTCCTTTTTCTGTGATGGAATCCTCACTGTGACGCTCAATAAATATGCCATTGAATATACATATACTAAGAGATGTTTGATGAGTACAGAATCAGTAGTTCTGTTAGTCCTTATGGTCAAAGGAAAAGATTTTCTTTAAAGAAAAAGTCATTTGTAGCTGGGTATGGTGGTGCATGCTTGTAATTTCAGTACTTTGGAAGCTGAGACAGGAGGATGGAGATTTGCAGCCAGCCTCAAAAACTTAGTGAGGGCTTCTGCAACTTAGTGAGACCCTGTTTCAAAATAAAGAATAGCCAAGTGTGGTAGAACATGCTTGTAATGTCAGTACTTGGGAGGCTGAGAGAGGAGGACTACGGGTTCAAAGCCATCCTCAGCCACTTAGCAAGACCCTGTTTCCAAATAAGAAATAAAAAATTGGACTGGGGGTATAACTTGAAGGTAAAATGTCTATGAGTTTAATCCCCAGTACAACTAAAATAAAATGAAATATAAAAAACAGGGCTGGGGGTATAGCTTGGAGATAGAATATCCCTGGGTTCAATCCCCAATACCACACACAATAAAAGAAAAAGTCATTTGTAGAATTTTTTGTTTTCAAAATATGCCCACATTTTCTCATTTAATTCCCTTAGTAATCCTGTGGCATGTTGTGATTCTCCTTTCTAAAGGTAAAAATTGACCCACAGAGAAATCAGTATCTCCAAATCTCAAAAATAGTAAGTGGCAGAGTCTTGACTTAAACTGGTCTTAATTCTTCTAATTCAGTGACTTTTTAGGTCACCGTATCCCTATTTATGTAGGTGACTGTAGGTGGCAAGGAAGTAGGGTAAACTTTTGTTTTATGATTTCACTCTAAGCTCTCAGTGACTAAGGAGCATAAAATGAGTATCATTTCCCCTATCGTGATCACTTTTCAGATTGTATGGAAGATCATAATAAGGAGGTATAATTTCTCTGAAATGACATTGAGGCCACTCCCACTATTTCTGATGGGTTTTTTGGTGTTTTTGTTTTTGTTGTTGTTGTTGTTGTTTGTTTTTCTCTGCCCGACTCTGTGCAGGTATCATGCTGCTTCAGTCACTTTTTGATGGATGCATAAATGCTGCAGTCATTGCTAGTAACTTTCTGTGATAATGTACCACCTATCATATGTCACACTTCTCCTTTGACCTCAGAATAAGAGATATTCTGTAAAGCATCGGAAATACAACTCTGTGCCCTGTGTGTGTGTGTGTGTGTGTGTGTGTGTGTGTGTGTGTATGTGTGTGTGTGTTTACACGTGTATATATTTGTGTACCATGCCTAACAATAATACTAAAGGCTGAAAAATAAAGGTGACTTCCCTTAAGTCTTACTGCAGACACATTTTAATTATTTCCATTATGAAAAATGAAAGAAACAGCCTGCATTCTCGGAACTAAAATTCGCTCACAATCCAGCACTCTTTCTAGCCAATTTTGCCTGAGCAGATTTTGAGTCTATCTCAATGGCTCAAAAGTCAAAAGACAAGAGCACAAATTGTTAACGAGCTTCAGATAATAATAACTTAAAAGCATTAAGGCCTTTTACATTTACACAGTCCTGTTGTATTATTCCTTCAGTCATAAAGCAAGCCTATAACGTAGAGAGAAGCTATCCCTATTTTATAGATGTCAAAGCTGAGGTGTATTCATGTGTTCATGGCTACTGGAGTGGCTTGATCCTGGGATTTCTGTTCCCAGTTCTGCACTAATTCACAGAAACTATGCTGCCTGCACACACCCTCTCTTTGTTACTTGTACCAAATAGAAATAATAATGAAGGACTTAAAAAGTAGAGCTAAATTATGTACTTTTGTTGCTCCTGATAAGAAGTATATAATTGAGCCATGCTTTATGTTTTCTTGCATTGTGATGTTTATCTTGCACTCCACTGCTTAAATATTGCATTTTCCAAGCATATGAATAGAGAATATACAGCTGCCTGAAAAGACCAGATTGATACAATATAAGACTTTTGTTTACTCACTGAATAGGCACAATTTGTGCCCTGCCAATGGCTTTTTCCAGTTTTAACCTTGCTCTGTAAGAATCACCTGGATAATTACCTGTATAATTAATTCCATACTTCAGTTTAGCCTGCGAATATTCTGCTAAGACTAAATCAGACATCGAAGGAGAGAGTAGATGGTGGCTACCAAGGTCTGGAGGGTTGACTGGGAAAATAGGAAGATGTTGGTTAAAAGGTACAAAGTCCCAGCGTGCATAAATTGGTCTTCCTGGAGAGTCGTCCTTTGCTCAGGTTTCCTTTTTCCATCCTTCTATTGTAGAGCATGGTAACTATAATTAATAATAGCATATTGCATACTTGAAAATTCTAAGAGGTTATATCCTAAAGAGTCTTGCTACCAAACGAATGGTAAGTATGGAAGATAACGAAGGTGTCAATTAACTTCATTTTACAATGTATACAAATAGCAAAACATTATTACAGTGTGAATAAATATATGCACTTTTTGTCAATTATACATTAGTAAAGCGGAGAGAGGGAAATTAACTTAGATAATGCCTCCCAGTGTGGACAATATACCACTCTGAATTAGACTGGAACTACTAAGTCCAGGTGGATATAGACTCTAAAACACTTCATTTAAAAAGCCAGGCGTGATGATGCACGCTTTTAATCCCAGCGCTTGGGAGGCTGAGACAGGAGGATCGCACAGGTTCGAAGCTATCCTCGGCTACTGAGTGAGGCTCTCAGCAACTTAGTGAGCCCTGTTTCCAAATAAAGTATGAAATAGGTCTGAAAGTATAGCCCGGAGGTAGAAAAGCCCTTGGGTTCCACCCGCAGTACCACAAAAAATAAAACACTTCATTTAGATGTATCACTTATTGAAAACTTCCTAAATGAAAAAACTGACTAGTAGAAAGACATTTTACATTTATACAATCCTATTATATTATTTCCTTTAGTCATAAAGCAACCTCATAAGAGAGAGAAAAGTTATCCCTTATCCCTGATGATCTCAGTATTATGTCTGAGAGTATTCATATTTAGAGGGCTAGGACTCTGACCAATTGCTCTGACTTAACTCATTTCATTTCAGATAGAAAATTTGTATAATAGTGTACAGGCCAGATCCCATCCTTGTTTCTGAAAGGAGAGGAGCACGATTCATGAAAAGTATCTGTCCGGAGAAATGGACTTAATAACATAAGGAACTGATAGCAAGGCCACTTCACACTGGTACCAACTTAAAATAGTAAAGCAGATAAGCCTACGACTCAAGGCTGGGAGATCCTTTCCTATTAATGCACCCAAACATTTGTGCTGAACTTTAAGGTTTGTCATTTTCAAGATATTTAAGATCTACTTGTACTTTCAATGCATTAAGCAACTGGCAGTCATCAAACAACATGTCAACTAAAACTCAGAGGCCTAGGCTGTATTCTAAAGTCTTCATTCTTTAGTCAGCACAATATTTAAGGCGAGTTTACATGTGTGCTTTACTTCTAGTCAAAAAACAATCACCTCCTTATCCCCTGATGAGCTTGTACCTTCCTTGAACAAGGGCCAAGCACGCAGTTGCTGGAGAAACAGAGGGAAGAGATGGTGTTGAGTTTTCTTAAACATTTCCAGTTTCATTTGTTGACAGAACCTTGAGATGTTGGGAATCTGTGTTTCTGCAGTGATGGCTGATCTACTGGAAATAAAGTGCATGTGGGCTATGACACCCAGTTCCTTCAAATGCACTCCAGGTGACCTTATCTCAGTCAATACCCAAACTCGGCCTACGGCCCTTAAGGTGTCACTCGTTCCCAATCAATAGAAGTAGGAACAGAGAACGATTGGAATGACATGTAGCCAAAAGTGAGGAAGCCGCTTTCCAGGGGGCTTAACTAGCTACCGCAGAGAATTCTGTCTATTTCTAAACTGTTTAAATTTGGTTTGCAGGAGATTATTTTGTGATCCTGGTATACTTCCTGCATCTGTTTAGTCTTAAATGCTTCCGAAAACATTTTTCAAAATCCTCTCGTGATTTTCTAATCCTTCCTAATACATGCACTGCTTAAAATGCAACTCTTCTTTTTTTAATCCTAGCTTTGAAAAATCCAAACAAATGTGTAAGCCTTAAAAACAGATTGAAAAAGGAAAACAAGTGAGGGCTGTTGGAAGCATAGCTGAGCGATGGCTCTTCTATCGTTCATGCGCCTCACAGGAAATCCCAGGACTGCGTGAGTTTTGTCACTTTGAGAGGAAAGCGAGGGCATTTTAATGACAGTCACTGTTTATGTTGGATCTGGGCAAACTAAATGTGTTGTACTCCCTCTGCTGGCTCCGAAGCTCTAACAGCTGATTAACTAGGCCTATTTTTAGATGTATTTCCCATTTTTAAAAAGGGAAGGGGGTGGAGTATGGGGGGAAAAAAGCAAAAACTGGTAAAGCTGTTATTTTTATTATTTGTTTAAAATGTCAGAAAAGCAAACATCTGTCTATGGCAAATGACTAGGATAAGCCAGGCATGGTGGCACACGCCTGTAATTCCAGGACTTGGGAGGCTGAGACAGGAGGATCACACATTCAAGATCAGCCTCAGCAACTTATTGAGGGACTTAGCAACTTAATAAGACCCTGTTTTAAAACAAAAATTAAAATAGGGCTGAAAATGTAATTCAGAGGTAGAATGCTCAATCTCTACTACCCTCCTCCCAAAATAAACGACGATTAGGAAGAACAAGAAATCCTGCAGTGACTCTTCAATGGAATACGAGAAACTGTCACCTCTCCTTTCCCCCAGGCATATCTAACAACCTTTAAAAATGACTCGTTTCTTTTCAAATACTGAAATAATCTTTTCTCAGAGCTTAAGGAACAAAGTAGTATAGTATGTATAGTAAGTAGTATAGTATGTTAAAAACAGTCCAGGAACACAAAGGCACTCATCTGGCTTGGGATAGAAGAGAGGAGAGAGGGTATCTATCTGCTGGTATCTGTAGAAACGCTAAAAGGCTGTCACACTGAAAATTTATACCTCAGAGAGGCCACCTCCATGCATGAAAGCACATTACCTATAAGCCCAGAAGACAATTATAGAACCCTAGAATTTTAGAGTCAGACACCTAAGAAGCATTTTCTACCCATGGGCGAGGAGAACCCATCAGAAGAGGAAATGCTCCAGGAGGCAGGACCCTGAGCGCCACAGGCCACTTCACCCTTATTAGTGGGCATGTGGAGGGTCTTCCTGCACAGTCATCCTCTGCTCGGGCTTTGCTCTCTTTTCAGTTCTTGCTCACTTTCCCCACAGTCGCCTGGATGCCAACCACATCAGCTACGTGCCACCCAGCTGTTTCAGTGGCCTGCACTCCCTGAGGCACCTGTGGCTGGATGACAACGCTTTGACAGAAATCCCTGTCCAGGCTTTCCGAAGTTTATCAGCACTGCAAGCCATGACCTTGGCCCTGAATAAAATACACCACATTCCAGACTATGCCTTTGGAAACCTCTCCAGCTTGGTAGTTCTGTAAGTTTTCTTGGTTTTGCTTTCTCTTTAACGAACCCTAAATTCATAGAAGACCTTGGCCTTAAAATGCAGACCCTTCAAAGTTTGAATGGAAGCTGGGCGTGGTGGTGCGCCTTTGTAATTCGGGAGGCTGAGCCCGGAGGATGGCGATTCACGGACAGCCTCAGCTACTTAGTGAGGCCCTCCACAACTTAGTGAGACCCTGTTTCAAAATAAAGAATAAAAAAATAGAGTAGGGGGTGTAGCTTAGAGGTAGAATGCCCCTGGGTTCCATCCTCAGACCCATAAAAAACAAAAAAGCTTGAATGGAGACATTTTAAAAGAGGAAAAGCCCCTGAACCCCTCCCCAAAATGACATAAATGTTCTAGTTGTGTTAATGACAGACAGCATTTATTATGTACTACTAGGCATACAAAGATAATAAAGTATGACTTCTGTCTCAGTGGAAATCATTGTAGAAGGGAATCACCATACTGCATAGTTAGTACAGTAACCAAAGCTAATAGAAAAAAAAAAAACTGATTTCACATAGTAATTGATGGCTCAGCTGGGCAGGGTGGTGAACACCTATAATCCCCGTATTTGAAAGGCTGAGACAAGAGGACTGCAGGTTCTAGAACAGCCTCAACAATGTGGCAAGACTCGCAGCAACCTGGCATGACCCCGTTTCAAAACAAAACTAAAAATGACTAGGTCTGGGTGTACAGTTCAAAGGCAGATAAGCCTGGGTTCAATCTCCTGTACCACACACACACCAAAAAAAAAGATGGTTAAGGTCAATCAAAATATGCTTTTGTTATTTAACAGTATTAGTAATATACGTTAAGTATTTCTTCAGCCAAGGAAAGAGAAGGGACAGCTAACCCTTGAGTTATACATTTATACAGCTTTTTATACTTGGTCTAGATTTTATTATTTTAGTATATCAAGATGGTTCTTGGCTAAGATATAGTTTGAAAAAACAATCTTTTTATTTTTTATTTTATTGGTGCACTATAGCCTCCATCCTAATGTGGATCATGTTGACAGTAGCATATATTCACACAGTACTTGGTGCCCTCCCCCCAGGTTAACAATGTTATAGTCACATGTATACACATATTCGAATGTAGCTTTTCCATTAATTAACCTCAGCCTTCTTCCTCCCCTGCCCCTCCTTTCTGGCTTTGCTGAGGTTTCCCCTCCATTATCTAGAGACCCTCTGCTATCCCTAATACTCCCTAGCTTGAGCATATTAGAGAAAACATTTGTTCCTTCTCTGAAGCAATCCCCACCTTTACAACAGAATAACTAATCGATGCTGATATAAGAAAACAGCTAGCCAGCCATGGTGGCACACACTTGTAATCTCGCACTTGAGAGACTGAGACAGGAGGATGGCAGGTTTGAGGCCTGCCTCAGCTAATTAGTGAGGCCCTCCACAACTTAGTGAGACCCTGTTTCAAAACAAAGTATAAAAAATAGGGCTGGGGGTATAATTCAGAGGTAGGATGCCCCTGGGTTCAATCCCCAGTACCACAAAAACAAAAGAAAAAAAAAAAAAAACCACTGCGTTTTGAAAGGCTAATAATAACAGTGTGTTCAGTGTGTTAGTCAGCGTTCCATCACTGTAACAAAGTGCTTGAGACAATTGAAAGGAGGAAAGGTTTGTTTTGGCTCAGCGTTTTAGAAGTTTCAGTCCCTAGTCATTTGGCCCTGTTGCTTTTTGGGCACGTGGTGACACCGAACGTCATGATAGGCTCACGTGGTCATGATAGGCTCACGTGGTCATGATAGGCTCACATGGTAGAGCAAAGCCTCTCACCTCGTGGCAACCAGGAAACAAGAGACAGCGGAAGGGGCTGGAATCCAATATTCCCATTAAGGGCACATCACCAGCTATCGAACACCCTTCCATTAGCCCTACATCCTAAAGGTTCCTCACCTCCCAATATGGCCATGGATCCATAAATCAAACCTTTAGCATATGGGCCTTTGGGAGACATTTAAGATCCAAGCCATAAGACTTGGGAACACACAGAAAGGTTTCTTTGGCACCTTTCTTCTTTTGCTGCACACCGGCCCCCTGATTTACCGTGGCTTCAGTCACCCTACTTCATTACTGGACTCCATTCCACGTCTGTGTCTCCCACTATGGTGTTTTCTTCTTTGAAGGCTGGCCAGTATCTTTCCCATCTTAGTTTCCTCTCAACCCCTTTCTTCATCCATTGCAGACAGAAGATCTTTAATGAACATCACATAGATCTCACGTTAAACCAAAATTTATTTATTAAAACGAAGCTCTAAGTCTGAAAGGAAAAGAAATTTGAAGGAATGTTAACAAATACCTATGCTGAGTTTCATACGTAAAGATGACACTACTGACCCAATGGAAGCTGCTTTCATATTTTTCCATCCACTTAAAGGAAACAGATTTGTGGAGGTCCAGCTACCCTTTTTCACCCTGTCTCCCCTAAACCCACCTTCCAAACTCCCTTTGGGAACTGGTCCAGTTTCAGTTGTGTACATAGCTGCTGTGCTCATTGGCTCCAGCCTGACTGCCTTACCAACTGAGCCAACGATGATGATTATACACGTTAATACTGTGTCAAGATAACTAATCATTTTGGGCAGCTGAAAAATCTGATTACTGTTCCCTGTGGCTGAAATTGTTGTTTCCTGTTGATCTGTGGTCCAACCCTGGGAAGGTAGCCATTATCAGCCTTTCGGCTTTAATAGGAAACGTGCTTAGTACACCTGTAACCTTCCCTCTCTCCTCCAAGTGTCAGTGGTGGTCAGGAGAGGAAGATGATCTCTGCCAGGCTGAGCAAACTGTATTGAAAACTATGCTAAAAAACCCCGAATTTACTTATACCAAGCATGCTGTTCATAGGATTATGTACTTCCTGATATTTCAAACCCAAATGGTAAAACTGGGATTGTCTCAAGTCCTATATGAGTGAATGGGGCATACAGACTTTAAAAAAATGTTCATTTCTTAAATTGGTAAATTCTTTAGTATAAGTTTCTTTGGATTTGAGCAATCACAATGTTGTGCCTAAACTTGCGATGTGCTGTGTGCGGTGTCCCTTGTGACTGTCTGCAATGTTCTCCTGCAGGCATCTCCATAACAATAGAATCCACTCCCTGGGAAAGAAATGCTTTGAAGGGCTCCACAGCCTAGAGACTTTGTGAGTTGACCTTTTATTTGTTTCCCTTTTTTCAGTGTTTTCATGAATATTCTGAAAGAATCAAAATAGCCTCGAAGCCAACTTTCTGTTTGGTTTGGTTAATTGCCTGAGCTTTAAACAGATATTTACAGTGGTTTTATCTTATACACGCTGCAATCAAGTGTGCAAGTACACCCCACACAGCTGAACAATAAAACAGAGGTTCTATTTTAATCTAACCAGAGTGCTAAGTTAGAACAATTATAAGTTAAATTGCATGTTCTCTGCCGAGCAGTGACTGTTTGCTTAGGAATGTGTATTCTCTGTCAAGGATCTTTTTCTATATATGTCTCAGGCTCAGTTTTCAAGAGTTTGGTTCTCCAGGCTAAATGAGAGATGCAGACAAGGCCTCTAATCTGGGATGAGCAGGCATTTCATTAGGAAATAAAGAGGTTCCGTGCTTAAGCAAATCAAAGAACTAAAAAGTAATAATAGCTACCATTTGTTGAGTATATCTACAATCAACTGAGCACTCGGCCTACGTTGTTTCAGTGACTTTTACAAACATCCTACGCAGGCAGCTCGTACTTCTTACCTCAGGATGACATCCTGTCTAGTGAGGGTAAGTTATGTCACCAACATTAGCCGTCTAGTCAGTAGCATAATTTGGATTGGCTTCCATCTCTAGTCTGAGTCTGAAGTTCATGTTTACTTCCAGATATTACTATTTCCAAAGAATGGGTCAAAAGTTCAGTTCTTAGTTGGTACCTATGATAAAAACCAGGCCAGCCAGCTAAACGCATTTCCTAGTTCCTCTCCCAGAGCCAGAGTAGAGGTTCTCAGGGGCACACCAGGGCCCCAGCCCTTCCCCAGGGAACGGGCTGCTCTTTGTTCTCCTGTTGAGTAGAAGAGGTACACTGAGGGTGGGGTGATAAGCAGCGAGGATCCTGAGTGTGCTCGGAAAGGAAGGTGGTGGCAGTGATGCCCCATCTCCCTCTTTTAACACTCAAGTATAATAAACCACAGAGGGCCATGAATCTGCAACGCTGACCCTCACCAGGACTGCAGAACGAGGTGATCAAAGACCACTTCTCCCATGGCCTTGGGACCCACTGTTCATTTACATACAGAGCTTAGAGCTTTGTACATGGTCGATTTAGTTTCAAACAAGCTCTGGGTCCAGCAGTTTCCCAAGAGACCATCTGTTTGTTGTTGGTCTTGTAGTAGATGAACACAAACAGCTCTCCTTGCAGGTTACTTAAGTAGTAGGTGTCAACGGTGAACTTATCCAGGCAGGACCTTGATATCAGCTTAATGGCATAGACAAGCAATTCCCATCAATTGCTAGAAAAAAAAAAGTTAGACCTCTCTTATCTACACAGGGTTGGGCTAGGGATCTTAGCAATGGAAAACACCTTTCAGTCCCTTTCAACGGGTCAATAGGAACAACAACAACAAAAAGATGGACTTTGATGGGTATTTCCATAGCTTTTCTTTTTTTCTTGACCCTGGGTAAAGACCCAGACTTACCTATAAATACCATAAAGCAAAATATTACAGGGCAAAATGCATATGAGTCTTATTGACACTGCCCCAACCTTGCCCAGGGCTACAAAGGATCAGTAAATTGGTTATTTCCAACCTCTTCCTTTCCTTTCCTAGAAATCCAAGTAATTTACAAGGGTCCAATCCTTGTTTAATCAAAACAGAGCATCTGGAGAGATTTACAAACAGGAAGAAAATTTATGTCCACCAAAGACAGGAGTTTCCTGCCTGCAGTATAGCTTAAGGATGGTTTGTGCAAGACAAGTAGGAATCTTGATTCATGCTTAACTCAGTCAAATTATCTTTCTCCTAAAATTAAATAGCAGTTCTTCACAAAGGAGAATCTAACCACATCTGATTGCCTGACCAAAAGGTTTTCTTGCATCATCTGGGAAATCTGCCATTCCTGAAGACCGGGAGGCAATTCCTTTTTCATACAAAGATGTAGATATAAGGAGGAGTTAAATCTATAAGGCCCTTGTGAGTAACGGAATTGAAAAGCCATTTGTATCATAACAGAGAGAAATGAATTATTTGAGTTTGCCCTTGTGCATGAGGGAAAATAGAGAGCTTTGCCTAACAGACCAAGAAAAACATCATACTTTTTATTTGAATCATTATTGGTGACTCTGAGAAAATTCTAGATTAGGTGTCCTTCCTGAGAGTACCTTGTACCACATAAAGCTTTACAGAAGCAGGTCTCTTCCTGGACTTCAGGCTGAGAGAGATCCAGGCTCTTCACAGAAGCCAGGAACAAAGCATCTCTCCAAGATGTACCGTCTCTCAGAAGGGAAGGAGGGAACAAGAACAGGGATATATGATCCAGGAGCCCCGCTCGAGTGCACCCACAAGCTGGCAATTCAGGAAACTAGTTCAGAGAAAGGGCTCCATCAGCGAGCCGTCAACACCCAGCAAGTGTGCCTGCTCCTTGGCAGGTGACGCTGCTACACATCTCTGCTTGCTTTAAGTGACCCGGTGCCACTGAGCCTAGACTCTGAGATCGCTCATGATCAGAGTAATGGCCATTGTGATACAGATGACTGTGGACTGTTGGTGGCAGCAAATGAAGAAAACCTCTCCACAGAGAAGGAATTAAAATGTTCATCAGTGATACGGGGCCCTGGGAATAGCATGTTAATTTACCTTGTAAATCAAAAACAGTATATATGAGTATTTTAAATGAAAAACTGAAAATACAATTTATTCATTTTCAGAGATTTAAATTACAATAATCTCGATGAATTCCCCACTGCAATCAGGACCCTCTCTAACCTTAAAGAGCTGTAAGTACTTAGAACTTACAATTTCAACTTGAATAGAATAATTTTATTTTTTGTAAATATATTATAAATATGTTTAATTATTATAAATGAATGACTTGCTGGACATTTTGAATAATAATTATGAACACTAGGAATATATTTTAATTGATTCCTATCACCAGCAAATATTGGATTATTTTATTTATATTAGATTTCTCATCTATATGTTATATAAGAAATATATTTTCTATATCTCAAGCCATATGCTTTTCTTTTTTTTTTTTTTTTTTTTTTTGGTGGTACTGGGGGTGGAACCCAGGGGCTTTTCTACCTCTGGGCTATACTCCCAGACCTATTTTATACTTTATTTGGAAACAGGGTCTCACTAAGTTGCTGAGAGCCTCACCAAGTAGCTGAGGCTGGCTTCGAACCTGTGTGATCCTCCTGTCTCAGCCTCCCAAGTGCTGGGATTTACAAGTGCCCAGCTCTGCTTTTCTCTCTTTCTAAGCCATACATACGCCCCTAACATTTATATGCTTTGTAGATTTGTAGAATTATAATAGAACTCCGTTATTCACTGAATATTTCTGAGAAATTTTCAGATATTTCTAGTTTGCATAAATGTAGAACTAGATGTACAAAATAATATGAATTATATAGTACTGGATGCATTCACATATATTTCCTTACATACATTATTTTTTATTTTTTTATTAGTGCATTGTATTCCTACATCATAACGGGGTAAAAAACTTGTGTGGACATACATATACACATCGCCCATTTTATACATTATTTTTTAAATGATGCACAAACCTTATTTCATTTAAAAATCACAGTTTCACCAAAGGAAAGCTAACTTTCAGCCATTAGGTTACCTCTGTTGTCTTTTAGATGATAAAAGTTTATTAGCTTTCCTTTGTGCCTAAAGAAATGAATAACCTATGTAAGTGAATCAATCTTTCTTAATTTCTTTCATTCTTTCTTCCTTTCTTTATGGTATTGGGACTTGAACCCTGGGACATTTTACCTCTAAGATACATTCCTAGCCCTATTTTATTTTTATTTTAAAATGAAGTCTCACTAGGTTGATAAGAGTCTCACTACTTGCTGAGGTTATCCTCGAACCTGTGATCCTCCTGTCTCAGCCTCTCAAGTAGGTAATATTTTAATACTTGGAAAGGAAAATAAACCTAGAACCTTATTCCCCTGGCATTAAGAAATAGGACACACAACCAAAGCAGGTAGACAGGGGAGCTTCTTTATAAGAGAAAAGCCCTGGGTTCTGCCTCAGGAGCCCCACACGTGGCTCAGCAGGGAAGTTTTCTTTGTATAGGGTTCACCTCTTGCAGTAACACGCTGGAATAAGACCCAAAGACCACTGACATGTCCCTCTGCCGTGCCGACGACGTTAGCCCTTTTGACAGTTGAGAATTAATTTTTATTACAGACTCACTGAGCGGAGACACTGTGCTTCCAGTCAGGGACTGTTGTCCTCTTAAAGAGATTACTTAAATCTCTACTTCACTGCAGCTTAAGTCACTTTTCTCTTCTAGCTGCCAGTGGGGTCAGAAGGAGTGATCCTAATCCTCTCTCCAAAGATAGTTCCCAATCCTCCGGCTGTTACAATAGTGCTCTCCTGGAGAGGAACAGTAGATTTTCTTTCTCTACAGTAGATCCTAAGTTTCCATAAAGCACAGTGAATCTTTTCGGAATCCATTCTTCTTTCAAGATGACAGTGTGTGATTTTGTTTTTCTCCTAGAGCATAAAATGCAAGTACATACATTTCAAGGTGTAGACAGGAATTTAACTTTGTCCTCTGGTTGCTAAGGGTGCTGATTAGTACCATCAGGAGGTGAGGAAGGCTAGTCAATAATTTTACCTCACACACGATTTTCCATAAACGTTTTTTTTTTATCTCTCTCTCCCTCTCTTTCTTTTCAGAGGATTTCATAGCAACAATATCAGGTCAATACCTGAAAAAGCCTTTGTTGGCAATCCTGCTCTTATTACAATGTAAGTAACAATAATGATTTGGGGTTTGTTCAGCTTCAAATACAGCGTATATTACACTTTGAAATATGATGTAATGAATGTTTTATATTTGCCTGAGTTTTGCCTCAGTCAGTGGAATAAACTCTAAAGAGAAGTGTGTATGTGGAGATGTCTTGCCAGGTTTCAGCTGAACACTGAAATAACATAAAGGTTCTTTTTCTAGGATCTACAATGTGCCTTGCATTACGCTTGGTGTCTTCAGAGGCCTTGTCACATTTCACAATCTTCTATATGCTTGTGTTTATTTCTGTTTTCTAATAAATAAAAATGATCTTTAGAGCATCAATATTGAGGCCAGAAGCCAAGCATGGTAGCACATATCTGTAATTCCAGTTCTCGGGAAGCTGAGAAAGGAGGATCACAGGATGAAGACCAGTCTCAGCAACTTAGCAAGACTTTTAGCAACTCAGCGAGACCCCATATCAAAACAAAAAAATTAAAAGGGGGCTTGGGACATAGCTCAGAAATAGAATGCCCCTGTATTCAATCTCCCAGTACCACCAAAGAAGAAAAAAAAATATTAAGGCCACAATCATTTAGGACTTCAACCCAAGATACTGGAGATATAAGTTATCATATACAAATAGGGGGACTTTACAAGCAACAGACACCAGCCTAAGTTGGTGAAGGGAAGGAGAGGAGAAATACTATTTTATGCTAATCTTCTATCCATTATCAAGCCCAAGTTTTGAGTTGCCATTATATAAATCAGGATATAATTCTAGAAAAATTATATTCTAGAAAAGTATGAGGATATATGTGTCATAAAAGAATAAAATAGAGTTACAGCAACAAAGTATAAGTAAAGTTATGATTCACACTTAGCATTCACAGATGATTGATGAGATATAACATAGAGGAAGGTGAAATATAAAAGTATTAAGTTGGCTTAGAGTTAAAAGACACCTTCCTGTCCAAGGGCAGGTCAGTGGCATCGTATTGGCCTGCGGTCATTGGTGAGGGGTCTCAGGGAGAAGAGTAAACACAACTGTTGAACATGATGCTAGACCACTTCTTGGCAGATGTTTGTCCTATGCCATCTTGATGGAGAGGCTTTCTGGAAGCATGTGGCATTTGTCAAAAATTAGGCAAAGTCCCAATTAGCCCTGACTACTGAAAGAAAAGAAAAAAAAAGCTAACAAAATAAAACCATTCATCATCTCTAAAATGTTCTGGCAATATCTTGGCAAACTAAAGGTTTTAAAGTGCACTGGCCAATAATTAGTTCTTCTTAGAAGGTATTTACATACTAAGAGACTGGCAAACTGCATTGCTTTTGCAGGCTTTCCTTACAGCCCAGGACTGGATATGAATCGCTCTTTTGATATGCTAATACCTCTAAGATGAACTAATAGCCCTAACCACACACACACACACACACACACACACACACACACACACACACACACACCATAGTTAGTAGCTTATTAGCTCTTTTTTCCACTATTCGGTATTGTTGGACACACACACACACACACACACACACACACACACCCCATAGTTAGTAGCTTATTAGCTCCTTTTTCCACTATTCGGTATTGTTGGACACTTTCTCCCTGAAACTCTCCTCTCCTTACTCCAGAATCCATTTCCTTCTCTTGGTGCCACCAGCCCCTCCCCCACCACACAGGCATCTCTGTGCGGCTTCCCAAGTCCCTCTGAACCCACCTCTCTCTGCAGCCCTTCTGCATTTTTGCCAGTGCAGATTAATGCTGGTCTCCCTTTTTTCCTTTGAAAAACATCATCCATTTTATCACTCTTTTGCCGTGAAATGGACATTCGAGATTGCCTATTTACATTAATGCAAACTCCTTACCCTGACGTTCAAAGCCCTGAGCCAACAGGTTCCCCAAGGCTTTCCTCAATTATGCTATAAACCAGAGGGAAGAAGCTGGATTCACCAATACAGAACAAAGTTCCTTTATTTCCTTTGCTCCCATAATTCTATCCCCTCACTGTGCTGTGAAATTCTATCTTCTGAGGGTCATTTCAAATATCATTTCATGAAGTCTTTCTTAATCTCCCCCTCACATGTGAGAGCTCCCTCCTGAGAACTGCGGAGCTCCTCATTTGTATTGGTGATACCTCTGCCTCTGCAGGCAAGCATGAATGTTCATACCTGCCTGGCGCAAATACATTTGTACATATATGTGAATACAATTGGATAATGTGACAGTATGAGCGAAGCTCCATTTTTTATCATATTTATTTATTTATTTATTTATTTATTTATTGTGGTACTGGGGATGGAACCCAGGGGCATTCTACCTCCAAGCTACCCCCCAGCTCTATTTGTTATTCTTTATTTTGAAACAGGTTCTCACTGAGTTGCAAAGGGCCTCACAAAGTAGCTGAGCCTGGCTGAGAACCGCGATCCTTCTGTCTCAGCCTCCCGAACGCTGGGATTACAAGAGTAGACCACCACACCCAGCTTCCATTTTTAAATCATAAGGCATATATTCCAACTCTAGGTCATATGGGTTGTCTAATACCAAGGGAAAACAAGACTTAAGAGAATAGAAGGTCAAAAGAGGAATTAGGTGTGTTGGGTAACAGCAGTAGCCTAGATACTCTGTCGGATGTTATACATGCATTATCTCCTTTAACTCTTTACCCCTTACACCTAGGAATTATTATCTCAGTTTAACAAATTAGGAACTTGAGGCCCCGGGAGATAATGAGCTTTCCAATGTATCTAGGACTTGATTTCTTCTTCCAAAAGCAAAAAGAATAATATCTACGCTATGGCTCAAAGTTGTTGCACAGATCGATGGATGTGGAAATGCTTTGTCAAATAGAAGATGAAAACGCTGTTATTTACTTGTTTTCCAACTGATTACAAACTCATTTAGGGCAGGAACATTTTATCATTCAAACCCCAACATCTGGAATAATGCTAGGTGCAGAGTAGATACTCAATGATAGCTTCTTTAATAAATGAGTCTTTAAATCCCCATAACACTGACCATACTTTGAGCAAAGTAGACATCAATAAATATTTGTTAAATGTAATTGAATAAGCAGGATGTCTTAGCTAGGTTTGTAGGGGCTCCATTGACCAGGCATTTCAAATGCACTTCAATTACATTGAAATAATCTGTGAAATAAAGTATTCTTGTCCTAAGACCTAATAATGTCTCATCTTTTAAAGCAATAACTAATTCAAGAAAATTTTAATATTAGAAAAACCCCATTTCCTCTCAAATAATTTGAAGAGATCTTTGTGGATGTTATGGTAACATTTGACCAGCAAATAGAACTTTCAGAAGATAATGAGCATATTAACTACCTCTTTCTTGAATTATACAATTGCCAGCACCCTGAATTACCTTTTTGCCACTCAATGAATATTCCATTGATGTTGGAGGCAGAGAAAGGTTTTTAAGTACAATTATAGTCAGTTCGTTTGCTCTTTACTTAGTAACTTTCCCTAATATCTGCCCTGCTATTGGAATTTTTAAAGTTGATATAGTATGGATTTCTTACCAAAAGTCTCATAATGTAAGTCAAAACACTTTTGAGGTTTTCATGGAGTCAAGATAAAAATACATGTATTTATGACATTTCAAGTAGATATTCGTCATTTATATTTTATACTAAGACATTGGCAATTGCATTTTTTTCAGACATTTCTATGACAATCCCATCCAATTTGTTGGAAGATCTGCTTTTCAACATTTACCTGAACTAAGAACACTGTAAGTGTCTATTTGTCTCCACTCCACAAACTCCACTGCCTTGGTAGGATTACAGTGAAGACCAAATGAGTTCAATTAGAGGTTGAAGTGCCCTGAAATGGTGATAAAAAAAATTACCCATTTCTAGACTCTTCTCCCAAGGGGTTGAAATCAGAGAACTACAGAAACATATGCATACCCATGTTCATAGTAGCACAATTCACAATAGCCAAAATATGGAACCAACCTAGGTCTCCCAGTAATACTAATATATCCCTCCTTCTAGGACTTTGAATGGTGCTTCACAAATAACTGAATTTCCGGACTTAACTGGAACTGCTAACCTAGAGAGTCTGTAAGTACTTGAGTAGGCTTGTAACTTTGCTTAGAACATACACTGACCTTGGAGTCTGACCAGCCTTAACATTTGTGAATCAAAACATGTCACTGTGTGATGCGTGAATGAAAGAATTATGTCTGGTTTGTGTTTTAACAGGACTTTAACTGGAGCACAGATATCATCTCTTCCTCAAACCGTCTGTGATCAGTTACCCAATCTCCAAGTGCTGTGCGTATCAGTAAGGCAATAATGTTGTGTAAACAGGCAACTTCCATTTAGGAGTAAAATGGCAGGCAGTACTTTAATAATCTTTTAAAAACGGAGAAAGTTCTTTCCTTGCAGGTCTCCAGGAGGTCAGAACTCCTCTGTTGCCTGCTCTGGTCCAGGCTCTTGGCCATGACCCTGGGAATGATGGCCTTGTACCTTTTTTTTTTTTTTTTTTTTTGGTGGTACTAGGGTTCCTGGAAGCCCTCCTACCTCCGGAATACACTCCCGAAACTATTTTATACTTTTCTATTTTTGGAAACAGGGTCTCTCAAGCTAGCATAGCTGGATTCGAACCTGCGAGATCCTCCTGTCTCCACCTCCCAAGCGTGGGGATTACAAGCGTGCGCCACCACGCCTGGCCTTGTACCTTGTTTTCAAGTACCTCTATTAGAGTTTTTGTTGGCACACACTTCCTTTCAGAAAATGGATATGAACAAGCCCAAATCACTTAATTTCCTCTTCGAAAGGTTTTGTACAACAGAACAAAATAACATAATGGATCAACAACTCAAGATGAATGCCAAATTTTTTTAATTGAGTTCTTTTTTTTTTTAATTTCCTTTCCACAACCTTGACAAAGATGACCAAACCTTCTTCTGGTATAGTTGTAGGTGCCATGCTCTTGTGTTTCATCTAATGGCTAAACAGTTTATATACATTAGTCTACTGACTTGGGACTTTTTCCCCCTGCCTTTCCCATGTTTTATGGAAAAGTAATTTATATGGGTTGGAAGAGCCTCGTTTGGCCCTCTACATTCAGCCTTCTTCCTCAGCTCCCACTGGATTCTCCTGTCATTCTCTTAAACATGGTCAGGACTTAGTGAAGAGACCCTTAGTCCCTGGTCATGGCTCTGATCTTATATAGTAGACACCTGTCACAACTGGATGCCTGTAATTTCATCACAGGCTTTACTTTTTAGCAGATCAACAAGCAGCACTTCCTATGTTAAGAAGATTGGGGCCAGGTGTGGTGGTGCACACTTATAATCCCGGTACTTGAAAGGCTGAGACAGGAGGGTTGTGACCAGCCTCAGTAAGGCCCTCTGTAACTTAGTGAGATCTTGTTTCAAAATAAAATGAATAAAATAGGGCTGGGGGTATAGCTCAGAGATAAAATGGCCCTGGGTTCCATTCTCAGTACCAAAAAGAAAAAAAGAAAAAAAAGAAGGAGAAGGAGAAAATTGGAGGAGAAGAAAAAAAGAAGGAGGAAGAGGGAAAGGAGGAGGAGGAGGAGAGAAATGTCTGCTATACGGTTTTGCCTTCTGGGACCCCAGGCTACCCTGACAGTGTGCACTGCAGTTGCTCGATGATATGGTGGTGCAGTAACTAACTCCACACAGTGGGCTTGGAGTCAGTCACTGTGTCTGAAGGAAGGAAGATAGACCAAGCCCTTCCTTCTTTACCCCACACAGGCCTATGAGGTGCACATATACAGATAAGAAACTGAGTATGAGCAAAGTCAAAGGTGCATTGCAAGACAGGAGCAGAGTCTGAATTCAAATACAGTCAGCTTGAATAACAGGGAGAAAATGCGTATTCAACAGGTAATATCTAGGGGGCCATCTTAAAATTCTTACCACACCCAGAATAGGTATAATTATCCCCATTTCTCGAGGAAACTAGCTCAATCACATAATTAGTTCAGATGCTGATAAGGAGGAAGCCAGTGTTTACATTGCATCTGTTTCCACTGAGCTGAACAGTAAGTCGTAAACCACTATGTCCAGAAATGTACGTAAGGAGGCCAACCAAAAACTGGCTAACAGTGAAGGCTCCGGAGACTACTTTTCTGCTTCAACTTCAGGCTAACTGTATATCAGCATGATATCCTGAGCAACTTATGATCCCTCTGGAGCTCCATTTCCTTGTCTAGATGATAGAGAAGTGGCCACTTCCTTCAGAGGATCATCCTGAGGGTTAAGTGACTACATGCCAAACCCTCACAGCAGCTTCGGGGACCTTGTAGACTCGCAAAGTTCACTCCTCCATCTTTCTCTCCTCCTTTATGCCATTATTATTATTATTTCTTTGAGATTCTTTCATGCTGGAACTTGAAAGGCCATAAAAACATAAATACATTAATATTACTATCTCACCTTTTCAACTCACTTCAACCTGTAATGTCATCTCTTCTCATGACATCCCTGCAAGAGAAGCAAAGCAGGTTGTCTTCTTGTTTAAGGAGACAGCCGAGAAAGACATCAGTGCATATCAACCAAGGAGGATTAGTTAAAGCTGAGACTAGAACCCAGATCCCTGGCCTCTGCTGCAGGATCTCCATGATCTTGGAAGTACAGGTCTGAGAGCACCCCTGCTTTGGCTGTATCAGCCATTGAGTGCCTGTTCCATGAGGAAATTTCACTGCACAGTGTGTGTTCTTTTGCCCCAAAGTTGTTTCGCCTTCATAGGAATTATTCAGCCCACCATTCACATTATGCATGGCTTTCCTAAATTATTAGCTGACAGTCTTAGCTAAGTCATTTCATACTATATGCGGACAATCATAGTGTCTCCTTCCTAAGATGGCCACAGGATTAAAACAGATAATTCAGGTGAAGAGATTAATATGGTGCCTTTATGTAAGAAGTGTTTGATCATTGTTAGCCATTTAAAAAAAATCACCAAGTAGAAAGTAGATTGAAGGCAATACTATGCCTTTATATAGAAGATGATTTTAGGTACCCTCTACTAAGATGTACACGAGGAAAAATTGGCCCTCTTTGCAGCTGGTAGAGATGAGTGAATCAAATTATTATCACCATTGTAGTTAATATATTCAATACTTTTAAAAAATATGACCACATTGTTGTGTGGTATTTATTTTGTTGTGTTTGTTTTTTATTTAGAGGGCAGTCTGTGGGCAAGATCTTGCAAACCTCTAGTATAAAATACATTTGTATTTGTAAACTTCATTTGAACTATTTATGTATAGTGATTGAACTCTACTCCTATATAAATCCTATTTCCTCAATAAAGGTAGGATAGAGAGATTGGTTTTAAGAATAGGATAATTTTAAATTGTCTTAAAAAACAGTATGAATTTTTCGGTTGCTTAGTGGTGATCTGGTTTTAAGAGTTAGAATCAGGCATGAAAATGTGTTAATTGATTAGCTGATAACTTTTAAAGCACAAGACAAGTGTTTTATATATATCCATGTTACTTTATCTAGCAGCTTTTTTTTAACTTTCTGCAAATTACCATGGCTTGTTTTAGATTAGTTATATTGTACTATAAATACGTCCAGATGTTTTTGTTATTCTGTAATTTGTTGAGATTTGGCCAAAGACTTTTCTAGATTTTCCCTCTCCTAATGATTGATTTCAAAGTAAGAACTATGTTTTGAATTGTCGGGTTTTGTTTTCAAGTTGATTAGAAAAGAACCAACAATGATTTCTCTTAACTGTAGAGATATAGCAATTCTTAAAGGCATGATTATTTCATTTGTACTCATTTTACTAAGATGATAGCTAAAACATTGTAGATCACCAATAATGTATAAGTAAATACATTAAATTATTTAGATCAATTAAAGAATTATAACAGTTACATTTCAGTAAATATCAGCATCTATCACTTGATCCAGTAATTTCCTTGTCTGCCTGCTGTATGTCAGACCTATGGATGGTGTCTAGAGAGACTTTGGGGGCTAGAACAACTTGGAGGAAAAATAGAAACATGTTTCCTTATGATTAATGTGTAACCGATTTCCCCTTTTTGTACCTTCTGTTTTTCAGAGATCTGTCATATAACCTGTTAGAAGATTTACCCAGTTTTTCATTCTGCCAAAAGCTTCAGAAAATGTATGTCTATAAGAGTCTCTAAGTCACCAAGCAGAAAACAAGCGCCCACGCTGGCATTTCTCAGGGCTCCTTCCCCTGCCTGTGGCATTTGGTGCTTTCCCTCTTCCATGCTCAGAGCGTGACAATGTAGACTGGCTAGAAATTTGGGAAGCAGACAATACTATTTTATCATGCATTGGACTGTAATACCAGAACCACACTTAGTATGTGCATCCCTTTGTGTACACACACACACACACACACACACACACACACACACACAACTTTGGTCTAATGGTGAACTGGTTTTGTTTGAGCTTTGGAATTTTTCTTCTACAAGTACAACCATGCTTCAGTATGTAATGAGTGGTGTTATTTTTTTTAATACAGAGGGAAGTGGGTTTGTTGGTATGTTTGTTTCACAATCATCATCTTTAGAAGATATACCATATTTGTCAAATTTGTAATGTCATAGATGTTTCTTATATGTGAAACATCTTGGAGTTAATTTCTTAAAATTACCTCTCCAAGCTGGGTATGGTGGCACACACTTGTAATCCCAGTACATGGGAGGCTGAGACAGGAGGATCGCAGGTTCACGGCCAGCCTCAGCTACTTTGTGAGGCCCTCTGCAACTTAGTGAGACCTTGTGTCAAAATAAATTAGTAAATAAATAAATATCCTCTCCCACAAAACATTAGTCTAATTGCTTTATAGTCACACTTCTGTTTTCTTTAAAACAATATTAACCAAATGTCTTTTCATGCTTTGTTTTTCTCTGAAAGCTTTTGGGTGATTAAGGGAGAAAAAGAAAGTAAATCTATGTTTCAAAGGTAAAGAGTTAAAACTCTTGGAGACCTTTAACGAATTTAAAAAAAAAAAAAAAAAGCCCAAGGGCAGAGCCAGGAGAAGAGTCCTCAAGTGTTTTGAGTGATGGCGGCATGTTTGCAGTATGGTTTTCCATCCTCCCAAGGGAACTAACCGCATTGAAAGAGACAACAGCCAGGGGCAGTGGTGCGTGCCTGAAATCGCAGTACTCAGGAGGCTGAGACAAGAAGATTGCAAGTGAGGCCAGCCTTAGCAACCTAGTCAGACACCTTTCAAAAAATGAAAAGAATTGGGTGTTTGTATCTTGAAGGTACAAGTCCCCTGGGAGAGAAAAGAAGGGAGTGAGGGAAGGAAGGAAGGAAGGAAGGAAGGAAGGAAGGAAGGAAGGAAGGAATATAAAGTGTAATACTGTTCATTAAACAAAAACCAGTCACTTGATGGTCACACTCCACACATTCCTCTGGTTGAGAGTGGGCGATCCCTCTGTAAAACCTCTCTGAAGTCTGTAATCTTTGAAACCAGTAACTGAAATCAGTCTTTGGCGTTCTGTCATTGCAGTGACCTCCGACATAATGGGATCTATGAAATCAAGGCTGACACTTTTCAGCACTTGCTTAGCCTCCGATCCCTGTGAGTACCACCTCCCAGCCACAACACACGGCGCTTTCTCTGCAGGACTTTTTCTAATATTTTTTTCTCTGTATGCTCGTACTATTGAATCTTTGTGCATATATTTGCTATGAAAAGGCAAATGCTTTGCTCCTGATCATTTCCAGAAATACATTTGAAAGTTGCAAGTTTGCAGGTTCGCTCTCTTGCTGGTCAGCAGTCGTGCAGCTTGATGGAGAGGAAAGAGACCAGGCCGTTGAGGAACCTGCGCAGTGTATTTCTGTCCACAACCTGGAACTGGGAGGGATCTATTTGCATACAAAAGTGGGATGGTCACTTTGTTCTTTCTGCCTGATTTTCTTTCTTGATTAAGCAGTTTTGTGCATCTCAGAGTACTTAAGAATCACCTACAGGTGGCAGCGAAAAACGCAGACCCCAGGGCCCCGCCTGCCTGTCAGTGAGAAACTCTTGGAGTGGGGCTGAGCATCTGCATTTAACAGAACCACCAAGGGGTTTTGTTTTGTTGGTCCTCAGGATTGAACCCAGAGGCATTCTACTTCTGAGCTACACCTCTAGCTCTCTTTTTTATTTTTTTATTTTGAAACAGGGTCACACTAAGTTGCAGAGGGCCTCACTAAGTAACAAGCTGGCCATAAACCCATGATCCTCCTGTCTCAGCCTCCCAAGGACTAGGATTACAAGTGTGCGCCCTCATACTCAGCTTGCTTTTGGTTTTTGTACTTTCATTGGTTCATTTTAAACTCACATCATAATATGGTTCAGAATTATAGGGACACACATGCACATGGCACTTGGTGAGCTTCTTCCCATCTCCCTCCTCAGCTCCCACTGGTTCCCCGTGCATGATACTGAGATTGGCATGTACATAGCACCAATGGAAGCGCCTCCTTCATTAATTATCCCTCCCCCAACCTCCACCCTCTTCTAGGCGCCCCCATCGCTCCATAGGGGTTTCTCTTTCATTATCTAAAATCCCTCTTCTATCCCGATTACTCTTTGGCATTCACATATGAGAGAAAATATACGGCCCTTCATTTTCTGTGACTGGCTAATCTCAATATTCTTCAGATCCGTCCATTTTGCTGCAAGTGACAACATAATTATGTTCCTCTTTATTGCCGAGTAGAATTCTATTTTGTGATATCCCACAATTTTGTAATCCATCCATCTGTGGATGGACACCTAGTGTGGTTCCACAATTTGGCTATTATGAGTTGTTCTTGTAGAAAATGTTCTATTGCTCAATTCTGTTTGAAATTACTTGATTCATTCTATGATTGAAAAGATAATATATTTTAAACATTAAGATGGTATTAAATTTAAAATTTTTTAAATTTTAAAACAGAAAACCAACAGATTTTTAAAAAATACTTACATTTTTCTATATTGAAATTAGTTTTCAGCCTGATTTGATTATATTTTTCTTGCCGAATGTGATAGTGCACATCTATAATCTCGGATCATGGTAGGCTAAGACAGTAGGATCACAGATTTGAGAACAGCCTCAGCAAATCTAGCGAGACCCTGTTTCAAACAAAAAAATAAAGGGCTGGGGTGAAGCTCAGAGGTAGAATATTCTAGGTTCAATGTCCAGTACCCCCCCACCATATACACATAAATTTTATTTTCCTGACTTCTAAAGTTTTGGTTAACACAGAAGCATGTCTGCCCTTGATAAAGTAATACCATTATTTTTTTTTCCAGTACTGGGGATGGAACTCAGGGGCATTCTACCTCTGAGCTACACCCCCAGTCCTATTTTTTTAGTCTTTTTATTTTTTGAAACAGGGTCTCACTAAGTTGCAAAGGGCCTCACTAAGTAGCTGAGGCTATCCACAAACTGTGATCCTCCAGTCTCAGCCTCCCGAATGCTGGGATTACAAGCATGTACCACCATGCCTAACTTAAGTAATACCATCTTTAAACCCTTTCAAAATTACCTTTAAGGATCACTTTCTCCCTAAAATTTACCTTGAGAACTAGCTTCTTTTGAGTTGCGTTGCCCTTTTCTTACTTTGGTGTAAGTCTGCTTGTGTAGTTATTTAACTTATATATATGCATATATTTATATGTATACATATATATATACATATATATATGTATATATATATATATATGCATATATATAGGCAGGATTGGCCTTAGCTTTTAGCTATTCTGCTCTGTGAAGCTCACCCAGGGCACCATGTTCTTAAAGCTGCCAAAGCTACTTTAAGAGATGGGATCACTCCCTGCAGTAGGCTCCATTCGTAGTAGCTTTCCCTGCTGCCGTGTTTCCTCTTTTTCTTAGCTGCTGTCTTCTTCTGTTCAAAGAGAATGAGCAAAATGAAAAGACTTCCTTCCCGTTTCCTCCCCAAATGTCACCAACCACCTTCCAAACACAAATGCCAATATTCTGCAAATCCCATTCATTCAATGCAAGTCAGGGGCTCAGTGTTATAAACTTATCTGCACCTGCACCTAAGAAAAATTGACATCAGTCACTTTCAATTTTCTCAAATTACTGTACCTAAAGTACCCTTATTTTGTGCATTTTTAAAATAAAAATCTTAAATGCACAGTTTATTTTTTTAAATGTAGAAATTTGAGGGTGCTGTGGCACACACCTATGATCTCAGTACCTGGGGCTGATACAGGAAGATCACCAGTTCAAGGCAGCCTCAGCAACTTACCAAGACTCTGTTTCAAAATAAAAAAATAAGGTCTGGGGATGTATCTTAGAGTAGAATGCCCCTATGGTTGATTTCCAGTACCAAAATAAAATAAAATATAGAAATTCTTATCTCTGTTAAATTATCTACACAAGTTTTTCAAAAGGTCTTATTTCTGCTAAATTATCTAATTTTATTACATGTATGGAAAGCAAGCTTTATTTTCCCATAAACTGTACCTCTTCTTTTCTAGCAAAGAATTTTAAGGCAAACACACGTTTGCTCCTGTTTTATTCATACTGCAGTTAAAAAGAATTTACTTGTCAGTTTCCTTTTACTGGGAATTTTTTTAAAAGCATTTCTGTGTTTATTTCAAGGCCTGACATATATGGGTGATATACACACACTTTTGGTTGAATTCATTACTTTACCAAAGACATTTTTAATTTAAAATTTATTTGCTTATCAGAAGAAGAGCCTCAGAAGTTTCTTCTCTCTCGCCTACCCCCACTCGCTTTAGAAAAGCCCTAATAAAATTTTATAAGCATGTTAAAGTCAAGCTTTTAACCAGAAGAGAATAAAAAAAAAAAAAAAAAAAAAACTAAGATATCTCCCTGAATGGCTTGGCCTTGATTGCTTCAAACAAGGTTTAGTCATTTTATACCACCACTAACTTTATCTGGAAGACAGTAGGATATGCTAATTGTTCCTGATCAGAATGGAAATTAAATTTAGCTAGAGAACTGAATGCATATGGAAAACTTCATGTGTTCTTCTTTTTAGAATATAATTCTCTCTCTCTCTCTTTTTTTTTTTTGTTCTTTTCTTTTAAAAAAAATCAGGAATTTAGCTTGGAATAAAATTTCCATTATTCACCCCAATGCGTTTTCCACTTTGCTGTCTCTGCTAAAGCTGTGAGTATTGCGTTGCTTGTTTATGGCCTGTCCTTTAACAGTTGGGGACCACCTCCTTTAGAAAAACGTTAGTGTTGCTGAGGATGCTCACAGTGCACGGGATGCCTGTCCGCTGGCCTGTGTCAGGAACGCGGAAGGCCTCCCCTGGGCCTTCAGCGCCATATGGGCCTTCAGTGGATAATTGACTTCTGAGTGACAGCTGGTTCTGATTATTCAGGTGAAGTCTCTTTCTGCTGAGTAATCAGGTGGAATGGACTAAGATGTCAGTTTAGTTCTGAAGGGTGTCCATCCATTTTATCATTCCTCATTTTGACTGATTTAAAAAAAAATCCCCCTAGTCCCTTTTTATTTCTCCTTTTTCCAACTCTTGCTCCTCTCCTTTTTTTGTATCTAATGAAGAAATAAGGAACCAATTGGTCGTAACTTAGGAGAAGAAGGGTATAAATTCTCAACACTTTTTTATACGTCTCACTCCTATCTCTTTTCAAATAACTGTAGCACCTTCCACTTTTTTAGACATCTCCATTTGGCAAAATGAAGCTGAATATAGAATAATTTGGATGCGATCAAAACTTTTTCCTCCTGCAGTTCTGGCTGTAATTAGAAAAGTCAGGAACTAAAATCAGAACGGTTACTTTCACCATTATGCGTGAGGGCCTGCCTACGAATTTTTATTGAGCAGCTTAATCATCTCAAGGTTGCATTTTTAACATAAATGTTCTATGCTAACACAGACTAAAGGCCGATTGTTGTCTGTTATTTTGCAGAGACCTATCCTCCAACCTCCTGTCGTCTTTTCCTGTAACTGGGTTACATGGTTTAACTCACTTAAAATTAACAGGAAATCATGCCTTACAAAGCTTGATATCATCTGAAAACTTTCCAGAACTCAAGTGAGTTTGTCATTAAAACTAATAAGATATGTTGTGGTCATGTGAAATAATAGACATGTCAGGGTGGTTTTCTGAATGGATGAGGTCAGGAGACCCTTTTGAATTGCATTTCATGCCCTTGAGTTCCCCGCCCCTTGTCCTGTTAGGACAAGCCCCCGAGTGGGAGAATGTGTCTTCCCGACCACATTTCCTTTCCTTCTCAAAGATGCCTCCCAGAATCACAGAGTTCATGCAAAGAGTTTAAAAACCATTGATCCATGGGATAGTAAACTAGGACATGTAATTAAATAATGTTATGGCATTACGGTACTCCTGTTTACAATTTCTAATTCATCTAGCCTGTGTGTATGTTGTAATAAAATGGACTAGGTTAATACTTGCTTGAGGAAGAATGGTCTTTAAAATCTGTAATGCTTTATTAACAGTCAAGAAATATCTTGAAGCCAGGCATGGTGGCGCACGCTTGTAATCCCAGCACTCGGGAGGCTGAGACTGGAGGATCGCGGTTTGCGGACAGCCTCAGCTACTTAGTGAGGCCCTCTGCAACTCAATGAGACCTGGTTTCAAAATAAAGAATAAAAAATAGGGCAGGGGATGTATCTCGGAGATTGAATGCCCCTGGGTTCCATCCCCAAACCCGCAAAATAAATAAATAAATGAATAAATAAATAAATAAATATAAAACCACAAAAGTGATATATCCCCAAAAGTTAGTTTGGAAATTAAAAGAAAGGGAATAAATCTAAAAATATAAATCTAAAAACATTTTATGTTTTCTAAACGTTGTCTTATTTATTTTTAATTATTAAAATCAAAATGTGTATAGATATATATATTGTTTTAGTGACTTATTATGTTATAATGTTGCTATAATTTTTCAGAAGTCTTTTTGTTTGTTTGTTTTTGTGGAACTGGAGATTGAACCCAGGTCCATTCTACCTCTGAGCTACACTCACCCCACCTTCCTAGCCTTTTTTTTTTTTAATTCTGAAACAATGTTTTGCCAGGTTACTGAGGCTGGCCTCAAACCTACAATCCTTGATCCTCCTGTTGCAGCCTTTCAAGTAGTGGGATTCTAGACGTGTGCCACCACACTAGGCTTCCTTCCAGCAGTCTTTTTTTTTTTTTTTTAACCATTTTATTATGGAAATTCCCCATCATTGGAATGATAGAAGTCACACATCATTCAACTCCAGCAATTATCAACATTTTATGGTGTTAATTTTTAATAACTATTGTTATCAATGCCAAAGATCTTCTATTTTGCATTCTTTATTTAGGCTAAAATTCAAGGGTAGACTCACTGGGTGAAAAAAGATGAACACTATATTTAATGACCTTCCTTTTTTAAGTGTGTGGTTTCTTGTTTTGGTTTTGTCCCTTTACAGGGTTATAGAAATGCCTTATGCTTACCAGTGCTGTGCATTTGGAGTGTGTGAGAACGTCTACAAAATTTCTAATCCATGGAATAAAGACAACAGCAGTGTGGAGGACTTTCATAAGAAAGAGGCTGGAATGTTTCAGGTTCATGGTAAGACCTACTGGGTCATGGTGATGAAATTGTGACTGGAATGATCTTGAAAAGCCACCAAATAGATCTTCTGGGCATCAGGCCAGTCCTTGAGAAATCATCCTGCAGAGCCGGGGGTGGTGGCACACTCTTGTAATCCCAGGGCTTGGAAGGCTCAGACAGGAGGATCGCACGGGTTCAAAGCCAGCCTCAGCTACTTAGCGAGGCTCTCAGCAGCTTAGCGAGGCCCTGTTTCCAAATAAAAAAATATAAAAATAGGTCGGGCAGATATGTAGACCGGAGGTAGAGGCCCCTGAGTTCCATCCCTAGGACCACAAAAAGAAAGAAGGAAAAGAAAGAAAGAAAGAAAGAAAGAAAGAAAGAAAGAAAGAAAGAAAGAAAGAAAGAAAAGAAAAGAAAAGAAAAAAGAAATCATCCTGCAAGTTAAAAATCAAGTTCCTTTTTGAAAGACCTGCAGAGAAAAAGAAAGCTCCCTTGGGATTTATTCTAAAATTCCATTCGTTCTATTAGTGGATTCTTAACATTTATATTTATAATTAGGTCCTTAGGGATTATTACTGATATTAATGTTTTCATAAATATTCATTCATTCATTTTGGGGCTGGGGATTAAAACCAGAGACATTCTACATTCAACCTGTATCCCAGACCATTTTTATTTTTTATTTTGAAACAGGATCTCGGTAAACTGCTGAGGATCTTAGTAAGTTGCTAAGGCTGGCCTCAAGTTTGCCATCCTTCTATCTCTGCTTCCCAAGTACTGAAATTATAGGCATGCACCACCAGGTCCAGCCTTCATAAACGTTTAAAAGGGTCCAGTCTCTAGGGATACTTTATATGTTTCTTTGTTTTTTTGTTTTGTGGTGCTGTGGATTGAACCCAGGGGCATTCTACCTTCAAGCTACACCACCAGCCCTATTTTTTATTTTGAAACAGGGTCTAACTGAGTTGCAAAGGACCTCACTAAGTAGTAGCTGAGTTTGTCCTCATACTCTCATCCTCCTGTCTCAGCCTCCCAAATGCTGGGATTACAAGCATGAGCCACCATGCCCGGCCTATTCTATTTCTTTATTTTTTAATTTTATTTACTTTGGTACTGAGAATTGAATCCAGGGGCATTGCATCTCTGAGCTACACCCCGGTTGATGAGAGTTTCACAATTTGCTGAGGCTGTCCTCGAACCTGCAATCTTCCTGCCTCGGCCTCCCAAGTACTGGGATTACAGGCATTAGCCACCACACCCAGCTTTATTTTTTATTTTGAAACAGGGTCTCACTGAGGCTGAGGCTGGCTTCAAACCTGCGATTCTCCTGTCTCAGCCTCACACCTGTGAACACTTCTTTCAAACATGCTTCTGAACCTTTTTCTTTTAGAAGGAAAAACCCATTTGTATTGTTATAACCCGGAAAGAGTGGAAGATATAGGCATTTTAGATTACACCACATTTCAGCAGAAGGGTTTAAGAATTCAACTTCTAAATCATTCTTCCTCCCAACACCCCCCCACACACACCGGGGTATCTGTCAGGAAAGTGAAATGAGATAATGTCTGTAAGATGCTTGGCTTCCATGAAGTAAGACGTTACCTAAACAGACAGCAATGCATCCCAGCCACACCTGTGGGGAGGACGAGGCGCCCGGGCAGCGCCCCCTCCTTTCCCTGCCAACCCTGCGAGTTTGCGCAGGGTCCACACAGAATGGCTTCTCATTCTTCGGACCTTAATGATTTGTTGATTCCAAAGCAAGTGTGATTCAGTCTGGCTCGGGATTAGCCTAACATTCTGTCTCTGTGCATATCAGGTCAGATAGCTGCTGGCTTGGCCTTGGCTTTTTGGCTTTGTGTTAGGCCTCAGCATGTGTCTTCTCTTGCCCTCGTTTTCGTTTTTCTTCTTTCTGCCATGCTCATTCTTAATTTCTTCTCCATTCATTTTGTGAAATATTTGACAACCCGTCGTGCACCAGGCACTGAACTGGACCCTGGAAGTATACGATAAGTGAGATAAATAAAGGTTCTTTGTGGAGGTGATTTTCCAAGCCAGTGATTCTTAACCCTGGGCCCCAGATTAGAATCACACTGAAGCTTTTTAAAAATACACAGATGTCTCAGCCGGGCGTGGTGGCGTGGTGACGTGCTTGTAATCCCAGTACTTGGGAGGCTGAGACAGGAGGATCACAGGTTCGCTGCCAGCCTCAGCAACTTGTGAGGCCCTCAGCAACTTAATGACCCTGTTTCCAAATAAAGAATAGCCGGGTGTGGTGGCGCATGCCTGTAATCCCAGCATTGGGGAGGCCGAGACCTGAGGATCGCGGTTGGAGGACAGCCTCAGCTACTTAGTGAGGCCCTCCGCAACTTAGTGAGACCCTGTTTTAAAATAAAGAATTAAAAACTAGGGCAGAAGGTGTAGCTCAGAGGCCGAATGCCCCTAGGTTCCATCCCCAGATCCGCAAAAAAAAGAAAGAAAGAAAGAAAGGAAGGAAGGAAGGAAAGAAGGATAAAAAAAATTATGGCTGGGGGTATAGCTCAGAGGTGGAATGCCCCTGGGTTCCATCCCCAGTACCACAAAAATAAATAAATAAATAAATAAATAAATAAATAAATAACCCTGGGCCCCAGATTAGAAACACATAGAAAACTGATGTCTCAAATAGCGCATAAGACCAATTAAACTAGCATATTTAGGAAAATCTCTTAGATCACAAAGCTCCTGTTTTATAGATAGCTAAAGCAAGCACCAAGTAGGTACTGTGATTTGCCCTTACTTATTGCAGAATCCCCCGGGGAAGACTGAAGCTAACCATAATAGACTCTCCCTCTGGTGCTCAGAGAACACAGCTGTAGAACAGTGCGCCATAGTTGTGCTAGTATTAGATGATTGGCTAGGATGGTCCCCGCACCGCACAGAGCAGCCGCACCCTTTCTCTTGTTAAGGTCAGTGAGATTTGGGGGCCATTGTGAGCTCCAGGGAATAAGAACTGAATGAGCTTGCTTAGGTGTTACAATCTGGAGTCTGGGGTCACTCTCCTTCACCCCCCAGTTGTGCTGGAATACTGTGTCATAAGAGCCTTAGCGGAATGGCCAAAGGCAACTTAGTAATAGGTTTTCAAGAAAGCGACAGCGCAGGGGAAAGGCAGATATCTTGCCTTCATTTCCCTTTGTGATGGTTGGTGTCTGGAGGGCAACCCAAGACTCTCCACTGAGATTTGCTCTCTTGAAAATAGAGACAGGACTAATCATTCCAGGCTTCTTCCTGCAGATGAGCGTGACCTTGAAGAGTTCCTGCTTGACTTTGAGGAGGACCTGAAGGCGCTTCATTCAGTGCAGTGTTCTCCTCCCCCAGGTGAGAGAGGCACCCACACTGCGCAGCGGCAGTGGCCCCTGCTGGCTCTGTTGTCCTCGGTACTGCGGGGCCGCACCTCAAGAGCAGAACCTGCGCCCCCTTGTGGCCCACTTGTATCCATCCCCATGAAAAACCGTAAAATTCAAATGAACTGTTCTTCCTGGGAGATATTCTCCTTGTTCCAATAAAATGTTTGTTGGGGACTTTTGATTCGGGTTAACAGAAAGAAAAAAAAAAAGAATCACACATGTGGCTGTACATGGTGGCATACACCTGTAATCCCAATACTTGGGAGGCTGAGACAGGAGGATCACAGGTTTAAGGACAGCCTCCTCAGCATAGTAAGACTCTCAGCAACCTAGAGAGAACTTGTATCAAAAAAATAAATTAAATAAAGGGGTAGGGGTGTATCTTATAGGCAGAATGTCCATAGGCAGAATGTCCATGGGCTCAATCCCCAATAGCAAAAAAAAAAGCAAGCATATAAACAGAGGAGTATGTAATTTTTATAGCAATATTACCCTTGTCACCTGAAATAATATGCTGTAGTTTTGCTTTGCATAGTCACTGTTTTTTTAAGTGATTAACTCTTCACTGTAACTATTTGCTGAAAGCAAATAGTAGTTTTTACAGATAAGAGAAAAAATTTTAATTCACTTAATCTTTTGTTCCACTCCCATAAACAGGGTGGGCCAGTTGAAAATGGGTGGCTGGGAATGGCTCATATTTTATTTTCAACAGATTATTCCTTATATCCCGGTATAGTCAGTTTTCCGTTACTGTGACGAAGTACCTGAGATAATCAAGTTAATAAGGGAAACAACGTTTGTTTTGACACACAGGTTCAGGAGTTTCAGTCCATGGCTGCATGGCCATATTGCTCTGGGCATGTGGCAAGAGTTTGTGTGGAAGGAAGCTGCTCACCTCAAAGTGGTGAAGCAGCAGAGACAGAAAGAAGAGGAGCCAGAGCCGGGCGAGGTGGCGCACGCTTGTAATCCCCGCGCTTGGGAGGCTGAGACAAGAGGATCCCACAGGTTCGAAGCCAGCCTCAGCTACTTAGTGAAGCTCTCAGCAACTTAGTGAGACCCTGTTTCCAAATAAAGTATAAAATAGGTCTGGGAGGATAGCCCGGAGGTAGAAAACCTCTGGGTTCCACTCCCAGTACCACCAAAATAAATATATATATATATATATATATATATATATATTTTTTTTTTTTTTTCGGGTCTGGGGATGGAAGCCAGGGGCATTCGACCTCCGAGCTACACTCCCTGCCCTATTTTTTATTCTTTATTTTGAAACCGGGTCTCACTGAGTTGCAGAGGGCCTCACTAAATAGCTGAGGCTGTCCGTGAACCGGGATCCTCTGGTCTCAGTCTCCCGAATGCTGGGATTATAAGCATTTGCCACCACACCTGGCTAATAAATAAAATTTTAAAAAAAGAAAAGAAAAGAAGAGGAGCCAGGTTCCAAGATCCCCTTCAAGGGCACACCCCCAACTACCTAAATTTCTTCCACTAGGCCACACCTCCTACAGGTTCTACCAGCTTTTAAGAGGGCCACAGGCTGTGGGCCAAGCCTTTAATGCACAGGGACACTCAGGATCCAAATGACAGCATTCCCTAACACCAGATGTCAATCTAAAACTAAGATGAGGTTTTCCCGAAATGTATGGTCATACTACAAATACTTAATTCTCTGATCTTATACAGTGTTCCCCTAGGATTCTCCTCTTCTGCCTATGAAGCCTTATTGAAACATTCTGAAACAAATGACAATTCCAGGAGATCTAGGTTTTCACCTGCCCCCAACTCTGGCGCATCTTGGGCATGTTCACAAGTTAGTGCCACAGAAACTCCAAAGTGATCCCCACAGAGGCTTGCAAAAGTGGGGCATGCCACGTGGTACTCCGGGTTACGATGCCCGTTACTGGCCTCTGTCTCTTGGTGCCCTGATTAAAAAAAAAATAAGAAAAAAGAAAATTTGGCAAGCGATGACAACCCTGATGTGATACACAGTCTTTCTCTTCCTTGGACTTTCAGGCCCCTTCAAGCCCTGTGAGGACCTATTTGGCAGCTGGCTGATCAGAATTGGAGTGTGGACCATCGCAGTTCTGGCACTCTCCTGCAATGCCTTGGTGACTTCAACGGTGTTCAGGTCCCCCCCGTACATTTCTTCCATAAAACTGTTGATTGGGGTCATCGCAGTGATGAACATGCTGGTGGGGGTCTCCAGCGCCGTGCTGGCTGCCGTGGATGCCTTCACTTTTGGCAGCTTTGCCCAACAGGGAGCATGGTGGGAGAAGGGGGTCGGTTGCCAAGTCATTGGGTTTTTGTCCATCTTTGCCTCGGAATCATCTGTTTTCATGCTAACTCTGGCAGCCCTGGAGCGCGGGTTCTCCGTGAAGTGTTCTGCAAAATTTGAAACAAAGGTTCCCTTTAATGGCCTGAAAGCCATCATTCTGCTCTGTGCCCTGCTGGCCCTGACCATCGCCGTGGTACCCCTGCTGGGCGGCAGTGAGTACAACGCCTCCCCGCTCTGCCTACCTCTGCCCTTCGGGGAGCCCAGCACCACGGGCTACATGGTGGCTCTGGTCTTGCTCAACTCCCTGTGCTTCCTCATCATGACCATCGCTTACACCAAGCTCTACTGCAGCCTGGAGAAGGGAGACCTGGAGAACTCTTGGGACTGCTCCATGGTGAAGCACATCGCGCTGCTGCTCTTCACCAATTGCATCCTTTACTGCCCCGTGGCTTTCTTATCCTTCTCCTCTCTGCTGAACCTCACATTCATCAGTCCCGAAGTAATCAAGTTCATCCTTCTAGTGATTGTGCCGTTTCCCGCCTGTCTCAACCCCCTGCTCTACATCCTCTTCAATCCCCACTTCAAGGAAGATCTGGGCGGCCTGGGAAAGCAAGCCCATTTCTGGACGAGATCCGAACACCCAAGCCTGATATCTGTTAACTCCGACGATGTTGAGAAACAGTCGTGTGACTCGACCCAAGCCTTGGTCACCTTTACCAGTGCCAGCATAGCCTACGACCTGCCTTCTAGTTCCGTGTCATCGCCAGCTTACCCGATGACTGAAAGCTGTCACCTTTCATCTGTGGCATTTGTCCCATGTCTGTAATTAACATGCAAGAGGGAGAGTTTTCAAAAATTGGAAGCTTGAACATGTGAGATTGAGGACATAGAGCAGTAGCTAAGAAACTTGATTTAAAAAACAAGCCGCCGGGCGTGGTGGCGCGTGGTGGCGCACGCTTGTAATCCCCATGCCTGGGAGGCGGAGACAGGAGGATCGCGCAGGTTCGAAGCCATCCGTGCTGGCTTAAGAGACCCTGTTTCCAAATAAAATATAAAGTAGGTCTAGGAGTGTAGCCCGGAGGTAGAAGGGTTCCATCCCCAGTACCACCAAAAAAAAACAAACAACAACAACAAAAAAAAAAAAATCTGAAAGCTGGGCATGGTGGTGCACGTTTATAATCTCAGCATTTGGGAGGTTGAGACAGGAGGATCACAGTTCATGGACAGCCTCAGCTACTTAGTGAGGTACTGTTTCAAAATAAAGAATAAAAAATAGGGCTGGAGGTTTAGCTTGGAAGTAGAATGTCCCTGGTTTCCATCCCCAGTACTGGGGGAAAAAAAAAAATCTTTATTAATGGGGGAAAAAGGTGGTACTTCTTGAGAGTGATATGTCTCAGCACTGCTTGCATAATTTGTTAAGAGATCAATCAGTTATATTACTAGGACCAGATCAGATCAGAAAAGCAGGATGAGACACTTTCTGAAAAGAATTCTCCATGACTTCATTGCGTTCTTTATAAAGTCACCATGATGAGTTCAGGTGGGAGGATTCACTTGCTTACAAAATGGGTTTATTTAAACTCCCAGATTTCTTAAAAGATGGTTAGAAGTCTTCAAAAAATAAATAAAAGTTTTAAAATGACCTACAGTGCTAAGTAAAATTTGTGGTCCAGGGGATTTTTATCTTAAGGACCACCTGGAGCTATTTTAGCCCTCCTTTGCTTTCTAAGCATCCTTCCAAATCACCGCCTCTTGGGTGGATAACGCGAGGCATTTTAAACACATTCCTACTCACATCGTTTTGGATATAGAGGGTTTTACGCATTAGCGCTCAAAGGCTCCACCTTCAATGGAATAAAACTGGTTACAAATATTTTGAAAGGAAAATTAACTGAGATTCTTAAATTGCCACTGAGGCAATCATGTACAAGTGAAGTTCATCTCATCTGATTCCATTTTTTTTTTTTTTTTTGTGTGTGTGTGTGTGTGTGTGTGTGTGTGTGTGTGTGTGTGTGTGTGTTACTGGGGTTCCTGGAAGCCCTTCTACCTCCGGGCTACACTCCGAGACCTATTTTATATATATATATTTTTTTTTATTTGGAAACAGGGTCTCTTAAGCCAGCGAGGCTGGCTCCGAGACAGCGCAATCCTCCCGTCTCCGCCTCCCAAGAGCGGGGATTAAAAGCGTGCGCCACCACACCCGGCTCAGTTTTAAACCCTTGGTATCCAAAGCTCAGAAAGAAGGTCCGTTGCCGGCAGTGGACATACCTAGGAAAGATAGCAAGCAACGTGCGATATTTTTAAAATTTCTATGGGAGTACACATTTTTTGCAAGAGATTTTATCATTGATACAAATGGCTATGCATTTTAAGATAATGATCAAATGCAAACATGACATAAATTAAGTCCACTGATGTAAATTCTCATGCGTGCGTCTCTCATAACCCTAGCAACAATGTGGAACACCATCGTGGACTCAACAGAGACTTGGTAATATATTGTCTTGATTATTTAGCTTGGTTTTAGCTATGTTCCCTTTGGATCAACCACTTAATATGAGGAACATTATTTTTCTGCTTATTCCATATTAATACATGCATTAGGTATTTTAAGAGGCAGATTACTAAATATGAAAAGTCAGAGGATTAATTCTTCTTCTTTTATGCTACATTAGCTTCATTGCACCCAAACCAAAAGACTGTTAGGTAAATTTATTTTTATATAAGCATGTTTATTTTGATCAGATGTTTTAACTTGGAATTGAAAAAATACATTTATGAGATGTTTTATAAGATATGTAAATATAGAACTGTATTTATTACAGTAAAGATTCAGTGACACTAAAGGCCATGATAATAAATCATGTACAGTGGCATAGTCTTCCATATATATTGTTGCTCTGCCCATTTTCTTTAAAGTCATCAACTGTATATAATATATGTAAATATATAGTACTTGTAAATATATGCCAAATTTGCTTTTCTATTGGGAACAAAATTAATTTGTAATAAAATGTGTGACTATAAAACAAAAGATTTTCAAGTCTATTTATTGAGCCCACAGGCAGATAGTCTCCTAATGTTCTTAATTTTTGATGTATAAATACATTTGCCTCATTAAGTATTTGTACTCTAATACTTTAGATATGATAGACTTATTTTAATAAATAAATCTTTCATAAAAACAAGCCAAAATATCTTTACCAATTCCTCAATTATTTTAACTGTGATTGATCACTCATTTTGTTATGATATTGGTGAAGTTTATTGTCCCTAGTGATGGTTTGAATTTTACAGTGAGAACTTATACTGACCTCAAACTTCTTTTGCAATCTTAAGAAGAAGAAAAAAACCCACATACCCACGCAACTGGAAAGAAATGTATGAGTAACAAGTCAATGAAATTATTCAACATGAATGTAAGTTTTCTATAAATTTTTCCTTTCATGAAAACACATTTCATGACCGTGTCAAGGCCAAAACATGTAGGTATGTGATTCCCAGGACTCAAAAAAATATGCTGTTCTTCTTAAGTTCCAATCATCCATAAAAGAAGAAATAAGGTGATTTTCCTAGACATGCTGTGCCAGACCCTACCAACTTCAACAGTGAATCCTGCTCTCCCTGTATGGGTTGCAAAATGAAACATCAAGTGTTAGTAAAGGCCTAGCATTATTAACAAGATCAGCTCAGGCTTACAATGCACCCCTGGGGAACCTAGCACTGTTTCCATCCATCCATCAGACTTTACCAGTGCCTTGGCCTAAACCTACTGAATAGTGAAGGCTAGCTAATGAGGTCTTACTGTGCAGGCCATCCTGGGACTTCAGGTCAAACAAGGACTTGCTCCTTTAACTCACTCCTCAGCCCAGGCAGTGGATAGAACAGTTGCCTCTATTGCAATGTAAGTCAGTGTTTCTTCCCAGCACACTTGTTTTTGATTATACAACATTCAGAACAAGTTCTGGCAAATCACCCATGCCTCTCCCACTTAAGAAAACACAAGTCAGTAGTGTCATTAAAAAAAAAAAAAAAAAAAAAAAGAATACTTAGCCACGGCCATGGAGCACACCTGTAATCCCACTACTTCGGAGGCTGAGACAGAAGGATCACAGGTTCAAGGCCAGCCTCAGCAACTTCATGAAACCGTCAACAATTTAGCAAGATCTTGTTTCAAGAAGAAGTAGAAGAAGAGGAGGAGGATGATGAGGAGGAAAGGGGCTTGGTGTGTGCCTCAGGGGCACAATGTCCCTGGGTTCAATTCCCAGTATTGAAAAATAAAAAGAGAATGCTGGGCATGGTGGCGCACGCTTGTAATCCCCGTGCTTGGGAGGCTGAGACAGGAGGATCGCACAGGTTCGAAGCCAGCCTCAGCTACTTAGTGAGGCTCTCAACAACTTAGTGAGACCCTGTTTCCAATTAAATATATAAAATAGGTCTGAGAGTATAGCCCAGAGGTAGAAAGCCTCTGGGTTCCACCCCCAGTACCACTAACTAACTAACTAACTAAATAAATAAATAAATAAATAAATAAATAAATAAAACAGAGCCAGGCATAGTGGTACATGCCTATAATCCCAGTACTTGGGAGGCTGAGACAGGAGGATCGCAGGCTTGAAGCCAGCCTCAGTACTCCACAGTTTAGTGAGACCTTGTTTCCAAATAAGAAATAAAAGCAGGCTGGGGGTGCAACTTGGAGGTAGAATGTCTCTGGGTTCAATTCCCAGTACCAAAATAAAAATAAAAAAGAATACTTGTATCTACCCTATTTCTTTAAAATATCTGCATACTTCATTACTTTATTAGCAAAACACTAGTTACACTATACTTCACACAAAATGTTGCCCTACTAAGTGTCTAAAAAAATACTCTCCACCATCATACAGCATGAACTGGAATTACATCCACAAAAAAAAAATTAATGTATAGTAAGAAGGAGCAAAACATCTCACAACGATCAACACAAAACAAACAATGAAACAAGTCAAACAGACATAAACGAGAGAGCTAGCCTGGAGTTAAGTGGTCAACAAGTGCATGTTTTCAAAAAGTATGTGAACCTACTATGTGTGGTACTCTATGCACCAGAGACAATAAAAACAGGCCTAGAGTGTGCATCCCAATGGAGTGGAGACCTACGAAGAACAAATACATACAAGGAAATATCTAGCAAAAGCATCCATGAAGGGACTGAAGCTACTCCAACGGCATGAAGAAGTACAGGTGTGCTACTTTGGATGTGCTTCTAAGAAAAGGTCTCTCTCTCTCTCTGCAAAGGTTCCTTTAATACTGAGCTTGTATTTTTGCATTCAACCAGCTACATCAAGAAAAATCATCATTGTTTAGTCCCTCTGCTTATATGTCACCTACAGCAAACTGTTTCAATGACATTTTAATAGAAAAATATATTAGGTGATTCTTATTGCACATAATTTGTTCTCCATTGTTCCTAAATAGAAGATCATTCTTGTATGAAATAGAAAACATCTTTTTCATTTAGTTTTGGCCCAAAATAGAAAACCAATGTAATAGAAAAAGGAAATAAAATTAGCAATATTATTTTCATTTAAAACCAGAAAAGCTTTGGTATCTGAAAAAATAACAATATCCTGCTTCTTTTGTTAATCGCCCCCCCCCCATAGAACCCAGGAGCATTCGACCTCTAAGCTACACCCCCTGCCCTATTATTTTTTTTTATTCTTTATTTTGAAACCGGGTCTCACTGAGTTGCAGAGGGCCTCGCTAAGTAGCTAAGTAGCTGAGGCTGTCCCCAAAATAGGAGATCCCCAGGTCTCAGCCTCCCAAATGCTGGGATTACAAGCCTGCGCCACCACGCCCGGCTTTCTTTTGTTAATCTTATCATTACATTTAACTTGGGGGCCTTTCAGCCAGCAGGAGAATGAATCCTAAATAAATAGGTAGAGTTAGCTCATTGTGACCCTACTAGCTCCATTCATGCTCCTCAGCATTTATTTACTTTAATTTTTATAGAAAAGAGCATTTTAATTCTTGTTCTTAGAAACTATAAAGACTATACATGATTCGAAATTGAGACTATACCAAACAACGGCCAAAGAAGAACTGTCCATTCTATGCCTTTTCTTTTGGCTGGTCACTCAGAAATATAATGTTATCGGCAATGACGGTTGTCGCCTGCCAGCTCGCGTTGTTTCTATCCACGTATTCACCATAGTCGACTTTCCCTTCCACATAAATCCGAGACCCCTTTTTCACATACTGATACGCCACATCTCTAAGGCCTGGCCGCAACACTGATATTCTGTGCCATGTTGCCTTTTGACTAACATCGCCCATTTGATATACTTCATTGTCCCCTGATCGCCACATCTCATGTGTCGCTAGAGAAAATATTGTGACTGGATTTTTTTCCTTCCGCCTGTCTCATGACAGAGTCCTGACCCACTCGCCCAAGTCACTGTACACATTCGGAGATCTTTCAAGAACCAAACTGCTGGCTATTTCAGATTCGTGTCTTACAAACTTAGGAAGTACCTGTATTACGGGTCTTCGAAACATGGCTCCTATTTTCTTACAACCTAACCTTTAGTCTTTTCCTCCGGGCGCCGCAGGCTGGTGCCGGGTGGACGAGCAAGCTTTTCCAAAAGGGACGTTCCCGCCAGACAACTTCAGGGCGCGGGCTGAAAACCTCACAAGTGAGAAAGGTCAGACACCGAGACCAAGCACCTCCCGGCCCACGCAGACCCGCACGCACAGCCAGCCCAGGACGCGTGCCCTTCCTTCTTGGCTCCTCAGCATTTAGAGATTTTATTTTATGGTTTGCCTGGGCAGATAAAAGAGATGATCTCTTTCTGTACCACTGAGCACTGATCATTTTCTCTATCAGGCTCACAGGCCCTAAAATAGGTTATGGTAACTAATCCTTGCAAGTAAAATGGTCAATATGCGACTCCAGCTCATTTCAATATACTCATTACGAATGCTTCTAAAGACGTTGAAGTCTAGGGCTATAGCTGAGTGGTAGAGCACTTGCCTAGCACGTGGGAGGCCCTGGGTTCAATCCCAAGCACTGTGAAAACTACATAAATAAAAATAAAGATGTTGAACTCAGATTACACATTGACTTACTGACACACGTTTCAGCAAGTCTGATCCTTAATGCGATCAGGTGTGTTAAGCTGAGGAAATGCTTGGAATCATAATCAGTTACTGTGCACATCTATAATCCCAGCACTTGGGAGGCTGAGACATGAGGATCGCACAGGTTCGAAGCCAGCCTCAGCAATTTAGTGAGACCCTGTTTCCAAATAAAGTATAAAATAGGTCTGAGCCTATACCTCAAAGGTAGAAAGCCTCTGGGCTCCACCCCCAGTACCAAAAAAAAAAAAAAAAAAATCTCCATGAAGTCAAGAATTCTGCCCTGGTCTTCCCTGAATCTTCAGGGCATTCATGGTGAGCAGTAAAAAAGAGCCCAAAAGCCATATAGAGATGTATATTTATGTACATATTTGGTTAAAGAACAAATAAAGATTTTCAGGCATAAAAAAAGGAGGGATGCTGAAAACATGATACTCTCTGTAGCAGTGAGTCAAAGTGGGCCAAATGGTATGGGATAAGAAATGATAATTCATCAAAGAAAAATAAAAAAAAACTGGAGAATGTTTACCTAAGGGGAGAGGACAGGCTAAAGAAAAACTGCTGAAATAAGTGAATTACTAAAAATTACGAAGTGCTTCCTTAAGTACCAGCTTATAGCAGACCAGAGGGTAAAATGACTAAACTAGTTGCCAGACAGACCTGGATTCACGTGATAACTCTATTACTCTGTGTGACCTTTAGGGAATGTAATTGGTTTTTCTCAGGTCCAACTTTCTCCTCAGTAAAATGAGAATAATATCACCAACTTCATTTAGTTGGAAGTCTCAATAACTTCGTGTGTATAAAGTTCTCATCATAGCAGCTACAAAGTGGTAAATGTTTAAAAATTGTTTGGGTCTTTCCTTCTCTTGTTAACAACCCCACAGAATGAGCAAAACAGGCCTGGTCACTTTGCAGATGAAGAAACAGAAAGAGAAGCAAATTTCTAAGATGAGCTAGGACTAAACACAGACTCTCCTATCAACGTCTAAAAAACAAATCATGGAGCGAGCCAGCTCACTTTTTCAGACAAGAACCAACTTGCAAATAGCTCAGGGAGACCAAATTAAGCTCACCTATGGAGTATTCATCATTGAATACTAAAGAAAGTCTACAACATTCAGTGAGAAGCTAAATTAAAGGACTGTTACCTTGCCAATTCCCAACATTCTAGATGAATTCTTATGTTAGTCTTCTCAGAAGGAATGCTGGATTGGGGAGGTTGCTGGGGAAAGCTGGGGACTTGACGCCCACACCCTGACAGTGGAGGGCAGACTTCTGTGCATGGAGTGGGCTGGCAAACGTATCCCCAGGCCTGGGTGGCTTGGTTATCAGCGAGATTAAGTCCTCGGCTCTTGAGAACGAGTCGAAGGTTACCACTTACTATGGTAAAAGATGGAGATCTAGAGATCTGCTGTGGAGGACTACACAAGCCTCGTGACTTTTCCACCTCTTGGCTAACTTTGATCTTTTCCCTAAAACTACTGATGAAATAATATCAACATTCTTATAGCAGAATTGCAATCTGTTCTTTTCTGCAACTGTCTCTTCCCAAGAGAGATGGACGGTTAAAAGTCAAGTAAACCAAGCTGGGCATGGTGGCCCACGCCTGAAATCCCAAGGCAAGAGTATCTCAGGTTTGAGGCCAGCCTCAGCAGCTTTGTGAGACCTTGTTTCAAAATATAAAATAAAAAGTGTTGGGGTGTTGCTTAGAGATGGAATTCCCCTGGATTCAATCTGCAGTGCCAAAAAAAAAAAAAGAAAAAAAAGAAAAAAAAAAAGAAAGAAAACAGTCAAGTAAACCAAAGTCAAACCTCAAAATTACAGAAATCCCAGCAATGGATAGCAAGTTGAGATGCTACCTGACAGAATTTCTTTTCAGCTATTTAAAATCCTTGGCTGAAAGTGGGTGGGCGTGGTGGCGCACGCTTGTAATCCCCGCGCTTGGGAGACTGAGACAGGAGGATCCTGCAGGTTCGAAGCCAGCCGCACTGGCTTAAGAGACCCTGTTTCCAAATAAAGTATAAAATAGGTCCGGGAGTGTAGCCCGTAGGTAGAAGGCCCCTGGGTTCCATCCCCAGTACCACCAAAATAATAAAAATAAATAAATAAATAAATAAATAAATAAAATCCTTGTCTGTCTCGTTCTCTACTTTCTTCCTGCTTTTCTCCTTCTTTCCTCTCATTTTTTATTTCAGACCACAAATATGAGACTACGGAGGTGAAAAACTCAACAACTGTGGCTAGTTATGCTCTTTTGGTCATAAATAATGAGGGAGAGTAGAGAGTTGCCAGGAGGATAACTGTGGTGATAAAATAAATAAATAAATAAAATAAAGAAGAAGGAAGGAAGGAAAGAAGAGAGAGACAGAAAGAATAAAAGAAAGAAGGGAGAGACAAAGAAAGAAAGAGAGAAAGAAAGAAAGAAAGAAAGAAAGAAAGAAAGAAAGAAAGAAAGAAGATTTCATAGAAAGTCAGAATGATACAACTGGGCCTCAGAGCAGTAGTATGGTGTTAAAGTGGAAGGCTTGACCCAGCCCTAGAAGGGATTATTCTTATTTGTTCATTCATTCATTTATTTATTTGTTATGTTTTGATTCTGGATATTGAACCCAAGGGCATTCTACCTCTACACACCCAAGCACCCATTTATTTATTTATTTGCTTGTTTATTTATTTATACCTCCGAACTACATCTTCAGCCATATTTTATTTTATTTTATCTTATTTTATATTTTCTTTGTTTATTTGTTTTGGTGGTACTGGGGATGGAACCCAGGGGCCTTCTACCTCCAGGCTACATTCCCAGACCTATTTTATCTATTTATTTATTTATTTTTGCGGGTCTGAGGATAGAATGCAGGGGGGTATTTGACATCCAAGCTACACCCCCGGCCCTATTTTTTATTCTTTATTTTGAAACAGGATCTCACTAAGTTGCGGAGAGCCTCACTGAGTAGCTGAAGCTCTCCGTGAACCACGATCCTCCTGTCTCAGCCTCCGAATGCTGGGATTACAAGTGTGTGCCAACACGCCTGGCTCCAGACCTATTTTATATTTTATTTGGAAACAAGGTCTGTGGGCCTTGTTTCAGTTGAGATGCTACCTGACAGAATTGTGCAATCCTCCTGTCTCAGCCTCCCAAGCACGGGGATTACAAGTGTGCGCCACCACGCCCGGCTTTATTTTATTTTTTGAAACAGCATCTCACTAGGTTAATGAAAGTTTCACTATTTGCTGAGGCTGCCCTTGAACATACAATCTTTCTGTCTCAACCTCCCAAGTACTGAGATTATAAGCATGTACCACCATGCCCAGCATTTATTTATGTATCTATTTATTTACAAGCATGTGCCACCAACTTGCTTGCTTGCTTGCTTTTTTTTTTTTTTTTTTTTTCGGGTTTGGGGATGGAACCCAGAGACATTCGACCTCCAAGCTACACCCCCTGCCCAATTTTTTATTCTTTATTTTGAAACAGGGTCTCACTGAGTTGTGGAGGGCCTCCCTAAGTAGCTGAGGCTGTCCCCGAACCACGATTCTCAGGTCTCAGCCTCCAGAATGCTGGGATTACAAGCGTGCGCCACCATGCTCATCAGGGCAGAGTAATCTTGTTGGCTTCTGCTATGGTTTAGATGTAAAAAAGCTTGCCTTGAAATTGAGTTGCGGATGCAATGGTTTGGAGAGGCAGTGAAAGCTTTGAGCAATGAGGCAGTTGTAGAGAGGAATGGATGTCTTCGTGAGGGAGTGGGCTCCTGTGACGAGATGCTTCTTGTAACAGCCAGCCTGGTTTCTTTGGTTTTCTTTTCTCTCTCCTACATGAACATGTATCTCCTTCTATTGCCCACCAGGAGCCAAAACATTACAGCGCCTTCACTGGCACCGTGCTCTCGGACTTCCTAAGCTCCAGAACTGTAAGCCCAAACACGCTTCTTTCCTTGTACATTACCCATGTATTTGAGTTTTAGTTATAGCAGTAGAAAACTGACTAAAACAGAACATTGGTACTAGAAATGGGGCATTGCTATAACAATACCTGAAGATGTGAAGGCAGCTGTAGTCACAGACAGAGGTTTGAAAGGTCTAGAAGAGCAGGCTAAACACAGCTAGAATGCCATGAAGGAGCATGAAGGTTGTTTCTGGTATAAGATTCAGAAGACAGAAAGACTGGGGGAAGCCCTGTGGTGGCGCAAACCTGTAATCCCAGTACTTGGGAGGCTGAGCCAGGAGGATCTCAGGTTTGCAGTCAGCCTCAGCAATTTGTTGAAGCTCTCTGAAACTTAGTGAGACCCTGTTTCAAAATAAGAGCTGTGTGTGGTGGTGCACGCTTGTAACCCCAGCATTTGGGAGGCTGAGACAGAAGGATCCTGGTTCTTGGACAGCCTCTGCTACTTAGTGAGGCCCTTTGCAACTCAGTGATACCCTGTTTCCAAATAAATTAAAAATAGGGCTGGGGGTAAAGCTCTGAGGGAGAATGCCCCTGGGTTCCATCCCCAATACTGCAAAAAAAAAAAAAAAAAAAAAAAAGGAATAAAATAGGGTTGGGGGTGTAGTTCAATAAAGAACACCCTTTCTCTGAGCCTGAGGGTTTTTGTTTGTTTGTTTGTTTGTTTGTTTGTTTTGTTTTTTTGGTGGTACTAGGATTCCTGGAAACCCTTCTACCTCCGGGCTACACTCCCAGACCCATTTTTTAAATATATTTTTAAATTTGGAAACAGAGTCTCTTAAGCCAGCGAGGCTGGCTTCGAACCTGCGTGATCCTCCTGTCTCTGCCTCCCAAGCACGGGGATTACAAGTGTACGCCACCACTCCTGGCTCAGCCTGAGTTCTAAAGAAGTGAAAAAAGTTTTAAAATAAAATAATAGGGCTGGTTTATTCCCATTCTTCTAAGGATCCTCCATGCTGTTTTTCACAGTGATTGTACTAATTTGAAATTCCACCAACAACATCATAGAGTTCCCACTACTCTGCATCCTCACCAGAATTTGTTGTTGTGTTTTGAATGATTGCCATTCAGGTTGGAGTTAGGTAAAATCTCAGGGTAGCTTTGATTTGTATCTTTCTGATTGCTCATGATGTTGGGAATTTCTTCATGCATTTATTGGCCATTTGAATTTCTTCTTTCATGAAATGTCTATTTAGTTCACTTGCCTATTTATTTATGTATTTATTTATTTATTTATTTATTTATTTATTTATTTTTGCAGGTCTGGGAATGGAACCCAGGGGTATTCGACCTCTGAGCTACACCCCCTGCCCTATTTTTTATCCTTTATTTTGAAACCATGTCTCACTCTGTTGCAGAGGGCCTCACTAAGTAGCTGAGGCTGTCTGCAAATTGCGATTCTCGGGTCTCAGCCTTCCAAATGCTGGGATTACAAGCGTGAGCCACCATGCCTGGCTACTTGCCCATTTTTTGATTGGGTTATTTGTTTTCTTAGTGCTGAGTTTCTTGAGTTCTCTGTACCAGCCAAGATGTCTATCAACGATGAATGGATTACAAAACTATGAGATATGTACACAATGGAATTTTACTCACCCGTAAAGTAAAACACAATTACATCATTTACAGGGAAATGGATGGAACTAGAAAACATTATGCTAAGTGAGATTAGTCAGTCACAAAACATAAGAAATTGGATGCTCTTCCTAATGTGAAAAACCTAGGGAAAAGATGGGTCATAGGAGGAACTTGAGACAAAGAAGGAGATACTGTAGATGAACAAATAATGCGACCTAACTGAGGGTATGGAAGAGGAGAAGAGGAAAATTCTCTAATGTTCATGATGTACATTAACAAACATATCAAAGTCAACCACTAAGCCAATCATGAGAAGGAGGGAGGGGAAGGGAATGGGGTGGGAATTGGGTAAGGGCTAATTGGGTGATGTGTGCATGTATGCCTCCACCATCTTGTATCCCATAAAGATGTATGACTACAATTCACCAATAAAAAAAATTTAAAACATAAAATAATAGGGCAAATACAGATCAATCTGTCACATTTTTCTTTTTTTTTGGGGGGGGGGTCTGGGGAATGGAACTCAGGGGCATTTGACCTCTGAGCTACACCCACTGCCCTATTTTTTATTCTTTTATTTTGAAACAGGGTCTGAGTAATTTGCGGAAGGCCTCACTAAGTAGATGAGGCTGTCTGCCAACTGTGATCCTCCGGTCTCAGCCTCCCAAATGCTGGGATTACAAGCGTGTATCACCACGTAACAACTTCCCAATAATAAACTTAACACTGGTGACTTTCCAGCATTAGCAATATTCTCTCCCCAGCCACAGGAAGTAATGAGTGATCACAGCTTCCTCTTATAGAGACAAACTCTTGATGGTTTTTCCATGGAGTGGCCAAAATCATGGTTCCTGTGGACAGCCTAGTTCAAGTTTTAAAAAGAGAGAAAGGAGCTGGGCGTGGTGGTGCATGCTCGTAATCCCAGTGCTTGGGAGGCTGAGACAGGAGGATTGCACAGGTTCACAGATGGTCTCAGCTACTTAGTGAGGCCCTCTGCTTATTTTGAGGCTCCTACCAGACACCCAGTCTTCCATCCACTTCATCTTCTGATCCATTCTGAAGGATTCTCAGTCTCCAGAACTGTGATAAATAAATGCTGGTTGTTTAGAAGTCACTTACCTTGTGGTATTTTTGTTGCAGAAATCTGTAAGGACCAAGGCACCAGTATATTAACTTTATTTCCCAATGGAAAAATAAGAAGTCCTGGTTTGTTGCTTTGTTACAGTAATTAGAAAAAGATTGTATAATTTTTATCCATTACAATCTCTGGAATATTCAAAAATTTCCCCTCTGTAATATGCAAGAAGGTTTAAAATTTTTTTTTCCCCTGTTTTTGACTGGAGGTATTTAAACTAGCCAAAATTCAATGGAGCCAAACAATTGGTCTTTTATACAGTTTATTTTTGTGATTTTAATAGTTTATAGCAGAGTATAGATTGTATTAATTTGGTTTTGTGTAGCTGATGCATAAGGTGAGGATACCACGGTAATGAGACGAGGTGGTTGGTATCAGCTAAAGCAGGTATAGTCCCATTCTAAAGGAAAATGGTACCAATGTGGGTTATTTCACTATTTGCAGGCCTTTTGACTGAAAACCACAGGAATTGCAAATATTTTCCCAATTTTTGTTATGACTCAGGCAGAACTATATAGAGGCATCCATGTAGTGAAAAATCAGGGCTTAGAAGTAAATTTTTCAGCCCTGATCCAGCCTTGGATGATTGACTCCAGCTCCAGCTTGATGCAATTTTCTAAGAGATCTCAGTCAGCAAAGTGCCCATGTGAGCCACCCCTAGATTCCTGACAAACAGATAGTGGTGTGGTATAATAAATGCTTGTTATTTAAGCTGTTAAGTTTGGGGATAATTTGTTACACAGCAGTAAATAACTAATGCAGCCCTCCTCTGAGTAAGCAAGAAATAGTGGTTCACTTACACTTCAAGAATAAATACTTAAAACTTGAGAAGTCAGGATTATTCCTTAGCATCAATTTTAGAGTAAGGAACACTAATAAGAATGAAGATTAGTTTTGTTCCACAAACCTGATAGACACGTATCTCATATATTGTACCAGGGTACCCATGGGGTATTTGTACCAGGACCCCCTCAGATACGGAAGTCCAAGGATTTCCTTAAACAAAGTAGTGTATTTGGAGCCGGGCATGGTAGCGCACGCTTGTAATCCCAGCATTTAGGAGACTGAGAGAGGAGGATACGGGTTCTCAGACAGCCTCAGTTACTCAATGAGGCCCTTTGCAACTCAGTGAGACCCTGTTTCAAAATAAAGAATAAAAAATAGGGCTAGGGGTATAGCTCAGAGGTAGAATGCCCCTGGGTTCCATCCCCAGTACTGCAAAATAATAAAAAATAAAAAAATAGATAAAGAAGTGTATTTGCATATAACCTACACAACACACCTATATACTTTAAATCATCTCTAGATTACCTATAATATCTAATACAATGAAAATAGTTCGTTGTTATTGAGAAATAATGACAAGAGAAACATCTGTACATGTTCAGATTGCATTTTATTTTTATTTATTTATTTTTATTTATTTATTTATATTTTTTTTGCGGGTCTGGGGATAAAACCCAGGGGCATTTGACCTCCAAGCTACACCCCCTGCCCTATTTTTTTTTATTTTTTTGGTGGGTCTGGGGATGAAACCCAGGGGCATTCGATCTCCGAGCTACAGCCCCTGCCCTATTTTTTATTCTTTATTTTGAATACTGGGTCTCACTGAGTTGCAGAGGGCCTCACTAAGTAGCTGAGGCCATCCGCGATCCTCCGGTCTCAGCCTCCCAAATGCTGGGATAACAAGCGTGCGCCACCACGCCCAGCTTCAGATTGTATTTTAAAAATGGGTTTTAATTTACTGTTGGTTGAATCTATGGAAAGTCCATACAGATGGCTGACTATAATGAGACAACCTAAAAACACTACAAGGCTGTGGGGACAGTCAAAACATGGTGTGTGTTAGGCTTCCTCACCTCTTTCTGGTAAAAGCCACTGTTGTATGAAAAATAACCACGCATGTCTTTGAAGACCCCACACTGTCTCACGGAATTCCGTGCCCTGGCAAATTGCCACTTTTGACCCGATTTGGCATGTAAACTGGACCGAGACAGTCCAGTGTGTGGATATGCTGATGTGTGGATATGCTCCCACGTGGGAGGCTCCGTGCAGAGCTCTCACATACTCAGCTGGCTGCCACGGGACACTGGAGGCAGCGGCCTCCTCTTTAAGTCTGCAGCAGCTGGAATAAAGATGTTTCACCAGCCGGGTGTGGTGGGGCACGCTTGTAATCCCCCCGCGCTGGCGTAAGAGACCCTGTTTCAAAAATATAAAATAGGTCTGGGAGTGTAGCCTGGAGGAAGAAGGGCTTCCAGGAACCCCAGTACCACAAAAAAAAAAAAAAGATGTCTTTCACCCTTGCCCACCACTCCTACCCCCAACACCTCGCTTCTTTTTCAGATGTACCAGATAAAAGCTACATCTAGCTGGGTGTGGTGGTGCACGCTTGTAATCCCCGCGCTTGGGAGGCGGAGACAGGAGGATCGCGCAGGTTCGAAGCCAGCCGCGCTGGCTTAACAGACTCTGTTTCCAAATAAAAATATAAAATAGGTCTGAGAGTGTAGCCTGGAGGTAGATGGGCTTCCAGGAACCCCAGTACCACCAAAAAAGAAGAAGAAGAAGAAGAAGAAGAAGAAGAAGAAGAAGAAGAAGAAGAAGAAGAAGAAGAAGCAGCAGCAGCAGCTACATCTTCCAGCCTTGGTTAGTTGTACAACAGTGGCTTATAGCTACTCTATTTCAGACATTAAAATAGATGTCCAGTGATTTGGGACATTTCTTCATTCTTTTGTTGTTGTTGTTCGTTTGGTTGGTTGTTTTTTGTTTGTTTGTTTGTTTGTTTGTTTGTTTGTTTGTTTTTTGGTAGTGCTGGGGTTCCTGGAAACCCTTTTCCAGCCTACACTCCCAGACCTATTTTATATATTTTTTATTAGGAAACAGGGTCTCTTAAGCCAGTGAGGCTGACTTCAAACCTGCATGATCCTCCTGTCTCTGCCTCCCAAGCACGGGGATTATAAACGTGCACCACTACGCCAGGCTCTTTGTATTTTAAACAATGGAAATCTATGAACTTCTCTCCAACCTACAATAGTGTTTCTCAAACTCCAATATGGAGATTTGTCACGGTCTGCTCGGCTAGACCGGGATGGGGTGGTGGCTCAAGATGGCGCCTAGGCACGTTGCCAAGTCACGAGGCTCACGAGGCTGGCGGTGCCCTGAGCCTGCGCAGTGAGCCCTATCAGGCGTCCTACGGATGATTAGTGATGCAGCGCCTCGTGCTACCACCAGCCCGCCTATGAGAGGGTTAGAAATGTGCATGCCCTAGCTGTGGGAAGCTTGGGATTGGTGGAGCGATGAGGGAGGGGTTATGAGACTGATATATATTTGCCTGCTGTGCGCATTGGAGGGAAAGCATTAAAGAGAGGAAGCATCATCAACAGACTCGACGTTTGTGTCTTCTTTCCTGGGGCTCTGCAGGTCAGAGCCTTAGGGACAGGACAAGTGGTGGCCCGTACGGGGAACGCCGGGGAACGCTGTGGGGTAAGTTCGCAGGTAAGCGACGAAGGGACAGCGCTGTGTAGGTTCGCAAGATTTAGCGATGAAGTAGAAAGCTTGCGGATTGCGACGAAGCAAGCCGTGGGGTAAGTTCGCAGGTACAGCACTGTGTAGGTTCACAGGATTTAGCGACGAAGTAGAAAGCTCGCGGATTGCGACGAAGCAAGACTTATCATGGGGTCTAAGGTTATGAAAGTCAAAGAGGCTCTCTGTAAGATTCTTTTTAAGGGAGGAGTGAAAGAAATGGGCAGCTTAAAGCAGACATAATGATGATAAATCAAAGAGTGGACCTATTACAAGAACAGGTCGACATCTTGGGACAGATGGCCATGGTACCATGTATTCAAAAATTGTCTGGATTATGCATAACCTCTGTGCAGTATAAGAATTTTTCCCATGCAGGCAATCTATCCCGACAGATAGGCAGAATGCTTCTGGGAAATTGGAGCCATAAATTTGAACAGACTATGACAGAACCTCGAGCGTCCATTGTCGCGATCAAATCTACCCATGTGAAGATTGCCTCAGTACAACAATGGATGGACCTGATACAGGGGACAGTGAGCTTCTTAAGAAATTGGGGTGTGTGGCATTCTGGGCATTTTTTGCTGGTGGTAGTATGCTGTGTCCTGGTTGGATATATCAGGTGTATTTGACAACAAACTGGTGCAAGCTCTGGCTGCCCTTGAAGCTGGCTCATCTCCTCACGTATGACTCAATATGCTGGATCGGTAGTCAAAGACGGGTACGATCGTCCCCGGGATCATATCAACCTAAGACAGGGGAGTAATCATGCTATTGCTTTCCCGATGACGGGTAAGAATGATCCTTGAGGTTCGACAACCTAAGACAGGCACAGTCCCGAGCCTTAATTTAATAAAACAAAAAGGGGGAGATGTCGGGGCCCACTCGGCCAGACTGGGATGGGGCGGTGGCTCAAGATGGCGCCTAGGCATGTTGCCAAGTCACGGGGCTCACGAGGCTGGCGGTGCCCTGAGCCTGCGCAGTGAGCCCTATCAGGCGCCCTACGGATGATCAGTGACAGAGCGCCTTGTGCTACCACCAGCCTGCCTATGAGAGGGTTAGAAATGTGCATGCCCTAGCTGTGGGAAGCTTGGGGTTGGTGGAGTGATGAGGGAGGGGTTATGAGACTAATATATATTTGCCTGCTGTGCGCATTAGAGGGAAAGCATTAAAGAGAGGAAGCATTATCAGCAGACTCGGCATTTGTGTCTTCTTTCCTGGGGCTCTGCAGGACGGAGCCTTAGGGACGGGACAGAGATTATCACATGGAACACTTATTAAAATACAATGTCTGACTCAGTAGGTCTGGGTTGGGGTCCAATATTCTGTATATCTTACAAGTTCCCAGAAGTCCCTGTGGATTCAGAACCACACTGAGAAGAAAAGGCCTAGATCACCGTCATCTTTTCTGTAGCGCATTCCCTATACTAGGGAATGGGGGTGGGAGCTGTATTTTCTTATTATCTCTTTGCAAGTGTTATCACCCATCAACACTATTTTGCTTCCAAACCACCTTTATTAGAGCTTTTGCCAGATATATATAATCCCACACCTAACCTTACTTGATTTAATCTTTTATTGTCTCTACTTGTTCTTCAGGTATCCCTTTGTCTAATGAAAAGTGTGTGTGTGTGTGTGTGTGTGTGTGTGTGTGTGTGTGTGTGTGTTTTAGTACAGAGGTATTCTAACTCCAAGCTATACCTCTGGCCTTTTTACAAATTTTTATTATTTTTAATTTATTTATTTTTTTTGGTGGTACTGGGAGTGGAACCCAGAGGCTTTCTACCTCCGGGCTATACTCCCAGACCTATTTTATATTTTATTTGGAAACAGGATCTCACTAAGTTGCCGAGAGCCTCACTAAGTAGCTGCGGCTGGCTTTGAAACTGTGCGATCCTCCTGTCTCATCCTCCCAAGCGCGGGGATTGCAAGCGTGCGCCACCACGCCTGGCTAAATTTTTATTTTTTTTACTTATTTATTTGGTACTGGGGATTGAACCCAGGGGCATTCTACCTCCGAGATATACCCCCAGCCCTGTTTTTTATTATTTATTTTGAAACAGGGTCTAAGTTGTGGAGAGCCTAAGTAGCTGAGGCTGGCTGCAAACCTGTGATTCTCCCGTCTCAGCCTCCCAAGTACTGGGATTACAAGGGTGTACCACCCTGCCAGGCTCATGATTCAGTTTTGACAGGGGGTGGCAGGGGCAGTGGTTGATGAGAATGAACAACATTTAATATCTGAAACTCCCAGACGTATGATTTCAGATGCAGTGAATCTAGCCGTCACCAGAATCGTCTTTTCTCCTCTCTCCTCTGGGGCTTCCCTCCCAGAGGCACAAACAGCCGTGCTGAGGAAATGCAGTCCCGGGATAGTATTCCACTAGCTCAGTAATCCAGAGGCTTCGCACTACTGCTCAGCGGACCACCTGCACGTGAGGTTTTAAGATGCCAACTAAGGGCATGTACACAGGGACAACTTTCTGGCTTTGCCTCTTACTACCTTTATGACTTGGTTAACTTCTTATGATTCAGTTTATACCCATAAAATGAAGATCATAATATTTCATTGAGTTGTTTGAAATTTAAATGTTAGTAAACCTCAAGCACTTTGAACATGATCTGGTAAGAGGAAAGCCTCAACAGTGTTAGTTCTCCAGTGTCCAGGCCCAAGCCTAGAATGATCAGCCAACTTTGGGAAATGTGCTTTTATCTTCCTTATTCCAAACTAAAGAATTAGAGACTTAAAGAATGTAAGGGATGTTGATGGTTCACTAAACATTTTCTTCATACATGTTCAGTAAAAGTTAGGCTCAAGTCACTAAATTTTACAGTCTGTTTACTTGATGGTGGTAATGTTTAGTTGTGCCCCCAAATATGTGATTGATTGATTGATTGATTGATTTTATTGTGGTGGTACTGGGGTTCCTGGAAACCCTTCTACCTCTGGGCTACATTTTTTTATACTTTTATATAAAAAGTGACCTATTTTTAATACTTTTATTTGGAAACAGAGTCTCTTAAGCCAGCAAGGCTGGCTTCGAATCCTCCCGTCTCCGGCTCCCAAACACGGGGATTACAAGCGTGTGCCACCACGCCTGGCTACCTTCAGACATAGCATTTGGAAATATTTTACCCCATTCTATCAGTAACTTTTAACTCTGTTTACATTGTCTTTGGATGCACAATATTTTTTTTATTTTTAGGAAGTTTATTCTTTTGTTGCCTGTGCCTTTGAAATCATACCCAAGAAATCACTGTCAATTTCAATGTTGTGAAGTGGTATGACCCAGGTTTTCTTCTAAGAGTTTATAGTCTTAAGATTTACATTTAGGTCTTTTATCTACTTTGAGTTAATATTTGTATATGATGTTAGATAAGGGTCCAACTTTATTCTTTTTCATGTAATTATTATTTTTCAACAATTAGTGAAAGGATCATTATTTCCTTCACCAAATGTTCTTGGAAACCTTGTCAAAAATAACTTGACCATATATGGAAGAATTTATTTCTAGCCTTTTTCTTTTACTCCACTGGTTTATATATCTGCCTTTATAGCAGTACTACACGGTTTATACTTTATAAACGGTAGCTTTATAAGGTTTGAAATCAGAAAATGTACATCTTCTAGCTTTGTTCGAGATTATTTTGGGTATTTAGAGTTCATATTTCATGTTAGATTTTTTTCTAGAAAAAAATGTATGATAGTTTACCTTAAAAAATAATTTAAAAAATCCTCTGGTAAGAAAGAAAGCAAAAAGAAACATTGAAATGTTATCTCTAAGTGATCAAAAGTTTGATATCAGACAAATGAATCTGTTATGTGAAATTATCATTGTTAATTTTGGATAAATTGCTATAAAATTAGATGTCAACGACTAGGCCAAGCATGGGAAGGAGGGAAGGGGAGGGAATGGAGTGGAGATTGGGTAGGGGCTAACTGGGCGATGTGTGTATGTATGTCTACACAAGTTTTTTTTTATCCCATTATGATGTATGAATACAGTGCACCAAAAAAAAAATTTAAAAAAAAAAGGTCCTGTTTCCCCCATGCTTCCTTCACCAGTGCCCTGGAGTGATGGATGAGCTGATCTCAGGTCTAATTTCAGTTAATGCTACTTCAGCCTTTGGGCCATGAGCCCTTTTACAGGACACGACTAGTGGAACCACATGCAGAAGCCCTTTTGGGAATGAAATCACACAGGACAGAGCAAATGCCTAGCTCTGTTCTTATGGCGTGCCATACCAGGCAACCGTGGCCCACCAACGTGAACTTAAGGAGAAAACTCTTAAGCCTCTGTTATTCTCATCTTGTCAGTCCTAATATAAAAGGCTACCTCATAATGGAGTAGAAACCCTGGATTTATTCTTGACTATTGTGATTCATACCCCTTTCCTCTTCAGTAGATCAGATTTATTTAGAACCATATTAATAATCGCAAATGACTATTACACTTCTTTTCGCTCTGCATTCTGTGACTTTTCTCTTTCCATCACGGGGATCAGAGTTTCAGCCAAGTTTGGCCTAATTAAAGTCATAGTTAAAAAGAAGAGCAATTCCTCTCTCTTAAAAAGTATGTTCCTAGGGTTTTATCTCCAATGCAAACTTTATGCAAGTTCTCTTTGTCTGATGAGGTCATTTTATGACTTCTGCCTGTGACAATGAGCCACATGGTCAATGCCATGTTCTTTACAGGAATCTCAAAGAAAAAGTTCAGAAAGTGGCTTAGACGATTGCTACTCTTTAAGTACTACATTGAGAGATAGTGTTTAATCACCTATTACATTGCAAAAGGAGTTTAACTCACTGAGTTCTTAGAATTGAAAAAAGGGACAAATAGCTGGGCGTGATGGCATACGCTTGTAATCCCAGCATTTGGGAGGCTGAGACAGGAGAATTGCGGTTTGTGGGCAGCCTCAGCTGCTTAGGCCCTTTGCAACCCAGTGAGACCCTGTTCCAAAATAAACAATAAAAAAGATAGGGCTGGGGGTGTAGCTTTGAAGTACCAAGCCCCTGGATTCCATCCCCAGTACCGCAAAACAAAACAAACAACAAAAAAAAAACCAGGGACAAAATTTTTGCATTGATCCTTTTTGACTTAAAAATTAAAGTCAAAACCATGTTTTTTTCTTTAACTTTTGCAGTACTGGGGATTGAATTCAGGGCCACTCTTAACTCCAAGATACATACCCAGCCCCATTTTATCCTTTTATTTGAAACAGGGTCTAAGTTGTGAAGGGCCTCACAAGTAGCTGAGACCCTCAAACCTGCAATCCTCCTGTCTCAGCTTCCCAAGTGTGGGGATTACACGTGTGTACCACCACACTTGGCTCCAAAACCATCAGTTTTGTGGGGTTTTTTTTGTTGTTTGTTTGTAAATTTGCTCTTTTCCCTCATTTTACTGATGCATTGTAAATCATGGAGTACAAGATGTTGGGGGCATACACACTCACATCACTGCTCAATTAGCCCGTCCCCAAATTCCACCACATCCCTGTCCCCTCCCCCCTCCCTCATGTTTGGCTTACTCATTGGCTTTGATATGTTTGTGAATATATATCATGTACATTTGGGAATTTTGCTCTTCCTCCCAACCACTCAGTTGGGTCACCTTATTATTTAGATGGCAGTTCTATTTTGAGGCTGGGAGTGGAACCCAGGGCCTCATGCAAGTTAGGCATGTGCTCTACCACTAAGCCCTGCCCCTTGCCCCTCTCTAGTTTTTTCCTTTCAGCACTGGGGATTGAGCCTAAGTACACTTTACCACTAGACTATATCCCGTTATTTTATTATTTAGCAATGGAAGCCAGGGCCTCACATATGCACTCTAGTGCTGAGCTACAACCCCAACCCTTTTTAAAATCCTATTTTGAGACAGGGTTTCACTAAACTGCTCAGGCTAAGGCAAGAGGTACTTGAGATCCTCCTGCCTTAGCCCGCTGAGTATCTGGGACTACAGGCATACTTCACTACACACATAGTTTGGTTATCAGAGACAGCAACTAACTGGAAAGATCGACTGACAAAAATGTAATTACATATAGGAATTAAACTGTTATTTTGTAGTAGCTCTGCCTTTTTTGGAAAAGGAACCAGGAGGATCACAGGTTCTTGGCCAGCCTCAGCTACTTAGTGAGACCCTGTTTCAAAATAATGAAAAATAGGGCTGGGGGTGTAGCCTGGAGGTAGAATACCCCTGGGTTCAATTCCCAGTACTGAAAAAGGAAAAAAAGGAAAAACGGCCTCACTAGGTTGCTTATTTTCACCAATTTGCTGAGGCTGGTCTCAAACTGAGATCCTCCTGTCTCAGCCCTCCAAGTATTAGGATTATAGGTATATACCACCATCCCCAGCTACTCTTTATTTTTTTTTAAAGCTAAATTTTTTGTTGTTTTCGTTCTGGGTTTTGAACCCAGGGTCATTCTAACTCTGAGCTATAACCTCAGACCTTCTTATTTTTTGAAATAGGATCTAAGTTGCTGGTGGTCTTGCTGACTTCAAACCTTTAATCCTCATCTCCATCTCCCAAGTGCTGGGATTACAGGCATGGACCACCACACTCAGCAAAAGATAATTTCTATTACATGACCCCTTAACATCCCTGAAGTAGGTGCACATATATTTTGCAGATTAGGAGATGGAAAAGGAAAGATTCAATGACATGCCCTCATGACTACACAGCTGGTTAATGATAGAGCTAAAAGCTTTTACATTAATCACACTGGTTCATACTCCTGTATGATCTCAACTATTTCTCTGTAGCTTCATTTCAACCAACATGAAATACCAAATCTATGCACACACAGACTCATGTGACTGCCTGATGTGCCAAGTAGAATGTACGTTTTGGCCTTGGCAGCAGATACTCTAATTATCTCCAGTAATGTAAACAGATAACCAGTTCTCCTAGCATTCAATTTCTTTAGGGATCGACTGTCATTCTATTTCATAAAGCTTACTTCACTAGGCAAAAACATTTTTGAGATTTAACTTGCTTGATTAACCAAACACTACTATAAACCCAACTTTGATTTCAGCTTGACCTGACAACCAGTCTTGAAGCTTTCTTTCCAATTAAAAGAAAATGTAGCATATACTTTTTAAGAATGGATGTGAAAATAACTTTCATATTTGGAGTTAGGCTTTTACTTGATTCATAGAAGATGGCCTTTTTGTTTCTCATGTTTCAATATTGAATGCCTTTCACAACTTATTAGTCTTTTATAAAATATTCACGTATCCTATGGCATTTGGAACACAACTGACTCATGTGTTCTGAATATCCTACTCAGTTTTCCATGGAATAAGTTTTGTCTTAACCTGAGGCCCTCTAAAAATCACAATCATGTCACTTAGTCTGTGTTAGTCTCAGAGACCCCAGAACCTCTGCTTCCTTGATAAAACCAGTAAGCACATTTTCCAAACTCATGCAAATGTTTTTGATTCTCACAATCATTTTATTCCTGGCCTTACTTAGCTTTCAGTTGATTACAAACATTTTTGGTACCAGTCTAAAATCACTTGGTAAAATCATTTAAAGCATTTAGGACACTTTGGTCTATTTCTGGGTAATTATTCCAACAAATAGAAAAATAACTGACTCTTAAAAGAGTAATGGAAAACAACTATGTAGCTCTCACTGGGATTGAACAAGTACTCTGCAAGTTTTAAATACTAATAAATGCTGGAAATAGCATTTATTCATGCATTAGCCAAGAAGAAAAAAGTAAGTCTTGTGGCAGCAGTTGTAATTAGTTATCAGACTTTCCATAAGTCCGTGTAAGCTGGGTCTAAGGTCATTCCTAATTAGTCAAATTTGTGTGGATTTCCAAGTATCAGTTGGTCATAAAAGGACTCTCTTCTAGACACTTAAATTACTATAGAGTTTTACACATCTTACCTGTTATCATGTCTAACAAACTGTCAATTGTGAATTAAATCAGCATGAAATCAGAACTTTTCAGAAACTTTAAAAATGTACTAGTTTCTACATGTGTACGAATCATTTACAATACTCAGGTTTAAATGGCCCATAAGTTTCAGACATAACATTATTGACTTCAATTTTTCCTTGTTCTATTCATGGCTTAGTCAATAATTCCCATTCAATCAGAAAAACTTTCCCTACCTCCAATTCAATTTAAGATCCCCTCTGGAGCTGCTTCCTTGGGCTATACTCTTTTATTTCTGCTCGACTCTATTCATCATTGTATTTAGTGCCTAGCATAGACCTCAAATGGATTCTGGGGGGGGGGGGAAATTCCTGGTTCCTTTTTGCGAAGACTCTGAGAAACATGTAGTGCCCCTTTTGCAAAGGTAACTAAATGAAAAGTGAGGACAAATTCTATATCCATTTTGGCATTACAGATATCTCAACCAAGCAATGCTCAAAAAGAAATGTGTAACTATTAGTGAGGAGGGTTGTGTGGTGGTAGAAGATGAGAATGCGGGCAGGGAGGGACAGCAAGTTCGTAGGTGGCTGTTCATGGCCCCTCTCTCCAGTGAAATGTACAACTGAGGAACACCTGCAGAAACTGAATGAACATTTTGATGGCATATAGAACAGAGCCAAAACCATTTTTTTTTTTTCCAGGTTATCTATATCACCTACATTAAGAAGCACAGGGCATGAAAAACTAAAGATCCAACTGTGAAATTGTGAGACAAAAAAACAAAACAAAAATAAAACAACAACAAAAAACAGTATCAGAAATGATCCCTAGAAATCTAACTTTCCTTAAAAGCTATTGTTCCAAAATATTCTATGTAATAACTACTGTTAATCTGTTAATGTGTTCCTAGGGACAATGATACATTTGCAGACATAATCCCCAAACATGAAACTTCACTAAAATTGTATTTCTCCACTCTTCCCTCATACTTATATTAACATTCAAATATGAAAGTAGACTTAAGGATACTATGACTTATGTGTGAACATATGACAGGTTGTACCAAGATGGCCCTGCTTTTGATTCTAGCCACAGGTTCTTACTTTTTCAATAACCCTGGAAAATAAATATTTGAGTTACAATCTATAATAAAGTCCCTCTATATTTGTTGTTAGTTTTAATCACCTTTTGCTTGCCTGCTTAGTTCCTTTAACTCTTAGATGTTGCACCTGGAGATTCTTACTTACTTTATGATATAAGTTTATATACCCTTTAATTGAAAGCAAACCGCCTTAGATAATCCTGTGACAACAATGTTACAAGGTCCACTTTCCGTTAAAAGGCAAATAGAAATATTAGGCTGTTCTCTAAAATGAAGAAAAACACATAAAAAATACTGTAATCTACCACTCCATTTCCTTGATCAAAGATAAAACTCCACAGCACAAAAATGCCTCTTTGTGTGTCTTTTTCCCAAGTGGGGGTGGGAGAATATAAGGAGTTATAGTTGTCATAGTTCTCAGTGATTATCTTCTTGTAAGACATTCTGCTCAAAGATTTTAAATTGTTTTTATATTCAGGTTACTAACTATTTCAACTTGATGCCAATATTTTGTCTAATATCTTAATTATTATGCATTAAAAATACAAGTAAAACTGAATATAGTGAAAGGAACATATATCTCAGTCTTAAGCAGTGTTTGCTATTTTTATATGGAAATTAAAATGAATTTGCAAAATGACAAGGAAAAAAGGTGACATAAGAGAATGGTTTCAAGGTAATATAAATTTTTTAAGATACCTTCATTGTTTTATTGATTTATATGTGGTACTGGGGATGGAACCCAGGGGTGTTCCTCCTGCTATAGCCCCAGCCCTTTTTTATTTTGAAACATGCTTGCTAAGTTACAACACTCTGATCTTGAACCTGTGATCTTCCTGTCTCAGGACTGTAGGTATGTTATTACGTATTAGGTATGAATTAGGATGATAGGTATGTGCCACTACACATGGCTTTTTTGTGATTTTAAATAGCAGTATGAAAACTGATCATAAAGAAAACATGGTCTATTCCTACATGACTGTGGATGACAAATGAATGGCAAACCTTGGAGGTTCTGCAGTATACAGTCTGCATGGATGGACTTCAGAGCTGCATGCACCAACTCAAAGGACTGGGAATGGAACCCAGGGGCATTCTACCTCCGAGCTACACCTCCAGCCCTATTTTTTATTCTGTATCTTTAAACAGGGTCTGCGTTGCAAAGGGCCTCACTAAGTAGCTGAAGCGGTCCTGTCTCAGCCTCCCAAATGCTGGGATTACAAGCGTGTGCCACCACGCCTGGCTTCAAAGGACTCTTAAAAAGAAAACATGCAAAACAGTTATTGTTGATGGAATTGTTAGTGTAACAAAAGCTCAAAAGTTGGCTATGTCTCTAAAAAACTACTGAGACATTTCAGTTAAAAAGTTAATATCACAATCATTAAACTATAGAAGACCAACTGGAAATATTTTTCTAAGCACCCAGTAAGTTTCCAAATAATCAGAGCAGAAAAAGCTTCCAAGATTAAAATTTTAAATGCAAAAAATGGAGGGATACCCCTTTGGGATAACACCCAGTTTCTTTGGTTTTTAGGGAAAAACCAATAAGCCTCCAGGACTTTGTGTTGTAGTTACAAAATTAAAGACACTAACGCAAATAGTTCTCATCTTAACCCTATCAAATAGAACTTACTAGTCAAAAAACATAATGTCTGGTATGCACATGGTAGGGCCTCAAAATATGGTTTTATTTTGGGTAAGCCTTATACATATGTAAAGATGTACAAGTGTTTGTTATTTCATGGGCTGTTGTTTTGTCTCCAACAATTAGATTTCATGTAGCTAGCTCTAAGACCAAATTTTTGGAGCATGTATCATTACCAGCTTTCTTTCTGCCAAGTCTCAATATAAAGTGAACAAAACAAAAAGCCATATATTTATATGTGGCCATATTAATAATTAACACGAGACAGCATATCACTAACCAAATATTCAAACTACTGTTGGAAGACATTTTCTAAACACTGATTTTTAAGTACAAAGAGTTTAATGGTCTTGTAAACCTATCTGTTCATTGTTGTTAAAAGATGATCCATCTTGCCACTAATTTAAAAAGACGATTTTTCTTTTGATGGGAAAGTCATTTAAGGATAAGAAAGTTTTGTTATTAATATGGTGAATACCCCTTTCTTATGTTTCAACCCTTTCCCACCAGAGTGTGAAAAGTGAATAAAGACAGCAACGTTTTTTAGAAAGTTAACTTATATTAAAAATATTTTGTATATAAACAATTTTAATACTACAAAGTATTTCAATACAAAGCAGTTCAAATATTAACTGTTCTTTAAACTGTTAAACTTTATTATAAATTAAAATTTCTTTACAAAAAAATTGCACATAATATTTGACCACTCTTAGGTTCTGATGCACTGGCATTTGCAATAGTTTCTTTAATCTTCAAGTTAAACAGTCTCAGCAAGGAGTCCAGAACGTAGAAAGGGCAATAAACAACCCTGATAGTAACATTCAAGTGCAACTAGCAGACTTGTGGCCATGGCAGTTACACTTTCCTTAAGATGGACTGCTTAAGTTTTAAATCCTGAAATGAAGAATCTCAAAAGATTTAAAAAGGAGGAACTAAAAGGGACTGCCTGCTTTTTTACTGTAAACACAGCCCTGAAAATTAAATCCCAAACAAGAATCTCTCAGGCATCAGAGAGTGTCAAGTGAATCAGGAATAGCACAACATAAAGGGAGAAAGTAAAAAAACAAAAACAAACAAACAAACAAAAAAAAAAACAAAGTAAAATTAAAATAAATGTCAGTCACTTTGAGGAGCTATACTTACGTACATGATGTTATGAGAATCTGGCAGGGCCTAGAAGCAGGCCAAACAGGAAGTTCATTTATCCAACCGAAGAGGATCATGTTCATTGCTTCTGGTTTTGTGGACAAGATATTGTACGGGACTTGATATGATCAATAATGCTTGTCTGCCTTACGCAGACCTTAGCCAGGGATCAGCCTAATCTTGAAGAATCATTCAAATAATTTTGGCAATTATTATAAGGACTTAGAACTGACTGCACCCAGTGTTCAGTGATTCTTGCTTTCTGTTTTGTAACTGTTTAAATTTAAGAGCTCATTTAGGCTGACTCCAATTTCTTGGCACTTGGAAACTAGTTTTCTCAGGTTATCAGTTTTACCTCCTTCTGATGCTTCAAACAAGAGTTGCTGTAAAAGACAGGGAAGCAGAGAAGTAAGACATAGCTAGAGATTGAGCATTACCACATCAATGGATATGGCACATGCAGAAAATTTATAGGAAAACATCAAGGTAAAATAAAAGATAAAAAGCATTACATCTTTCCACAGTGATGCACAAAGAGGTAACTTCTGTAAGGCTCTCTGATACAAACGGTGGACCTATAAGATAGATACACACACGATTCCATCAGAAAACATGATGAAAAACACCTTCATCATCCTGTTTAAAGTGGTGGGTACTTAACAAAATACTAGTATTCAAGATAAAATGGAGGTGTTTAATTTTGGAGTTTCCAGATTTAGAATTCTTGAAATGTTAACTTCTATGCTTTAATCTTTTTAAAATGAGAAGTCAACAAAAGGGGTAGAAATAGCTAAAAGAAAGAGAAGCAAAACAGTGACCCATCTGATATTCAGTTATGGCTTACCTCTCTTTGTCCCTTTAGAACAATCTCAGCAGCAATGGCTCTAAGGGGGGGAAAAGGAATATAGAAAAGGGAAAAGAAAAATTTATATATCTTTGAACAAAATGAAATGCCACCACTGGCAGAATACTGACTGTGAGTACAAAACTTCCTGAAAGTAACAGGCTACACTTCCAAGGAGGGTAACCTACAGTGAAAAGAAAAATTCAACAATTTTTATCAACTTTACAAGAATAAAAGAGACCAGTGTTTTGAACATAATTAACGTTCATAGAAAAAAACAAAAATAACAAAAACAAAAACCAACCAAACAAAAAAAACCCCTCATCATTACTAGTGAAAAATACTTGGCCCTAACACCTTTAGAAGAAATCAGACTCTACCAGGAAAATCCCACATTTTAAAGAAGACAGTCTTAAAAATGTCTATACTATACTTATTTGATAATAATATTATTATCTAAATGTTTTCCTTCAGAAAAAATTAAAAATCTATCTTTTTTTGCTTTTTGAGTTAGCTCTTAAATGAGCACTCACACTTTTGGTACTGAACTGCAGTAAGTTAAGTGCCAAAAACAAATTTAAGTGAGAAATCTGTCCAGAAAAAAAAAAAATATATATATATATATATATATAGATGTCATTTCAGATTTACCTGTATGGAGCAAATCTTATAAATAAAAGCAATAGCTATAAAAACATGTACACGATTGTTGCATTACATTTTCCAGGTGGCCAGGCATGTTGGGATATTATATGTAAACATCTTGGCTTGAAGTTTCAGAATTTGAACATTGCTTTCTTCCCATTCGTGCTGAAGTAGCCTGTAAAGCACATTCAGAAAAATGAACAAAGCACTGAAAGTGCAGGGGACCCCAAATGTGCTCTAAGCAGAAAGTCTGATGAGGTATAAAGTTTGGTCAGTTAGCAAATATTTGTAGGAGGCCTCTCACAAGAATTACCCTAGGATAAGAAATGTGCAAACTACAAGACATCCTAGATTTATGTTTTAATGAACTAAAATAGGCCCATGCATTCCTGCAGAATCAAAAGCATTCTCTCCAAATAAGACTTCTCTCTACCCCAAACTAAAATAAGTAATGATTTGACATATTAATGCAATTTCCTGATATTTTCTTTTATAGAATAGCTCAACTTGAACTAAAATGTAAATATACTAAGTTCTCTCCTCTGAGAAAAATAAAATGACAAAGAGAACCACAAGGAAATAAATAATCAAAAACACACAAGTGAGGATTTACCAATAAAACCAACAAACCACCTATATTCTAAAATGCCTATCATGTTAAAAATTATTGCAAATGCAATCACATTTTCTATTTAATGTTTTACTAAAGATGATGTTTCATCATTCAAATTTCTATTTACAAGCTAATATGCTTGCTAAGAAATATAATTATAAAACACTATGATTAGTTTTGTCACAACCTTTGGCCTTGAGTGCTTTTTTTAAATTCATGCCATTTTGCCCATATACATGCTGAGATGTAAATACTTTAAAAGATAAGGAAATATTTGGTAAATACTTTTAAGTATCTTATGAACTATAAAACAAACTTAGGATTGATGCAAAGATACAACTGATACAGTGGGAATGAGTGCACAAGTAGAATCCCAAGCTAAGTACGCTAAAGTACCATTCTAAATTAAAAACAGTTCTTGAGGGTGAAAATACGTTTACTCTATCAGAGTAGAGAAATCTCCTTATTCTATTTGAATGCATCAAAGCCCTAGATCAGTGCTTCTCAAGTATGATTTTCAGAGCTCAATTTAGGGAATTTTTTTTTTTTTTTTGCAGGTCTGGGGGTGGAACCCAGGGGCATTTGACCTCCGAGCTACACCCCCTGCCCTATTTTTAATTCTTTATTTTGGAACTGGGTCTCACTGAGTTGCAGGGGGCCTCACTAGGTAGCTGAGGCTGTCCGCGAACTGTGATCCTCCGGTCTAAACCTCCCAAATGCTGGGATTACAAGCGTGCGCCACCACGCCTGGCTGGGAATCTGTTTTTAAAAAGCATTCCAGAACATTCCAATGCATACAGATATTTGAGAGCAACTGCACTATAAAAATATGAAAACTTCTTTAGTTATTCCCTTATCATGTAAAACCAATTTATTGCTTATAATGCACATTAAGGATAGACAGTGTGTGCTTAGATTAACTTTACTTCAATACACACACACTCCCTAGTTTTCTGAAGTGAGTATATATTTTTATACTGGACTTTGCAGGAATAGCTAACAATGGCTTAACAGTTCTGGAATTAAAGTGGTATGTTCCCAAAAAGAAACAGTGAAAATACTGTTTTATCAAGTTTTCAAGAATAATTTTATATGAAGAGTCTAGAATACTGATATGAGGACCAGAAGAAATATATTTTTTTTTCTCCTTACCTCAGTGCAAGTCCAGAATTAGTTGGCATAATTGAGCAAAACCGTTCCAAGGTTTTAGAATGCTGGGTCTTTGGAACACAGCTCAAATAAAAGAAAATAACCTGTAAAGGTTAAGGGGAGGAAAATGAATGCAACCAAAATGTGAAATCCAATTACCTATATGTTTTAATGAGAAAACCAATGTTCTTTTTAATACATGAATGTATAAATCGTAATAATGTATGATGCTGTTATCGTTCCTACCATTAATTATATTAGTGACTTTCCAAATATGAATTAGAAATATGGTCTAGTGATGAGAGCCAGGGCAGAACACTGACAAGAAGCCAGGAGTCCAGGTTTTCATTTCTGAGGCTACCTTTACTTGCTGAATAGTAGGGCAAGTCATAGGATTAATAATACCTGCCACATCTTGCTCATGGAATGCCCGTGTGTAAATGACTTAATGTCCATAAAAGTGGTTTGAGATCCTGGGATAAAGAATGGTATAGAGGTACAAAGCATAATAATTGGTTATCCTGATTAGCAACAAAACCAACCACCAAAAAAGATAAACATGTATGTTTTAGTGTACATTGATCTTTTGACTTACTCTGACTGAAAGGGATCTCAGAAAACAAAAACTCTTTGCTTCATTACCTATAATAAGATCCCCTTTTATAAACATAAAATTAATCAGATTCTACCCTTAAAATTCTAAATGACACTGATTTTAGTTTTTTATGCTATGTATAGCTTTATTTTGACAAAATATTAACAAAGACTAGTTACAATGGATAAGCACATTTTTACTTATTTTGGAGTTTTGAAATTTTTCAGTTAAAAATTTTCAACTACTCAAATAAAACATTACAGATATTTTCACCATATAATCCTTTGTTTGCTTTCCCTTCAATCTAAAATGAATGTTAACATCCCTTCAATTTTGCTTCAATGCTAAAATTTTTTCTATATAGCAATCAATGTGCCTATTTTATCTTAATTTGGCCTTGTAATGCACTGTTGCTCGACTTTGAAGAGATAAGAATCATAGTATAAAATAATAGTAAGTGCTAGGAAAGTGGTACTAGGAAAAGCTCTTGTTATAAAATCCTTTGGCTATCATTTTAAGCTTCCTTGATTTAGTACAAACATCTAAAGAAAAAAAGTTTTAAGTTCTTACCCTATTATGAAATTCATAGTTGGACCAGTAATCAGCACTGCTAAAAGGAATGGGGTATCGGGCAGGGACTGTAACCAAACATCTATTCACTAAATCAGTAAAAAATTTGAATTCTTGAATTTTGTTTTTGGATCCAGCAGCTCTATTATTGGCAAAGACCAGATAACTGTCAAGAGAAAAATATTATAACTTACAATAATTAAGCCAGTAATTCTCTCCCCAAAATAGTCTATCACCATTTGCTCCATCATATCCCCTTATTCCAAAATCTTTTTCTCTTTTCTTTCTTTCTTTTTTTTTTTTTCTTTTAGTACTGAGGATTGAGCCCAGGGCATTCTACCTTTAGGCTACACCCAAAGCCCTATTATGTTTTTTATTTAAAAACAGGGCCTCACTAAGTTGTGAAGGGCCTCGCTAAGTTGCTGAGGCTATCCTCAAACCTTCGATCCTCCTGTCTCAATCTCCCAAGTACCGGAATTACAGCCATGCACCACCATGCCCAGTTCCAAAATCCCTTTAAGAACAAAACTTACTCCATCCAAATTTTCTGTACTATATCAGATCTCATGGCCACACCTAATGCTGCCTCATATGCTTCCACAGTGTCTTTAATACTTGATTGAAGAGGATGACAAAGGCTGTTTAGAAATGAAGAAAAATGTTGTCTACAGGTCAACTTTATTAGGTAAAGAAATGACAGCGTGTGTGTGTGTGTGTGTGTGTGTGTGTGTGTGTGTGTGTGTGTGTGTGTAATACCAGAGATTGAACCCAGGGGCATTGTACCTCCGAGCTACACCCTCAACCCAATTTTTTTATTCCTTATTTTGAAACAAGGTCTAAGTTGTGAAGGGCCTCACTAAGTAGCTTGAGGCTGGCTGTGAACCTGTGATCCTCCTGTCTCACCCTCCCAAGTATTGGGATTACAAGCTCTATGCCTGGTGACAATGTATAGTTTAAACATTATAAATATTATTACAATGGAATCCTTTTTCTGATCTTTCTTCTTTAGTAGTAATAAACTTTAGCATCTCTTCAATTCTGCTTCAATACATTTAAACATCGGGTTAATTTTAACATGGTATAATTTAGTAATGAATAGCAAATGCAAGCCTAGTATACAACATTTCTCTCCATGGTGAATAATGGCTCACCAGTAAATCAGCCACAAATAAGGAACTTGGTGGTTAAATATGTCATCCTCAAAATTCCCTTTACATAAACGGGCTGGAATGTCAATTGGTCCTGGGACATTTAAAAGATAGCTGGAAACAAACAAACAAATATATATTGTATGAAATTATACCTATGCACAGGTGGATTACAAATGCTTTTTTAAAATCCTGAGTTTCACCTTAATGGAAGTCTTTTTATTAAGGAATAAATTTTTTTCATATATATATACATTTCTTCCATAACATCTATAGCATCATATACTTAATCAGAATTTTATTGTTTTACACCTACATGAATAACTTTTTTTTTCTTAGGTACTGGGGATGGAATCCAGGGGCATTCTACCTCTGAGCAACACCTCCACCCCTATTTTTTATTCTTTATTTTGAAACAGGGTCTCAACTGAGTTGCAAAGGGCCTCACTAAGTAGCTGAGGCTGGCTTCAAACCTGCTCAATCTTCCTGTCTGTCTCTCAAATGCTGGGATTACAAGTGTGCACCACCACACCTGACTAACCTCACTTTTATTATTTTTTTGTGGGGCTGGGGATGGGACCCAGGGGCATTTGACCTCTGAGCTACAACCCCTGCCCAATTTTTTATTCCTTATTTTGAAACTGGATCTCAATGAGTTGCAGAGAGCCTCACTAAGTAGCGAGGCTGTTCACGAACCGAGATCCTCCGGTCTCAGCCTTCCAAATGCTGGGATTACAAGCGTGCACCACCATGCCCAGCTCACTTTTAAAATAAATTTTAATTTTATCCCCCAAATTAAACAAAACACCAAAATCATCTAATTAAACTTAGTTAAAAATTCAAAACAAGACTACCAAATATCTAGAATTTTCTCATAAAATCTATACTTTCTTTAGAAAAAATAAAAGTCCATTAAGATTTAGAAAACATGGATTCTGAAAATCTTTCACTTACACACACACACACACACACACACACACACACACATTTTAATTTTAGATATGCTATCAAATTATGCTCTATAACACACTGGCCCCCAAGACACTTGTCAAAAAGAGGTCCATGATCAAATAAAGTTGGCAAATACTATGACTTATAGCCCCTTTTGAAAAGCCACAATACATATTAGGATATTAAAGACTCTTAAGATATCGGCCATGGTAGCACATGCTTTTAATCCCACCATTTGCGAGGCTGAGACAAGAAGATCGCAGTTTACGAACAGCCTTAGTAACTTAGGCCCTTTGCAACTCAGTGAGAACCTGTTTCAAAATAAAGAATAAAGCCGGGTGTGGTGTATATGCTTGTAATCCCAGCATTTGGGAGGCTGAGATAGAAGGATCCAGGTTCACAGACAGCCTTAGCTACTTAGTGAGGCCCTTTGCAACTCAGTGAGACCTGTTTAAAAAAAAAAAAAAAAAAAAAAAAAAAAAAAAAAAAAAAAGGACTGGGAGGTGTAGCTTGGAAGTAGACTGCTTCTGGGTTCCATCACAGTACTGCAAAAAAATAAATAAATATAAAGAATAAAAAATAGGGCTGGGGATATCACTCAAGAGGTAGAATGCCCCTGGGTTCCATTCCCAGTACCACCAAAAAAAAAAAAAAAAAAAAAAGACTCTAAGAATGTATATGTAATACTTACCAGCATTTTGTTGTTGTTGTTGTTGTACTAGAGATGGAACCCAGAGGCATTCTACCTCTGACTGACAATCACAGGCTGAATTTTTATTCTTTACTTTAAAACAGGGTCTCATGCTGGGTGTGTGGTGCACACTTGTAATCCCAGCATTTGGGAGGCTGAAACAGGAGGATCATGGTTTGTGGACAGCCTCAGCTACTAAGTGAGGCCGTTTCAAATTAAAGAATAAAAAATAGGGTTGGGTTATAGCTCAGAGGTAGAATGCCCCCAAGTTCCATCTCCAGTACTGAGGGGGAAAAAAAAAAAAAAAGAAAGGTCTGAGTTGCAAAGGGCCTCACTAGGTAGCAGAGGCTGTCTGCAAACTGCGATCCTCCTGTTTCAGTCTCCCAAATGCTGGGATTACAAGTGTGCGCCATCACTCCCAGCTTCAAGAAATACACACACACACACACACACACACACACACACACACACACACACACTTTTTTGGTGGCACTGGGGTTGGAACCCAGGGACTTTCTACCTCCGGGCTATACTCCCAGACCTATTTTATATTTTATTTGGAAACAGGGTCTCACTAAGTTGCTGAGAACCTAAGTAGCTGAAAGCTGGCTGCAAGCCTGCACGATCTTCCTGCCTCAGCCTCCCAAGTGCTGGGATTATAAGTGTGCGCCAACACACCCTGCTCAAGCACAATATTTTTTAAATGAAATACACTGATCTGAAAAATGGCAATCTAGTATAATAATTTACATGGGAGTTCAAAATGAATGAAGGAAAAAAAGTTTGAATGGATTAGACAGGATGGGGAGCAGGGCAAACACAAGACATAGGACATATTGGTGTTAGTTATCATCCTAACTTATCTTAACTAGCACATTACCATGTAACTTCTAAGGACTTTAGTTTCCTCAGCTGAAAACTGAGGTGGGTCAAAAGAGATGACTTCCAGTATAATGTATAAAATTTTACAATCCCTACACTAACTTCAGTGAAGTTAACAAATTCCCAAAGGAATTCCTTGGTTTCTCTTAATCTTCAATATGATTTGAAGTACATTGAGATGATCTCTTCTAGTTTTTTCTGCCTGTCATTTTTAAATTAAATGTTACATAGAAAGAGTTAATAGAATTTGACTCCAGGTAAAAAATTACAGTGCTAAAGTATTTTGCTTTACAATTTCTTTTTTCTTTTTTTTCTTTTTTTTGGTGGTACTGGGGTTCCTGGAAGCCCTTCTACCTCCGGGCTACACTCCCAGACCTATTTTCACATATTTTATTTCGAAACAGGGTCTCCTAAGCCAGCGCGCGCGGCTGGCTTCGAACCTGCGCAATCCTCCTGTCTCTGCCTCCCAAGCGGGGGAATTATAAGCGTGCGCCACCACGCCCGGCTTGCTTTACAATTTCTACTCATAAAATTTAAAAAGTATTGCCGGGCATGGTAGTGCACGCTTGTAATCCCCGCGCTTGGGAGGCAGAGACAGGAGGATCGCGCAGGTTCGAAGCCAGCCGCGCTGGCTTAAGAGACCCTGTTTCCCAATAAAAATATAAAATAGGTCTGGAGTGTAGCCCTAAGGTAGATGGGCTTCCAGGAACCGCAGTACCACCAAAAAATAAAAAAATAATAAAAAAAATTTAAAAAGTAATTTGAGGATGAGCGCCCTTGCTTATTAGCAAGTGGGCAAAAATAAAAGAGTGAAACTTAGCCGGGTGTAGTGGCACACACTTGTAATCCCCTCATTTGGGAGGCAGAGACAGGAGGATCAAGCAGGTTCGAAGAAAAAAAAAAAGTGAAACCTTTTGTTTTGTTTTTTGTTTTTTTGGTTTTTTTTTTGGTGGTACTGGGGTTCCTGGAAGCCCTTCTACCTCCGGGCTACGCTCCCAGACCTATTTTTATATATTTTTAGTTGGAAACAGGGTCTCTTAAGCCAGCATAGCTGACTCCAAACCTGCGCGATCTTCCTGTCTCCGCCTCCCAAGCATGGGGATTACAAGTGTGCGCCACCACGCCCAGCAAGAGTGAAACTTTTAAATCAAGCCTTGGGCTTGATATCTACTCTCCCAAATTTTAAAAAAATGTAAATGTTTTGAATCTATTAAGAGATTTTATTAATAAACTGATTATATTTGTAAATGTGTGTATATATATATATATACACGCACACAACATATATATATAAGCAATGCCAAAAATTATTTCCTCTATTGTCATTCTCCTCATATCTGACTCAAAAGACTTTCTAAATTAACCAAATTGTACAATCTTTGTGTAGAACAGGCTTTAATATTATCTAAATGAACTGAGAATGGGCTTTTTTACTAACTCGTGGTGAATTATGAGTTAACTATTCCACAAAAAAATTTAATGAATCAAGATGACCTAGTAATAAACAATGAGAAGCGTTGGAGATAACTTTTCATATTTTTATTGATATTTTTTCTGCTTAATTAAGCTGATATCAAGAAGATCTAAAGACTTTTGATTAGTTACTAAGGCAGAAACTGGCAGCAGCATCTCTTAAGCTAAACCAATTACTTCCATGCCCAAGGGAAAACCAGAACTAGGAAGTCTGTGAAGATTTTGGTTTGGCCTTGAATTTAGTCCTTTGTGTAAATTCGAAAAGGCTAAAGCAATTTTATTAAAATGGATATAGGGAAGGTAATAATCTCTAAATTCCTTATAGAATAGTTTTAAGTTTTTTTCTATTAACTGTGGCGTGTGTGTGTGTGTGTGTGTGTGTGTTTCACTGGGGGCAGAACCCAGGGGCACAGCGGCATTCAACCTCTGAGCTACACCCCAGTCCTATTTTTTTCTTTTACTTTGAAACAGGCACTCACTAAGTTGCTGAGGCGGGTCAAGAACCTGAAATCCTTCTGTCTCTGCAGGCCAAGTACTGAGATTACAAGTGTGCAACACTACGCCTGGCTTAACTTGCATTTAAAAGTCTTGTTGGTAAACTATTGATCTACATGCAGCATAGCAGAATTTCAGGAAGGGCAACTAAAATCACTAGCTAACTGGCTACCACAAGAAGACAAGATGTAATTCTGGAAAAGAACAGTAACCTCAAATAAAATTGTTTACACAAAAATACTGGAGTAGATGGACCACTTAACAAAATATGGCTTTTTGATTTTTTTTTTTTGGTTGTGGTACTGGGGGTGGAACCCAGGGGCTTTTGCTATACTCCCAGACCTATTTTATACTTTATCTGGAAACAGGGTCTCACTAAGTTGCTGAAAGCCTAAGTAGCTGAGGCTGGCTTTGAACCTATGCAATCCTCCTGTCTCAGCCTCCCAAGCGCTAGAATCACAAGCAAGTGCCACCACGCCCGACTATAAGAAATGTTTTAAGGAGACTTCCGGGAAGATGGCGACCGAGAAGAGCGGGGCTTAAGAGCCCCGCTAACAACAAATCTCCATTACCACAAAATCAGCGCCTTTCAAAGCCAGAAAACAACATCACCAGAGAAACAAAAAAAATCACCAGGCTCCAGAAAGCGGACTGAAAACAGAGCCACAGAGGAGATCCTCACGCCCGAGGACGCGGCAGACGCAGCAGCAGCGCCATTCTGCTGGCGGCACCAGCAAATTCACGGGACGGCCACAGCAGGCCAAGGGGAGCCGCTGCGGAACAGCCAGGCGGGATTTCTCGGCGCAGAGGACATCTAAAGCTCCCAGTGGCTGAGCTCAGCACACGCTGCAGGAATTCAGAGTGGAAATCAAAACCAAGAAAAAAAAAAACGCCAGCTCAACAGCCGAGGGCGTAGCAGCGGCGCCATATTGCCACCGGCAGCAGCAGCACCGAATTCACCGAATTCAGTACAGCTACACCTGCGTACTCAAGAACAGTGAGTCAAATTGCGGGCCACAGCGGAGAAATCCCAGTACTGTATTCACTGGGACTTGACCCAATGGGAGAGGGGCGGTGGCAGTGATATCACACCATAGGAGAACATGCAACCTGGCACCCTCCACAGTCTAAAGCAGCCTCTATCGACTCTCTGGGTCAGAGACTCTGTGATACAACCCAGTAAAGGAGTAGTGGGGTCTGAGATACTACTGACTCGAGATCCAGAACACCTTAAATGAAGTCATAGTGACCCAAGGGAAGAACCCAGAGAAGGAACAAACTTCCGAAATCATGGGAAAGAGGAATAATACTGGAGCAATGAATGCTCACAACCCCACAACATCAGAACCCGATAAAACAGAAATTCAGAGATTTCTAGAAGATCAAATCAGGAAAATAACTGTAGAAATAATAGAGGTGCTTCGAAAAGAACTCAGAGAGAGCCAAAAAGAGATAAAGGATGCAATTAATGAAGTAAAGGCCTCAATTCAAAGCACAAACAACCGATTAGAACACATGGAGAACAGAATCTCACTCTTAGAAGATGATCATTCCAAAAATGAACGCATAGTTTCTAATCTAGGAAAAAATATCCGACAGCAGGAATCTGATATTGAAGAAATATGGGCCCATTTTAAGAGAGCTAACCTAAGAATAATTGGAATAGAGGAGGAGAAAGAAAGTGAAACCAAAGGGATCAACAATCTCTTCAAGGAAGTAATAGCAGAAAATTTTCCAAAAATAGAGCAAGAGGTTGATAAACAGGTCCAGGAAACTTATAGAACTCCCTTTAGACAGGATCAGAGAAGAGGATCCCCACGCCACATAATTGTCAAAATGACCAATGTGGAAGCCAAGCAGAGACTCTTAAAGGCAACAAAAACAAAGGGCCAAGTGACATTCAGAGGCAAACCAATTAGAATCACTCCAGACTTCCCAAACCAAGTTATGAGAGCCCGAAGGGCTTGGAGTAACATATTCCCAATTTTGAAAGAAAACAACTTCCAGCCAAAAATTTGCTACCCAGCAAATCTATCAAATTAGATGGAAAAATAAGAAGCTTCCATGACAAACAGAAACTGAAGGAATTTATGTCTTCAAAACCAGAACTAGAGAAAATACTCAAAGAGATTAACTACAAAGAAGAAATAGGTAACACACATCAGAACTAGAGAAACAAGATTTTCCATCCAACAGACAACTAAGATTGGTTATCTGTGGTGATTCATTATTTATGTTAGTCTTTTAACTATCTCTAAAGGCTATTGTTTGCCTTTATTGTTGTTAATTTTTAGGATTTCTAGTTGGAATATTAATATACCTTCAGATATAGCATTTGGAAATATTTTATCCCATTCTATTAGTAACTTTTAACTCTGTTTACATTGTCTTTGGATATACAATATTTTTTTATTTTTTAGGGAGTTTGTATACTCTTCTGTTGCCTGTGCCATTGAAGTCATAACCAAGAAATCACTGCCAATTTCAATGTTGTGAGGTTTTATGACCCAGATTTTCTCCTAGAAGTTTATAGTCTTAAGATTTATATTTAGGTCTTTTATCTATTTTGAGTTAATATTTGTATATGGGATTAGGTAAGGGTCCAATTTTATTCTTTTCCATGTAATTATTATTTTTCAACAATATTTAGTTAAAAGATTATTATTTCTACCACCAAATGTTCGTGGAAACCTTGTCAAAAATAACTTGACAATATAGGGAAGAATTTAGGTCTAGGCTTTTATTTAACTCCAATGGTTTATATATCTGCCTTTAGAATAGTACTACACTGTTTCAATTATTGTAGCTTTATATGGTTTGAAATCAGAAAATATATATCTTCTAGCTTTGTTCTTTTTCAAGATCGTTGTGGGTACCTAGAGTCCATATTCCATATTAGGATAGATTTTTTTTCTGAAAAATAAATATATATGATAGTTTCACCTAAAAAATAGGAAAAATAGATTCCCTGGTAAGAAAGAAAGCAAAAAGAAATATTGAAATGTTATCTTTAAGTCATCAAAAGCTTGGTATCAGACAAATGAAACTGTTATGTGAGACTACCATTTTTAATTTTTGATAATTTGCTATAATACTAGATGTCAATCACTAAGCCAAGCATGGGAGGGGGGGATAGGGAGAGAATGGGGTGGGGATCGGGTGGGGGCTGACAGGGAAATGTGTGCATGTATGTCTACAAAAGTATGTATCCCACTATGATGTACGAATACAGTGCACCAATTAAAATAAAAAAAAAAAGAAATGTTTTAAGGAGATATTTATTTTTTTGTGTGATGCTGGCGACTGAACCCAGGAGCATTCTACTGCCAAGCTACTCCTCTAGCCCCCTGTTTATTTATTTCTGTGGTAATGGGGATGGAAGCCAGGGGCATTCTACCTATGAGCTAAACTCCCAGCCCTATTTTTTATTCTTTAATTTGAAACAGGGTCTCACTGAGTTGTGGAGGGCCTAAGTATCCGAGGCTGGCTGAGAACCGCGATCCTTCTGTCTCAGCCTCCCAAATGCTGGGATTACAAGCCTGCACCCACCACGCCCGGCTATTATTTATTTTGAAACAAGGTCTCACTCAGTTGTGGAGGCCTAAGAAGCTGACTGCAAACCCAGATCCTCCTGTTTCAGCCTCCAAGTACAGTGACTATAAGCGTGCGGCACCAAGCTTGGCTTAGAAGGTACTTAGATTAGGTCGTCCTCCTTTTGTCCTAACATAAAATATTTAAGGAAATCACAATGACTCCATCCTTTCTGGAGGGGAATACTGGGCACTGAATCAAAGGGCATTTTCTGCCTCTAAGCTATAGCCCCAACCTTTTTTTTTTTTTACTTTCAAACAGGGTCTTGCTAAGCTGATGAGACCTGCAATCCTCCTGTCTTAGCCTGCCAAGTACTGGAATGACAGGTGTACACTACCATACCTAGCTAAGTATTTTCTGTTGATGCTTTGGAACATAGCTATGCCCATTCATTTACGTACTGTATATGGCTGACTTTTGCCTTTTTACTATAACAGCATAGGTGAGTAGTAGTGACAGATAATATGGACTGCAAACTAAAAAAAAAAAATGTACTTTCTGGCTCTTCAGGGAAAATGCTCACTGACCCCTACAGAAAGTTAGCTGGCTTCTCTAAAAATCATTCTTCCTGGTATGCTGTAGCCTCTTAATAAATATGAAGTTATATGTGAGCAACTGAGAAACAGGTATGAAGCCTCAACTTCTTACTTAAGAAATTAACTCAGTACTTCAGAAATTAGAGAAGCTCTCTTTATACTAAAAAGAGGTTTAAATTCATTTTATATCACCAATCAAATAAACTCAAATTCATTTTTCAAAAATCATTGAGATTGCTTTAAGATAATTAGTCACTATATGCTATAGTATCAAGTGCTAAAATTAATAATAACAAAGTAAAGAATAAGCCTTTAATCCAAAGACTATAAAAGTATTTCACAACTTGCCTCAATTTTACTACTGTATTCTATCACCTTCATAACAGTTCTGTAAGTAGTGTTTAATTATAAAAATCAGTCCAAAATGTAATTCATATGCCAAAAAATGATCATCTTTCCACTAAGCTGTATTCTTTCTCATTCTTCTACAAATCAACAGTTCTATAACTTACCGGAATAGATCCGAGTTACTATACTTCTCAAACCCAGGTTTAAAGAAGGATGCAATAAATTTCCGTAAAAATGGAAGAAGATTATCACCTTGATTCTATTTAAAAAAAGGAAGGGGGGTATATACATCAGGCTCATGATGCTTAAATTCAAATGCTCCAAAGAACATAAAGGTCTTTAAAAGAAATCACTGCTCAGATTTTTGGGAGGGCAGGGGATAGAGTTTTTTGGGAGGGCAGGAGATAGAGTGCATAAATTTTGGACATATTCAGGTAATTTCTACTAACTGAATTAATTTTGAATTAATTCTAATTCATTAAACAATTTATCCACCACCACCACCGGGTCAAATACCATCCACCAATTATCTAGGGAACAGCTACCACATGTTTGGCACTGTAGTAGGTTTTAGCTATAAATATGAGCAAGAAATGGTTCCTGCCCCCAAGGAGGTCTTTAGTGTAGTATATAAAGCAACTATAAACAAAATTACAATGCACTGTAAGTGCAATGCTAGAATTTACACAAGGGGGAGAAGAAATGCCTAACACAATTTGCAAAGGGCCAAAGAACCAGGAAATGCTTCCTAGAGAAGTTACTGATAAGAAAATCTAAGACATAAAAAATCACACTTTTTTTTTTTACCTGCAAGATGAAGAATTTGCACATATGATAAAAAATCTCTGCATTTTGAGGATTTTTTTCAAATGCAGTAAGCCATACTGCTCTGGCTCTGTCATGCTGATTTGTTTGCAAGTACAAAGCAGCAAGGGCTTCCAATAATTGGCAGTTCATGGGACATGATTCCAACAAACATTTACAAAGCTCCACTGCAGCCTCGTACCTTAACAAGAAAAATAAATGACTAAACACATGAAAAGATCAATATTTAACACAGGAATAACTGACAATTAAGTTTACCTCTCTAGGAGCCGGTGCAGAACAATCATGTTTGTGTAAAGTGGAAGGCAGACTTCTACTCTTTCCTCAAGGGTAAGGCTCTCATCTGTACAAGCTTTTACGGCATCTACCCAAAAACATAAGAACGTAAATCAAACATAAAATCAAACATAAAACAAATTATCTGAGTGTTATTACAACTCTAAGAAACCAAAAGATGTCTTATCCCTTTGCTTGCCCATCATCTTTTTTCATCAGAACTCCTGGCTTGTACCCAAAGGAAGTATTTTCAGGTGTCGCCAAAGTCCCAAAATCCAATCTCTTACCCTTATATTCCTGTTAAGAACTATCCAACGTGAGCTGTTGCATCTAACAATGTTTTCAATTAAACAGTGTCTACCAGGTGTGGTGGTGCACACCTGTAATCCCTGTACTTGGGAGGCTGAGAAAAGAGGATCACACGGTGGATTGAGGACAACTCAGCAGGTAGAAACAACCTAGGAACAACCTAGGAAGACCCTGTTCCCAAATAAACAAAAAATCGGGCAGGGAATGTAGCTCAAAGGTAGAAGGCCTCATGCCGGGTGTGGTGGGGCACGCTTGTAATCCCTGCACTTGGGAGGAGGAGACAGGAGGATTGCGCATGTTCTAAGCCAGCCGCACTGGCTTCAGAGACCCTGTTTCCAAAAATTAAAAAAGTATAAAATAGGTCTAGGAGTGTACCCCGGAGGTAGAAGAACTTCCAGGAACCCCAGTACCACCAAAAGAAGGTAGAATGCCTTTGGGTTTAATTCCCATTACCACACAAAACAAAACCAACAAAAAAAAGAAGTGTCTCTGCAATTACCCTATATTTAAAAAACTCATCTCAAAAAAGAAACACAAAATGAATTGTTTTCATTTCATTTTTCCCTTATTGCTTTTTTTTTTTTTTTTTTTTTGGAAACAGGGTCTCTTAAAGCCAGCAAGGCTGGCTTCAAACCTGCTAGATCCTCCTGTCTCCGCCTCCCAAGCTCGAGGATTACAAGCGTGGGCCACCACACCCAGCTATTCTCTTTCTTAAAGAGCCTCTACTACCATACTTCCAAAGTTCTTGAAAATCTGGTATCATTTCTTTTAACAAAGCTTAATTTCTTCTATTTGTCTAGCACAAAATTCTCACTTTGATAAGAACTCTCTCTTCAAATTCCCATTTAAACCCACTACACAAATTCCTGTTTTGTTACTTTTAGTTACTTAGCTCTCCTAACAAAAATGTTTTTTCCTTACTGGGTTGTTCAACAAGTATTTATTAAGCACTTAATACATTACAAGGACTCATCACAGACCTCTAAGAAATAAAGAGATAAATAAGACAAGAGTCTCCATCGCTGAGTAGCCCTACTATGTCACATCATAGTACTGCTCCAAGTCCCAATTCTATGAAGCCTTCCTACAATAATCTCTTCCCTTTGGGTTCATGGTACCAAATAATTCTAAAATCACATACAGATCCTACTTTCTTTTGTAGAATACAGTTTATACTGCATACTAATGCACAGTTATATGGCTTTGTGTGTTTAATAATTGTGTTACATGCATTGATTTTGTGTGTGTGTGGGGCACTAGGGATTGAATCTAGGAGTATTCTACCTCTGAACTACACCACAGCTCTATTTTTTATTTTTATTTTGAAACAGGACCTTGCTAGGTTGATAAAAGTCTATTTGCTTAGGCTATCCTCAAACCTGCGCTCCTCCTATCTCAGCCTCCCAAGTACGGGAATTACAAGTATGGGCCACCATACCCAGCTAGTTCATGTATTAATTTTATCTTCTGGCTAGGCTATATACTTCTTTTCAGGAAAGAACAGGCTTTATGCCTTTTATGTCTTCAACAGCAGCTGCATCATTAAGAATATAATAGCGATCAAGTTAGTTGGTTGATGAAGAAAATATCCTTTTAAACTTCTACCTTAATGAACTGCTAAAAGGGAAAAAAAAGTACTAATGCTCTCTGATTCAATCAACTCATCAAACCTATATCCCTATATACTTAACGTGTTAAAATTATGTAATATAATAGTTTTTGGTTTTTATAGATACCAGCACCCATCTTATCCAATCCTTTCTAAAATATTTACACAATAAACTATGAAACTACAATATATGCATTTTTCCTACTTAAAGAAAAAGTTGAAAAATTTATATTTTAAATATTAATGTTATGATATATAAACGTTTATACTTACCTTCAAAAACTGCTAGCAACAGGTCAGGACTAGTCTTTACATCTTGAACTGCTTGCCATGGCATTACAAATGGTTCTGTGTTAACAATTCTTGAAGGATTTGCATTAGATGGATCATAAAATTTTGAAGGGAGAATGCTGAATTCAATAAGATGTATGTAGGCCAGCCATGCTAAACATCGATCAGTTGTTTTAAGGTATTCAGCTACGATTTCATCATTAGCCAATTTTAATGCATTCTAGGTAAAATAAAATAAAAATCTGAAAGTGTTTTGCAAATTACTCCTAGTCCTAAAATTCAAATGTAATATTTGTCAATTTCTTAGAAGTAGTTCTAAGTGAAAATTATGATAGCCACTAATTTTTAATGAAAAATCTTTATAGATGTCAATACCAAATTAACATAATTTTACTACTATCTTAAAGGTTATAGCATAATTAAAAATTACTTGTACATTTTAAGTGTCCTAATAATTAAAATCTAATATGATAAAAACAAAATAGTAAAAACATACCTAATAATATTTCCATTCAAATTTTATAAGGAAATAAAATCATAAAATTAACCAGTGTAATATATCTTACTAGAAAGTGGCAAAAGAAAGATTCAAATCCAAAGTCTGTGCTCTAATTTTTTTTTGGTACTGGGGATGGAACCTAGGACCATTTTACCTCCAAGCTACACCCCCAGCCCTACTCTTTTTAAATTTTGAAATAGGGTCTCGCTGAATTGCAAAGGGCTTCACTAAGTAGCTGAGACTATCTGCAAACCCTGATTCTGTCTCAGCCTCCCAAATGCTGCGATTACAAGCGTGTGCCACCATGCCCGGCTTGTATGTACTCTCACTATTAAATGATGCTACCTGTAATGCCTCTGATCTTTAAAAAATTGTCTCCAAAATGATGTTAAATAATACAATAAATATTTACCTGTAAAATTGCAAGTGCACTCTGGCATCTTCCGGTAAATACGTGCAGCTGAACTCTAAATAAAAGAGCCTCTAAAAGCTGAAAGGACAGAATATCTGATGTTTCCCTCTTGGCGGCTCCCATTAGAAATTCCACCATTCTCTCACATACGTAATCTTTTTCTTCAAAGGTGCTTTCTAGGTGTAGAAACTGACCAAGAGGGGTTTCACAGAATTAATCCTTCATTATAGGAATAAAACTATATATTTTTCAATTTCATTAAGAAACTAACTCATAGCAAGTCTTGAATTTTTAGCAAAAGAATAATTTATAAAACTATATAAGCCGTTTTCTAGTACTACAGCCTAGATTTTCCCCTCTATCACATGTTGGAAAGTAAACTCAGATGAAAACTAAAACAGAGATGAATTCTCAAGGGTCATTACTGAAACAATTTCATTTCTCTTTTCCCGAATCAATAGGTAAATTGCAGCAAAACCATGATGGATATCTAGAATGCAAATTGCATGTGTTAAAAAAAAAATCACATGCAATTTTTAGAATAGCATCTGTATTAGAAATATATGGCAAAGCCAGATGTGGTGGCACACATCTATAATTCCAGCACTAGGGAGGCTAAGATAGGAGAATAACAGGTTTGAGGACAGTCTCAGAGGCCACAGAGAGACTCTCAGCAACCTAGTAAGACCCTCTTTCACAACACACACACACACACACACACACACACACACACACACACACACACACACACCCACACTAGGCTTGGGGGTACATGTAACTCAGAGAGAGAATATCCCTGAATTCAATTCCCAGTACTATTAAAAAATTAAAAGAAATAAATATACGGTGAAATGCATTGTAAAAACCAAGCAACTTCGAGGGAAAACACTGTTTTAAAAATAGTCCATACTCTGTAAAATATGTGGTGATCAATAGCATCAAATGTGGTATCAATCCTCTAGGTTTAAAAAATAAATAAATTAATCAAGTATCCCTCACTGTCCAAACTGCTTCAGTACCTGAGTTTAGAGAATGAGAATTGAGTAACCAGTGCATTCACTAATGGATACCATGGCATCCCAATCTCTGTGAATTCGAATTTCAGTTGCAAAGTACAAGACAGATCTGGGGCATGGTGGTATATTCCTGTAGTCCAAGCTTACTTGGGAGGCTAAGGTGGAAAGATCATTTGAGCCTAGAAGTTTGAGGCTAGCCTGGGCAACAGAGGGAGATCCTATCTCACAAAAAAATAAAATAAAATAAATAAATAAAAAAGTCTTGACAATTCATTTATGGGACTGGGAAAGTAGCTCAGGGGTAAAGAATGTACTTTTTATGTAAGAAGGAAGGAAAAAAGTGGGAGGAAAGGAGATTTAGTAGTAATAGATTTAACCGAATCTAATGGTTCCTGAGTTTAGCTGACAGAAATTCAAATATTAATAAGTATTTTACTTTGCAGCCAAGCATGAGGGCATGTGCTTGTAATCCTAGCATTTGGGAGGCTGAGACAGGAGGAAAGGGGTTCTTGGACAGCCTCAGCTACTTAGTGAGGCCCTTTACAACTCAGTGAGACCCTGTTTCAAATTAAAGAACAAAAAATAGGGCTGGGGGTGTAGCTCGAAGGTAAAATGCTCCTGGGTTCCATCCCCAGTACCACACGCACAAAAAGTAATTTTTGTAAATGATTTAATTATTATTTTAAGTCTAGATAGGAAAAATTTCATTCTCTCAGAGAAAAGATGAAGAAGCCATTCTGTCACCAAACCTTTTACCCTGGAAAGATTTGATATTCATAAGTAATGAAGACAAATAATAAAAAGATCAAACTTTTCCCCAGCATACATGACAATATAAGAAATTTGAAAGAAAACATTTTCAGATGTAAAAACTACACTTACCTTTGCAGACAATAAAATTGTGTACAAATAGCAAGTGCAAAATATTTCATAAATCTGTATTTCTTCTTTACCAATAAAGTTAAAAACAACAAAAATCACACCTTCATTATATATCATCTTTTTCTTTGGACTAAACTGTTCCTAACCCAGAAGTAGCAGCTTTGAGGTTTTCAGAAACTGAAAGTAAGGCTATTATATCTAGATAAAGCACATAACCTATTAAATTACATATCAATATTTAAGATGCCCAAATAATTACAAACATACAAATACACTACACAACCATGTCAGTTTTTCTACTCACAGTCCAAAAGCTTTGATAGTCAGGAGCATATTCAACAGCTGTTTCACACATTTCCTGCACCTCTTCCTTGGTTCCTCTTTTTGAGAACAATCTGAGGTAATGGCACCAAATTTCAGGATTGTCTTTGTTGTTTTCCAATGCTCTAGCCAGTACATTTAAAGCAGAATCCAAGGATTCTGAACATAGCCTATATTTAAAAGAACAAAAGGGTATAAAAAATATTTAAAGATGGCTAATCAAATGAATCATTTTAAAATTCCACTTTCATTAGAACCTCCTAAGAAGCCATGATCTTTATGACAAATAAAAAATTAAAATTTTAAATCACATCCTGTCATCAAAAAAAGGTCCTGATTTCCCACAGACCCAACAATTTCTTTTTAAGCAAATGTTCAGTATTTACCAGATAAAAAGTGTTATAAAATCACTAAGATTATCAACTTCAAATCCACTCTGTGCCCATATTCAACAATACCTTTTATGATTTATACTGTTTGAGAACAGGAAATATTATACAATACTCTCTCAAGGCCAGCTACTGCCAGCACAAAATATCAAAGCTCTCAATATAATAGTTCTTTTCAACTATCAAGGGCTTGCTATCTCTTGGAGAAGATAATTCTCAAGTTCCTATTCATAAAATACTATATAGTTCTTTTGGCCTTTACTCAGTAAATGAATCAGAAAATAAAACACTAATTTATCTTATTAACATGGAAGTGACACATAAGGAAATTTAATAAGCTCCATATTCACTCATGTGTCATTTAGGAGCACTCTGTAAAGCTGTCTTATTAAAAGCTTTTATTCTAAATTTTAAGATAGATCTATCATGGTAGTCTACTAAAATAATCCTTAAGTACTCTATTCTAAAATTAAAATTATAGTGTTGAGAATGCAGTTTAGTGGTAGTGCTTGACTAGTACATGTGAAGCTGAGTTTGATCCTAGCATGCAAAAAAAAAATAAATAAATAAAAAAATTAGACTTAATCTACTATCAGAAAGAAGCCGGGCATGGTGGCGCACACTTTTAATCCCCACGCTTGGAAGGCTGAGACAGGAGGATTGCACAGGTTCGAAGCCAGCCTCAGCTACTTAGTGAGGTTCTCAGCAACTTAGTGAGGCTCTCAGCAACTTAGTGAGACCCCGTTTCTAAATAAAATAATAAAATAGGTCTGGGAGGATAGCCCAGAGGTAGAAAGCCCCTGGGTTCCACTCCCAGTACCACAAAATAAAAAAATAAAAAAAGTAAAAGAAGATACAATCTGTAAGAGATATGGTTGTGAGATAAAATACTATTTCTCTTACTTGAACTTATTAAATCTAATACCACACACAAAAGAAAATTCAACAGGCCAGGCATGGTGGCACATGCTTGTAATCCCAGCATTTGGGAGGCTGAGACGGGAGGATCTCGGTTTCCAACCAGCCTCAGCTACTTAGGCCCTTTGGAATTCAGTAAGACCCTGTTTCAAAATAAAGAATAAAAAAAATAGGACTGAGGGTGTAGCTTGGAGGTAGAATGCCCCTGGGTTCCATCCCCAGGACCCATCCCCTCCAAAAAAAAAAAGAAAGAAAGAAAATTCAACAGAATTTGGAGATTAGACTTTAAATCTCCTCTGCAAATTAACATAAAAGTTAACTGTTGCACTGTTATTTTCTCATAAGTGTACTAAGAAATTATGACTAATGCCAGGAGTGATGGCACATGCAACTTGGGAGGCTAAGACAGGAGTATTTCAAGTTCAAAGCCAGCCCAGGCAAGACCCTGCCTCAAAATTTTAAAATGGGCTCGGGATGTAGCTTAGTGGTAGAATATCCTAGGGTTCAATCTGCAGTACCATAACAACAACAACAACAAAAGAAAATATGACTAACTTTTAAAACTTCTTTCAAGCCAGGTGTGCTGGTGCATGCTTATAATCCCAGCACTTGGGAGGCGGAGATAGGAGGACTGAACGGTCACAGCCTGCCTCAGTACTTAGTGTGATCCTATTTCAAAAGATAGAATAAGCCGGACATAGTGGAACACACTTGTAATCCCAGTACTTGGGAGGCGAAGATAGGAGGATTGCAAGTTCACAGCTAGCCTCAGCTACTTAGAGTAACCCTGTTTTAAAAGACAGAATAAGCCGGGCAGTGGCACACACTTGTAATCCCAGTACTTGGGAGGCAGAGACAGGAGGATAGCGGGTTCACAGACAACCTCATCTACTTTATGAGGCCCCCTGCAACTTAGTGAGACCTTATTTCAAAATAAAAAATAGGGCTGGGAGCCAGATGTAGTTGTGCAGGCTTGTAATCACAGCATTTAGGAGGCTGAGACAGGAGGATCATGGTTCACGGACAGCACCTCTGCTACTTAGTGAGGCCCCTTGCAACTCAGTGATGAGACCCTGCTTCAAAATAAAGAATAAAAGATAGGGCTGGGGGTATAGCTCGGAGGTAGAATGACCCTGGGTTCCATCCCTGGTACCACAAAAAAAAAAAAAAAAAAAAAAGGGCTAGGGGTGTAGCTCAGTGGTAAAAATGGGTTAATCTCTAGTACCACAAAAAAAAAAAAAAAAAAATTTATACTCAAGAATTTACTATTTTGAAGTTAACTATTTTGAAGTTTCTAAAAACTTTAGTATAACTTATTCCCTATGCACTGAGCCTACTAAACTTTTCTAAGAGCTTACATAAGACCCAATTAATCTTAAATTTTTCCAATAGCTTATTTATTCATTTATTTTGGTGGCACTGGGGTTCCTGAAAACCCTTCTACCTTCAGGTTACACTCCCAGATACCTATTTTTTATATTTGTATTTGGAAACAGGGTCTCTTAAGCCAGCAAGGCTGGCTTTGAACCTGCGTGATTCTCCTGTCTATGCCTCCCAAGCGCGGGGATTACAAGCATGCACCACCAAGCCCGGCGTTTCCAATAGCTTTTAAACAATGAAATATTTTTGACTTTGTCAAAAAAATGGATTACACTGACACTAGGAAAGAAACCTTATTACCACAGGTCTAATAAATGGCAAACATGAAAATACAGATATGTGACACTTCACACAAAGATTTGAAGCTGACCTACCCCTCATTTTGATTCAAGTACTTGTATGCAAGCTTGAGCCAAAGTTGTACATGAGAAGGATTTTCAAGTACACTTGCTTCTAAATTAGCAATGTCATCAGTTTCATTTGTAAAATATCTGACATCATCTGGGGTTACAACTGTATCCAAAGCTGGAACATTCATTTGGTTTTCTGGCTGGAAGGCTATAGAAAAAAATATCATTAGCTTTATACCTTCTTTAATTCGTAATTTGTCTCATTTTAAAAATAATCTAGCTGGGCATGGTGATGCATGCCAGTAATCCTAGTACTTGAGAGGCTGAGACAGGAAGATCATAGGTTTGAGGATACCCTCAGCAAGTAATGCGTTTTTCATCAACCTAGTGAGACTCTCTTAAAAAAATAATAATAATAACAGGGGGAAAAAAATAGGTGAAGCTCAGAAGTGGAGTGCCCCTGGGTTCAAACCCCAGTACCACTAAATACGTAGGTAAATAAATAAGTACATAAATAAATAAACCTAAAAACCTAAATATCCTAATGACATGGTAACTCATAGTTTTAAGGCAGAGCTTTAAGGTAATGCATAGCTTTAAGGCAGATGAATGATAAGACTTATCATCCAAACCTGGATATCCTTGAGAGTGAAAAATGGTGGTATTAAAAACTATAGCAGAGTTGGACATGATGGCACATGATTATAATCTTTGTACTGGACTGTGGGTTCACAGCCATCCTTAGCTACTTAGTAAGACCCTCTGCAACTCGGTGAGACCATGTTTCAAAAATAAAGAATAAAATCAGCATAGATATAGAATGCCCCTGGGATCAATCTCCACTACTGCAATAAATAAATAAATAGCTGGCATGGTGGCGCATGCTTGTAATCCCAGCATTTGGGTGGCAGAGACTGGAGGATCATGGTTCTCGGACAGCCTCAGCTACTTGGTGAGGCCCTTCACAACTCAGTGAGACCCTGTTTCAAAAATAAAAACTTAAAAAAAAATAGGGCTGGGGGGTGTGTGGTTTGGAAGTACGATGCCCCTGGGTTCCATTCCCCAGCACTGCAAAATAAATAAATAAATAAATAAATAAATAAATAAATAAATAGGGCTGGAGGTACAACAGGAATAAATTAGGACTCTGCTGGTAAATTAGAAGTATGGTCTCCATATTTTAAGAGTAAATTATATCATTTAACTCTAAATTATAAATAAGAAATTGAAAGCTGAAGTGTTACATTAATGTTAAATAACCTCTTAAGAGTATGTAGAGATATGCTTTTATGGGACACTTGCTAATCCATACATAGTAAACAACTGAATTATGTGAACATAAAATGATAATGTGCTCTACAATAAGGCACTCAATTTATATGTTATTTTGTTCCCACATTCATTCACTCACTTTGGGAGCCTTCTACACATCAGAAAACAGACACAAAGATGAAGAAAAACAGAACACTTCAAGAAGGGCACAACCCAGACAGTGGTTCTCAAAAAAAGACCAGTGTTATGAATATCATCCCACTCCAGTATTTTTAAACATATTTAAAGAGTCATATTTACTAACAGGTGTTCCCTGCATTTACTGGGTAGGGACCATGAATGCAAAATATCCTACAATGACAGGAACAATCCTTTATAATAAATAACTACATTGCAAACTTCAAGGGCTCAACTTAAGAAAATAAAAATTGAACAATAAGTTTTAAGGAAACAAAACAGGTTTAAAGTAGGCTAGTATATAACACCAAGATTAGCAAAAATGGAACACCTCAATTTAGTAATTCTGGAATTTACAAGTTACAAAATTTCTTACCATACTTAATTGGTCCTACAGATTGTTCATCATCACTACTGAAGCCATTCTCTGATACAGGTTTTCTCCAAAACTTTGGCTTCCATTTTCTTTTATCTTTATAGGTTGTAAATGGAGGTGCTAAAGAGAAGAAGATTGTTGACTGAAATTTTATTGCTTTGAAAGTTACCCAAACAATACTTGCAAAAAACTACATGTTTTGAAAATTTTTTGAAGGGGGATATTCTGGATTGAACTCAGAGGTGTGCTATACCCACAGCCCCATATATGTACACTTTTTCTTTTGGTGGTGCTGGGGATTGAACTCAGGAAGATTCTACCTCCAAGCTATACCTCCAGCCCAATTTTTTTATTCTCTAGTTTGAAACAGGGTCTCACTAAGTTCACTAAGTTATGGAGGGTCTAAGTAGCTGACGCCAGACAAGAACCTGGATCCTCCTGTCTCAGCCTCCCAAGTACTGGGATTACAAGCATGCACCACCACACCCATCATATATATATATGGAGATAGATAGATAGATAGATAGAGAGATAGAGAGATAGAGAGAGAGAGGGAGGGAGGGAGGGAGGAAGGGGGAGAGGGAGAGGGAGAGGGGTGTAGGTGTTTTTTTTTGGTGGTACTGGGGGTAGAACCCAGGAGCTTTTCTACCTCTGGGCTATAATCCCAGACCTATTTTTTTTTTATATATATTTTATTTGGAAACAGGGTCTCACTAAGTTGCTGAGAGCCTCACTAAGTAGCTGAGGCTGGCTTCGAACCCATGCGATCCTCCTGTCTCAGCCTCCCAAGTGCAGGGATTACAAGCATGTGCACCACACCCGGCTCTTATATTTTGTTTTTGAAACAAGGTCTTCCTAGGTTGCTAAGAATCTTTGCTAGGTTGCTGAGGCTATCCTCAAACCTTCAATCCTCCTGTCTCAGCCTCCCAAGTACTCAGATTATAGGCATGCACCACCACATCTGGTCAGAACTATTATATTTACTCTATCATGTTCGTCAGAAATAACCATCACTTTATATTAAGAACATAATGCCAAAAAGTTTGTCCTTTACACATACACACACACACACACACACACACACACACACACACACACACACACACACACATATATACTTACTATGACCTTTACTTTCATTAATATTGCTAACAAGGAGAACAGCCATCTGGTCCATTGACATTCGATCTTTGTTTACTCCAAAAAGTTTCTCAACATATTTTTCTGAAATAAGAACAATGCTATCTTCATAAATAACACAGATTGCAGTGATTAGGGTAATTACAGAGTATGATGCAAAAACAGTTTAAGAATTCTTTCCTATATATGGTATTAGTCAATAACATAGCCTTTGAAAGGGCAAGGTCTACATTATCTTAACTACTATGGCAAGTCCTGCTACATTATACAACCTATTTGTACTAGAAAAAATCATTTCATGAAATGAACTAATTAAGTAAAAGTTGAAGTCCCAAAACTGAAAATGACAAAATTGATTCTGTGAATTTACTATCACTTGGATTGTAATAATATTAAACTTATTAAATGTCCATTTCCTTAGACCCAAAAGATTTAAGGCTTATTATTTAACACCAAAATTTGGAAAAACCTTAATTTTTGTTTATAATGTCTGGTAGTAATTTATACTTTTTACAATATCAAAGTGTATAAGGCCCTTTATTTTTTATCACAGAATTTTAAACAATGGCCATTTTAACTTCCAGGTTTCTTTATTTTCTTTAGGGGGGCACTTTTTTGGCAGTACTAGAGATTGAACCCAGGGGCATTATACTTCCAAGCTACACCCCTCAGTTCTATTTTTTATTCCTTATTTTGAAACAAGATCTAAGTTACGAAGGGCCCCAAGAAGTATCCGAGAGGACCACGAACCTGCCATCCTCCTGCCTCAGACCCCCAAGTACCGGGATTACAAGCGTGCACCAACCACATCTGGCTTCCAGGTTTTATTTATGTATTTACTTTTTGTGGTACTGATGATTGAACCAAGTGGCATTCTATCTCTGAGCTACACCACCAGTTCTCTCTTTTTTTTTTAAACAGGGTCTTTCTAAGTTACCATAACCTGGTCTAGAACCTGCACTCCTCCTGTCTCAACCTCCTAAGTACTGGGAATACAGGCATGCACCACCACATCCAGCTTAATTTTTTATTTTTAAAAACAGTAAGTAAAAAAAGAAGTCTCACCGGGTGTGGTGGCGCACTTGTAATCTCAGTACTTGGGAGGCTGGAACAGGAGGATCTGGGTTCATGAACAGCTTTAGCTGCTTAGTGAGGCCATTTGCAACTCAGTGAGACTGTTTCAAAATAAAGAATAAAAAATAGGGCTAGGGCATAGCTCCGAGGCAGAATGTCCTTGGGTTCCAACCCCAGTACTCCCCCCACCCAAAAAAGAAGTCTCTATTAAAATAATTAGTAAGATATCTATTAGTAAAAGGCCAATATTTTCTTCTAAATAAACTCAACTATTTAGATGATCGCTGTCCAAAAGACTAACTGCAATGCTGAAAATGTCTTAAATGCCTGCGATGCTATTGGTAAGCATTTGCTACACCTGAGTATTGAGTACCTAAAATGTGGCTAGTATAAATGAAGACATAATGGTTAGAGGTTAGTGTGCTGAACACAACAGGATCTAGACAAAAATATCATAGATGGAATGTATTAAATTATTATGATTATTTATAAACATATCAACAAGTATATTTAATTTTTTTCCCCATTATCTACATTCAAATTTTCACTTGAGGAAGAAAAAGAAGTCTGTTAAAACCTGCTGCAGAAACAATTTCTTCATCAGTGCTTGTCTCTGAACAACCAATCAAAGACAGATTATACGACAGAATGTCCTGGAATAGCTGTTTTCGGCTAAGTGTATAGTCTTGTGTATGCTGCCTAAAATGAAACAACACAGAAAAGATAACCATGTACATATCAAAATTAAGCAAGCAGTACCTTTTTTTAAATTATAAAATGTTCACAAATAAAAACTACTCACCACTGACAGTCATCATCATTACATGTTCCTGTTAAGTCAAAACGGCAGAAACACTGATCTGGTTCAATCATATTACTATATGATACTGAGCTTAGGGGAAGTTTTTCCTTTGTTCGATAGTATGGACTAAATCTAAGAAGAAAATAGACAGGCACATTATGCTCCATAAAGCACCTCTAAAAACTAGAAAAAAAATTATAATTTTTCTGTTAAAATTTCTATATTTTGAGTATGCTATTTATATAAATATCAAAATTAATTTTAGAAATAGCCAGAACATCAAGTAGTAGTTATGAATAAGCTACTTTTTACTCTGGAACCATAAAAGATCTGAAGTAAAAAAAAACACACACACACAAAAAAAAAAACCCCAGAAAACACTGTATTCTGAAAGCAGTGCTTATTTATAACATATGATAAAGTGTCATATTATTATTTTTTATACATATTACCACCCAATTCAAAAAACTAAGAAAAAAGTCTATACTAAACAGTTGGTATTTACAATTTTATCATAAAATCATACTCATTTAAGAGTCACACAACTTCTAATAGTTTTCATTTTGGGACAACCTCCCATAAAATCAGTCATTTGAAAATGTCTAAATCAACTTTATGAAGACTAGATAATGTACTCCTTAGACTAACGAGTAATAAAGTTAAAAACACAAAATTAAACTTTTTTTTTGTGGTGTTGGCAACTGAACCCAGAGGCTTCTGAGCTACACCACCAGTCCTATTCTATTTTTTATTTATTTTTTATTTTTTGGTGGTACTGGGGGTAGAACCCAGGGGCTTTTCTACCTACAGGCTATACTCCCAGACCTATATTTATACTTTATTTGGAAACTGGGTCTCACTAAGTTGCTAAGAGCCTAAGTCGCTGAGGCTGACTTTGAACCTGTGTGATCCTCCTGTCTCAACTTCCCAAGCACTGGGATTATAAGTGTGTGCCACCATACCCGGCTTCTATTTTTTATTTTGAAGCAGAGTCTAAGTTGCTAACAGCCTCACTAAGTTGGTAAGGCTGGCTTTGAACTGCGCTCCTCCTGTCTCGGCCTCCCAAGTACTAGAATTGTAAGCGTGCACCACCACAACCAGCTTCAAAATTAAAAATCTTCACAAGACTCCAAGTATTCTTTCTAAACTCTTTGACAGAAATCCAGAATCCATATTTGAATCATCAGCAATTAGAAATTTGAATTTGATAAGAATTACTAAACTCAAAAGTAAACTTCATTTCCTGGAATGGTCTGAATAGTAAAAATACTTCATTTTCCCTAAAAGGACAATCCATTTTTCAGTGATTCAACTGCTTTTTTTTATTACTGTTAAATATTTAAGGTAACACAATATAAAGTATTATAAGAACCAAGAAGTAATTGAATCTTTCTTTTATACCTGTAGGACTTAAAAACTAGAAGAGGACTATGATAGGGTCTAAAAGGACATGGCTTTACTTCTGTTGTCTTATTCTGTGTTGTAACAAAATCCACATCCAAAGAAATCTCCTGCAAAAACAAACCAATAATTCTTTAAGGCAAAAATAAAAGGATAAAGTGAATTCTACATTTTATAAAAAATATAAAATGTTCACTTACCTGACCATGCAAAGTCTTTTCTGTAAGGCCTGTGGTAGTTTTTAAAATCAATTGTTTTAAGCTGTCAGCCTTCAAATATAATTTTTGCAATTCACCAATTTTCAATCCTAGAAAAAGTTCTGGCTTTTCTACAGTATTTTTAGTAAGTTTATTTATACATTCTTTGTTAGGTGTATCAGTATGCTTAAGGTTTGGTTTAGTAAAAGAATTGGATTCTAAGAAGGATCTTCTTCGTTCTCTGTTTGAACCAGACAAAACTTCATCATCACCATCATTTTCTTCTGTGTCCAGGGTTAATTTATCCTGTGTCAAATCATGAAGTGAGGGTTGGGGTAAAGAAAATTCAGGTTCCTCTTCTACCACTAGAGCAATATTTTGTTGTTCCTTTGCTTTAAGTGCTCGGGCTTCTTTTAATTTTTGAATTTTCAGGGCATATTCATATTCTAGCTTTTGCAATCGTTTCTTTTCCATAGCAATTAGTTCTGCTGAATGTTTTCGTGGACTTGATATTTTTCGTGGACTTGATATTGGAGAACTGTCCAGTCTCATCATTTTGTTTGGCTAGGAAGGAAAAATTATACAAATATTTTACACTGCTATAATTTTATAAACAATTTTTCACAAGACAACTGTGCTATCCCAATTGTATAACACTAGTATTACAAAATGAAGTTGAGGACGCTTGGGAGGCAGAGACAGGAGGATCGCGCAGGTTCGAAGCCAGCCGCGCTGGCTTAGGAGACCCTGTTTCCAAAAATAAAATAGGTCTGGAAGTGTAGCCCAGAGATAGACAGGCTTCCAGGAACCCCAGTACCACCAAAAAAAAAAAAAAAAAAACCCCACAAAATGAAGTTCATAAGGAGAATAAAAATAGTTAACAATAAAATCTTCAACCATTTTGCTAGTTAATCTATGCCCTACAAAAAACTAGGCAAGACAAAATAAAAAGCATCCAAAAATGTAGATGTCATTTACAAAGTTTTAATCTTACTTTCTTCAGTTTGTAGAAAAAAAGTTTAACTACTTCATACATCTCTTATCCTTAGAAGAATCACAAAAATCTGCTTCAAAAAAATATTTCTATAAGCAACTTACACCAAGGCGATCTTGTTCCAGCTTACGTTTTCCGATTTCTTTACTAGCTACTGCCTTTGCCCGAGCAAGCTCTTCTCCATATTTCAAAGTCAAAGCTTTCTTAATTGTAACACGTTGTTGAACCTTGTTAATCTGAAAATAAAAATTCTGAAGATGTAAATGAAAATCTTAGGAGAGGATATCTCCTCAAACACAACAGCTTTTAGGTATTCAAAAGAAAATAGATATATCCCAATATTATATCTCAGTGAAAAATCATAGGTTACAGATATTTTGATATCTTAAAAAATTTGGCCTAAAAAAACGTATAGTAAACTGGATGTGGTGCAGCATGCCTGTAATCCCATTACTTGAGAGGCTGAGACAGGAGGATCCGGAATCATGGCCAGCCTCAGCTACTTAGTGAGGCCCTCTGCAACTTAGTGAGACCCTGTTTCAAAAAATAGTGCTGGTGGTGTAGCTTGGAGGCAAAATGCCCCTGAGTTCAATTCCCAGTAGCAACAACAACAACAACAAAAAAATAGTATACTAAACAGGTGGCCATATTTTAATTTAAAAAAAAAAAAGAACATTACTTGCTCCTGAAGTTTCTTCAAAAACATTTTATTAACGCTGAGAATTTTCTCAGTTGCTTGAAGCTGTTCTGTAAGCTTTGTAATTTTTGTTTCAGCATTTCGAACAGATTCTTTCTTCTTGGCTTCTTGCTGTACTAGATTCTTTAAAACAGATTCATCTTTCATCAAGAGAATTCTAAGTAGGGAATAACAAAAGTCTTATTAGTGTCTTTAAAATTAGCAGAATGATACTATCAGGATAAAAAAATTCAAAGTAGCAGTACATCTTAAAAATATTACTTAATTGGCCTGGCATGGTGGCACATGCTTGTAATATCAGCATTTGGGAGGCAGAGACCAGAGAATCAAGGTTTGCGGACAGCCTCAGCTACTTAGTGAGGCCCTTCACAACTCAGTGAGACCCTGTTTCAAACATAAGAAAGGACTAAAAATTAGGACTGGGGGTGTAGCTTGGAGGTGCAATGCCCCTGGGTTCCATCCCTAGACTCGAAAAAAAAAAAAAAAAGTATATATTACTTAAGAAGTTTGAAGCTGGGCATGGTGGTGCATGCTTATAATCCCAAGCATTTGGGAAACAGAGAGGAGGATCCAGGTTTGCAGCCAGACCTCAGCTACTTAATGAGGCCCTCCACAACTTAGTGAGACCCTGTTTCCAAAAAAAGAATAAAAAAATAGGGCCAGGGGTATAGCTCAAAGGCATACCTTCCCTGGGTTCCATTCCCAGTACTGCCAAAAAAAAAAAAAGTATGAGAGAAATTTTAAAAGGATGAAACTTTTATTCATTAATTACACAAGTGTTTAAATCAACATTTTCATTTTATGAAAGCAACAACAGATCTGATTTCTCTTTTTAATTTCTGTTTAAAAACAATGTAAGGTAGAATTAATGTTACAATTGAAAAGCTTATAGTAAATGTTCAATGTTGGCTTAATCTGACCCTATATGGATCCTGAACAAGAACTGAGACAGTTGCTATTTTAGCTTCATTAATAATATTCCTAACAAACACATAAACATCTAATATAATTGAGGACATTTAATTACTCATGAATTTCAAACTTATTTTTATCCATAGCAAAAAAAGAAAGTGAAGGACATCTAATTTTCAAATAATTGTAAAGACAAACAAAAGTTTTTTTTTTTTTGTTTTGGTGGTACTGGGGTTCCTGGAAACCCTTCTACCTCCAGGCTACACTCATATTTTTTGAAACAGGGTTTCTTAAGCCAGCAAGGCTGGCTTCAAACCTGCATGATCCTCCTGTCTCCTCCCCCCAAGCGGAGGGATTACACGCGTGCGACAGAAGTTTTGAAACTGAGTAGCAAAAAGACAAATCTAAAACTATAAATTTATAAAAAAAATTTCAGTACTAGGGATGGAACCCAGAGGATTTATTTATTTATTTATTTATTTAATGGTACTAGGGGTGGAATCCAGGGGCTTTTCTACCTCTGGGCTATACTCCCAGACCTATTTTATAGTTTATTTGGAAACAGTGTCTCACTAAGTAGCTGAGAGCCTAAGTAGCTGAGGCTGGCTTTGAACCTGTGCAATCCTCCTGTCTCAGCCTCCCAAGTGCTGGGATTACAAGTGTGCGCCATCACACCCAGCTATACCTGAGGTTTTACAGAAAATTTTTTTTTAAAGTTTCACAAATGTTTTTGACAATTGATAAATTTTCCTTTTAAGGCTTAGTATTTTTACTTAAGCATTAATTCTATTTTATGTAAGTGTATAAATAAAAAAAACAATATAGTTCCATAGCTCTACCAGTTATAAGAATTTGTAATCTACCTGGGCATGGTGGAGCACATTTGTAATCCCAGTACTTGGGAGGCTGTGACAGGAGGATCTGGGTTCGTGGCCAGCCTCAGCTACTTAGTTAGGCCTCTGAAACTTAGTAAGACCCTGTTTCAAAATAAAGAATAAAAAAATCAGGCTGGGGGTATAACTTGGAGGTAGAATGCCTCTGGGTTCAATCCCCAGCACCACACACACACACACACACACACACACACACACACACACACACACAATTTATAATCTTAGAGTGCTATCGTTGCATATACCACAAAAGTATATCCCTTTAATTGAGCAACATTTAGATACATGAAGTATTAATTGAATAATGAGACTCACCTGTGTTTTTTAAGCTTTGCTTCTGCATCTGTAACTTGCTTTGTAACCATTGCTATTCTACCAATCCCATCAATTTCCACATCAGAGTTTGCTGGGGATGATGAATTTGTTTTCAGCTGATCAGATTTAATCAAACGTTGCTTCTCCCGACTAAAAAAAAATGCATTGTAACAAAAAATAAACTGAAACTACTTTTCTTTAAGATGTATCCTACTTCATAAAAAAGTATTAATCACCAAAAAAATTATAATAGTGGCTACACACAGGACCCAGGTTGGCACGCCAAAGTTGATGGTGTAACTGCTCTCCTTGAGTGCTTTTATCTTTTCCTAAGCCAGGTACAGCTTAATTCCTCATTGTATTTAAGTCTATAGATACTGGCTCCTCCATTCATGTGAATTTTAAAAACATTACCTTTACCTTGAGGATGAAATCATCATTACTCATTTCTCAAGGCCTATAAACTTGATATTAGACAAAAGGAAGTTAGGTTAACAGTAACTAATGTTAAAACGAATTATATAAAATGCCACTTACTTGGCAATCTCTTCCTTTAACAATCTATACTCAATCTTCTTTTCTTCAGGCAAAGCTTCAGGTGTTCGCAAAGGATCGTTTTCTTTTTCAGATTTTGGAGGTACTTTTGGTTTTGAAGCTTGCTAAAACATAATTCAAGTCAACCAGATCAACAGTTTTCAAAAATTGACATTAAGATTCATATTTTGCATTGCAAACCAGTAATTACTAATATATTTAGAAATAATTTAATATCCTTCCATTTTTTTATTCATTTTTAAAGCAATGCTGGTTATTAACTACCCAATTAATTTATAATTCACCCAGTAGTAGTTGCACTGTTTAGCTTCATTAACAGTCCTAATAAATACACAAAATCCAATAAACATTTTTAAGTACATTTAACTAACTTATACATCTCTAACTCATTTTATTCAAAGTAAGACCCATAGTTTGAAAATCACTGAACCACAGTATATCTTAACTGTTGCAATAGAAAATGACAAAAATTATACTTAGATCATATGCTTTAATAAAAACTTTTTTATTTAATATCATTAAACTGAAAAACAGTAAGTTTCCAGGCCTTTTTTTTTTTTTTTTTTTTTTTGCGGTACTGGGGATGGAACCCAAGGTCTTTCTAAACTCCAGGTCATACTCCCAGACCTATTTTATGTTTTATTTGGAAACAGGGTCTAGGTTGCTGAGAGCCTCACTGGGATTACAAGTGTGCGTCACCATACCAGGCTCAAAGGTCATTTTAATAGTAAAACCTATCTAAACTTACATATGTTTCATTACACAGAATGCACATAAATAGCAAAAATATTTTCTATTAATTAGTATATTAAAAATTTCTAATTTGGCCAGGCATGATGGTACAATCCTGTAATTCCACTACTTGGGAGGCTGAGATAGGAAGACTGCAGGTACTAAGCCTGTCTTAGCAATTAGCGAGACCCTCTTTCCAAATTAAATATAAAATAAGCCAGGAGTGGTGGTGCTCGCTTATAATCCCAGCATTTGGGAGGCTGAGACAGGAGGATTGTGGTTTGCAGACAGCCTCAGATACTTAGTGAGGCCCTTTGCAATTCAGTGAGACCCTGTTTCAAAATAAAGAATAAAAAATAGGGCTGGGCGTGTAGCTCGAAGGCAGAAAGGCCCTGGGTTCCATCCCCAGTACTGCAAAAAACAAAAAACAAATAAAATTAGATATAAAATAGAACTGGGGTGTCGCTCGATGATAGAATGCCATTAGGTTCTATTTCCAGTTACACCCCTCCCACCAAGAAAGGTCTAATTTTCAGGAAAAAAAATAAACACTAATGATCGGCAACAGAGCCTCTCTTTACAAATTTGCACAATGGCACTTACCTCGGCAGTTCGTCTTGCTTCTTTAATCATGGACTCTAATCCACCAAAAACACTATTTGTTGACTTGGAAGCCTCTCCATCAGATTCACTATCATCTGAATCATTCAGTGTTACAACCACTGATTTATGCTTTGGAAGCTACAAAGATAATAAATTTGTTACTCTTAATTTTACAAAAGTATGTCTATTCTCTTCTTGGCTCTACAACAATTAGGTATGTGGCTTTGGACCAGTCATTTCATGTCTTTGGATTTCAATACACAAAAGTAATGGCTCCATAGACTATCTAGTTACAATATATAACTGATTATGTCCTACTTTGCCATCATTGGTCACACATCAAAAACATAAAATGCTTACAATCACCTTCCTCACTAATTTGTATTTTGTCTTTCAATAAAGAATATAAGCCGGGCATGATGGTGCACTCTTGTAATCCCCGCATTTGGGAGGTTGAGACAGGAGGATCTGGGTACACAGCCAGCCTCAGCTACTTAGTGAGGCCCTTTGCAACTTACTGAGACCCTGTTTCAAAATAAAGAATAAGAAGGCTGGGGTGTAGCTCCAGGTGGAATGCCCCTGGGTTCCATCTCCAGTACAATCAAAAAATAAAAAGAGAGATAGTTTACCTTACAGAGGCAAGATTTCTGCTTGACTATATGCTATTTATTTAACTTTAGAGCCATCAGAAAACAGAAAAGAAACTCATTTCAACCTTTGTAATGAATATCACAAATTCTTCCATTATTGCATAGTCATTGGTTGAAAAGAATGAGCAAAGTATTAAAAAATGTGAGAAATAAAAAATATACTACTGGTTAACAGTAACTTCTGAAAAGATAGAAAATCTAGATGGGCCAAGTTCAGTAGAAAAATGTAGAGGAAACAGCAAAACAAAGTACACCTCTCTACACTTGATCTCAGTGGTATACTATGGTATACTTCTCCAAATGGTGCAGAAGTGATTCAAGTATATCACTCTGATGAGAGTACTGCCCAAACACACTATTAACCAACTTCTACTAGTTTTGAGGAAGAAACTGCTCTCATTTCCTCAATACATTTTAAAATGTAATTTATATTTATATATGAATGTACTTATATGAATAAACTAGGGAGTGAGGAATAGGACAGCAAACTTCATAAACATTTCTCACAGGTTGTTTTAATAAATGTAGTATTAAATTTTGTTTTTCTTTTTACCGAGATCACAGTTCGTGGAAGACGAGGTCCTCTGTGAAACTTCGGATTCTGAATCCTAGGTTGAGACACTGTATTAATACTGACTATTGATAGATTGCTTCTTGGCACAGACTGTGAACTATTCATGACAGGAGGTGAAGGTGGGTCACTATTACTGGACGTTTCCTAAGTAAAAGACACAGATATGAAATATTTTCAAGTAAAAAATTTTTGCCACGTTTGAGAAAAATAGCATTAGAGTTATTCCTATTTTGCTAAAAAGTCCAATAAATCCCAAATAACAAAAAAAAGGACTACACTAAAATGAAGCTTAATAGCACCACCTAGAGGTCCAGAAACCTAAATTACCTCTGGCTTAAAAGCTCTTTTATTTGCTAGAGACTTAAGTAGTTCTTCTCGAAGCAGCATTTCTTCCTCCTCTTCCTCATCTGCAAAGGGTGGTTTTGGAGGCTGTTCTGGGTCTTCAGGTGGTAGAGGTGGCAAAGGTGGCAGAGGAGGTAGAGGTTCAAGAGAAACACACAAGCCTTCCACATAAGGCTGGTTCAAAGGTGGCACAGACTTAAAAAAAAATAATTAAATGCAAATTTTATCTAGTCCAATTTTTTTCTTAAGCAATATTTTAATTAGAAAAAAGTAAAGTTTGGGGTTATTGTACCTGTATGCATAATGAACTAAGTATAATATATATCTCAAAACTATCCCAGAATTCAATCTTCAACCATGAAAATGTGTTAATTGTGCAATTTTTAAAAATCAACAATATTTGAAACACTTATAAACGTCAAAGTAATTACACAAACTCCTCTGTCATCTCTATTTAAGACTACAGAAAATAAAAAACTCAAATTTTAAGGCATCAGGACAGAGGACATAGCTCTAGTGACAGAGCAATTGCCTAGTATGCATAAGTCCCTGAGTTCCAACAACACTCACCAAAAAAAAAAAAAGACCCCAAATTATACAGGGTAGTTCTTCTAGTGGAAAGTAGAAACACTAAGACAAAAATCACAAAATAAACTTTAAAACACTAGAGATAAGCTGGGCATGGTGGTGTATGCTTGTAATCCCAGCGCTTGGGAGGCTGAGACAGAAGGATTGCACAGGTTCAAAGCCAGCCTCAGCTACTTAGTGAGGCTCTCAGAAACTTAGTGAGACCCTGTTTCCAAATAAAGTATAAAATAGGTCTGGGAGTATAGCCCGGAGTTAGAAGAAACACCTGAGTTCTACCCCCAGTACCACACACACACACAAAAAAAAAGACGAGATAAAAAATTTTGCCGGGCATGGTGGTGCACGCTTGTAATCCGCACATGGGAGGCAGAGACAGGATCGCGCAGGTTCGAAGCCAGCCACGCGCGCTGGCTTAGGAGACCCTGTTTCCAAATAAAAATGTAAAAATAGGTCTGGGAGTGTAGACCGGACGTAGAAGGGCTTCCAGGAACCCCAGTAGAACCAAAAGAATTCTAGGAATGATAATCCAGAGAACCTTAAATGTCAAAAAGAATCCCCACTACTCTCTTAAATCCTTGTAAAATGGCTTCTTAGAAATTTACAAAGGAAACTAATTTTATGCAAATCCTGAATTTGAAAATATTTTTCCTTCAAAGATCTTCTAATATTTTTATTGGCATTTAGCTCATTCATTCCCAACTTAACAAAAGAAAATATTTCAAAAAAGAAAAAAAATGTAATTTTTCTCTCACTATCAGCTCTGATTTGTCCTTTACTTTGGGCTTCCTTGGAAGACACCAAAGGTCTAATAAGAAACGTGAATTGTAAAGTCTCCCTCTTACCTACTGGGAGAGATTCAATTTGATCTCTAGGTACTTTTTTTATTTTTGCAGTACCAGGGATTTAACCTCCAAGCTACACCCAGCCTTATTTTTATTATTTATTTGGAAATAAGAGTCTCGCTAAGTTTTGGAGAGTCTCATTAAGCAGCTGAGACTGGTTGAACCCAGGAACATTCTACCTCTGAGCTACATCCCCAAACCCTATTTTTTTTTTTTTTATTCTTTATTTTGAAACAAAGTCTCACTGATTTGCAAAGGGCCTAAGTAGCTGAGGCTGGCTGCTAACCACAATCCTGTCTCAGCCTCCCAAATGCTGGGATTATAAACGTGAGCCACCATGCCCAGTTTCTAGGTCTAAAAATAACTTCAGAACTTTTACTTTGGATTCCTCTACTTGCTTTTTTCCCCTTTTCCTTATTATTTTTTAATAGGACTGATAGTTCTTTTAAGAGGAACATAGGAAAAAGGAATTAACTTCCATAGTCAATGCTTTTCTTTTCTAGGTTTTCAAGTTAAAAATAACTGTATTCAAATCCTGCATGGTGATACATGCTTGTAATCCCAGTACTTGGCAGACTAAGGAAGGAGGATCACAGGTTTGTAGCCAGCATCAGCTACTTCAGTGAGCCCCTCTGCACCTTAGGAAGATCCTGTTTCAAAATAAAGACTAAAAAATAGAGCGGGGGTGTAGCTCAGAGGTAGAATGCTCCTGGGTTCAATCCCTAGTACCACAAAAAGAATGAATGAATGAATGAATGAATGAACAAATGAATGAATGAATGTTGAGATAAGAGGACCACAGGTTCTCAGCCAGTCTCAGCTGCTTTATGAGGCCCTCTAAAAATTAGTGAGACTCTGTTTCCAAATAAAGAATAAAAAATAGGGCTGGGGTATAGCTATTAAAACCCTGGTACTGCAAAATAATAGGCATAATGGCCCTGTGTTCAATCTCTAGTAACACACACACACACACACACACACACACACACACACACACCTGTATTCATCAAAACAAAAAAAAGGAAATAATTTTTTGAAACATCCTATTGTTCTTAAACCATAATTCCCCCAGAAAATCAACACAAAATTAAGAATAAAATGCAAAAATATACCCAATGGATACCATGGCAGTTAAAAATTAAAAACTGTATTCTATATATTTCTAGCTATTAATTCCAGATGCAATTTGGGTTTTTCAAACACTCTTCAATCCTAACTGTCCATAAACTACATGCCAGTTTTTCGAAAACACTAGAAAAGATAAGATATAAAGCAAAACAATAATACACACAGAAATCATTATCAATTCTGACTCACAGAAACCTGAGGTGGTGGGGGCAAAGAAATAGACGTTGCAGAGGAGTAATATCCCAATTCAGAGAAAAATGGTGGCTGTACTGGTGAGTGTGCTGTAAGAAAAAAAATTGTTAAAGAGTTCAATAACAGAACTATGTCAAAAGCAACATATTAAATGTATGACATGTTTGAAAAAATACAAATATACCTCAGATTAAAATTAGATTCTATTAATTAACTCTGATAAAATTCTTAAGCTTCCACAAGTATGTCTCTATTCATTTAAAACTTTCAGGCACTCACTTTATTTTATTTTTTTTGCGGGTCTGGGGATGGAATCCAAGGGCATTTGACCCCCAGGCTACACCTGCTGCCTATTTTTTATTCTTTTTTATTTTTGGTGGTGGAACTGGGGTTCCTGGAAGCCCTTCTACCTCCAGGCTACACTCCCAGGCCTATTTTATATTTTTTATTTGGAAACAGCATCCCTTAAGCCAACGAGGGTGGCTTTGAACCTGCGCAATCCTCCTGTCTCCGCCTCCCAAGCACGGGGATTACAAGCATGTGCCACCACACCCAGCATTTTATTCTTTATTTTGAAACAGGATCTCACTAAGTTGCAGAAGGCCTCACTAAGTAGCTGAGGCTGTCCGTGAACCGGAATCCTCTGATTTCAGCCTCCTGAATGCTGGGATTACAAGCATGCACCACCACGCCTGGTTTCAGGCGTTCACTTTAAACTGACCAGTCCCTCAGTTCACTCTTTTCACAATGATAGCAATGAATAGAGCAGGAAATGCTGAAAGCATACTTTTTTCCCTTAACAAACATAGGTGTTTAGGAAATAAAAAATTTTCTTGACTTCTGTCACTGTGCTGTAGCCAAACCTCTGGCCCTCAGAGATAAATTCTGGACTATAAAATTTAAGTAAGGTACAGGACTGGCTTGTCCTAACCCTTCTTAAGATACCTCTAGTAACACCTTCCATCTTCACATTCCTATGAAGAATTACCATTAGAGTTACAAAGAAGATCAAGGAGATGTTTTCAAGAACGGTATTCTCATCAATCCCACAATCTTCACTTTTTAGATGAAACAAATAGGAGTTTAAACAGTTCTTTTGTATTTAAAGGCTATCTAGAAGTAACACTTTGAAATAAAACCCAGCAATATACAGTTGAAGTTTTCTCCCTTAAATATTTACAACACTAAATGTCTATGGTTGTACAATTCATTAGCAAGTCCCAATCTCATTACACATTTTTTCACAGTTTTGCACAGCTGTATGATTTCTCTAATAATTGAGATAAAAAATGTTTTAAGCTTTGGCTCATACCTGGAGAATTGGTTTCACTATCAGTATCCATAGCAACTTCTTCATAGTTATCATATTGATATATGCCTCCTCCACTATCAGTAGGTTGCTTATCTAAGGATCGCTTCAGGTCAGGATCTGAGGACTAAATATACATGCTTTTCTTAGTTTTCAAAGCATTTCAGTCTTAGTCTATTTTTGAGCTACAAATCATGAAAAAACTGTTAATTATCTTCTGGGGAACTATATCAATAATCATGATGATTCAGTTAGACCTGCCTAACACTTCAGGTTTGGAAAATTTGATTTACATGACAAGTACACTGTGGTGGACATTTTATAAATGCAGCATCAGACACAAAATGGAATCTAAAAGTACCATTTATATAGATGAAATCTCCATAGTTAGATGGGCCACTAAATAATTAGCTATTCCTCTATAAAATAAGATTATACCAAGTTCTTTAACACTGAATGGCTTCTGAGAGGAATAAATGCTTGTTTTATATCACAAAGATTATACTGGAATGGTTCCAAAAAAACCTATCAATATTTAATTATGTATAAAGAAATAATACCTGAAAACCATAATCTCTGGGTTGTGTTTGTGTACTGTGTGTTATCTTCTTTACTTCTTAAAGTGTCTAACTCAGAGCTGGGCATGATGGTGCACACTTGTAATCCCAGCATTTGGGAGGCTGAGACAGGAGGATAGTGGTTCAATAACAGCCTCAGCTCCTACTTAGCGAGGCCCTTTACAACTCAGTGAAACCGTGTTTCAAAAAAGTAGGGCTAGAGGTATAACTCGGAGGTAGAATGTCCCTGGGTTCTATCCCCAGTACCACACAGAAAACACAAAAAAAAAGTTTAACTCAGAAATTGTGTGTGTGTGTGTGTTTGTGTTACCCTTTTTAACTTTTTATTTTGAAATAGGGTCTCACTAGGTTGCTAAGAATTTCACTAAGATATGGTACCATCCCTGAAACTGCACTTCTCCTGTGTCAGCCTCCCAAGTACTGGGATTATAAGTATGCACCACCATGCCTGGCAAGATAGTTTTATAACAAACTAAAAACTAGCAAAACCTATCTAGATGAAGAGTAAAGGCAAATAATACAATATTCAAGTGCTGTGTGGATGTATGTCACTATCACTAACAATATTATGTGTCAAGACTATAATGCACTAAGTATAAAAAAGTTCATGTATGAATATTTATATTCCCTGCTTAAGCAGCCCTAACTCTTAACTTCCTCCAATTAAAGAACTCTTATTTTTCATATTTCTTTATTCTACATTAGCACATTCACAATTATATATTTTTGCTCAAACTTCCAAAATCACTATCACTGATACTAACACTAGATCAATAAAAAATCTCTAATAAACTTCCTGACACCGCTGGGCGTGGTGGCCCGCACTTGGGAGGATGAGACAGGAGGATCGCATAGCCTCAGCTACTTAGTGAGGCTCTCAGCAACTTACTGAGACCCTGTTTCCAAATAAAATAGAAAATAGGTCTAGGAGTATAGCCCAGAGGTAGAAAGCCCCTGGGTTCCACTCCCAGTACCACAAAAAAAAAAAAAAAAAAAAAAAAAAAACAACTTCCTGACACCATCCATAAAATACACTCAGTCAATATCAATGATACACACATTACTGCCCAACCAACGCTTCATGACTAAATATAAAATAGCCACATATGCTAATAACCATATGATTTAAGTCTTTAAAATAGTCCATATTAATCATAATGCATTTCTCATTACTAAACAATGAAAAACCAAAAAAATTCTGCTCTTCTACTTAAGAAACAGACATTTTTAGAATAAGCCCTTATCACAATTTAAGCAATCCTATTATCTTCTAAATACAAAATGAACAAAAAAGCAGTCCTTGCTAATCAAAATTTTATTTTCTTTCAGTTCTACTTTTAATATCGTGACCATAAAAGATTTGTTCCTAAATATATATTCTTTTTCTTCCAAGAGTTATTTATATAATAAGCTCTATCAAACACAAAATACTTGTAGTTTTTCTCAGTTAAATCTATGAAATAAGACTAAAGGACACTTAAATTTGATGGTTTTGATTTTATATTTTTGCACTCCTTACTTTACTTCTTGATCTCCTCTTTCCACCAACCAGTTTCATGAATCGATTGTACTGCTCTTCCTGATTTGAGAGATCTCGAATCTTTCTGATTTCTTCTTCTCTTTTCCTTCTCTCTTCTTCTTCAGCTTGTTTTCGTTGATCCTCCTCTTTCTGTCTTTCTTGTTCTTTTTGCTGTTGTAGTTTCTTCCATGCTTTTGTTTGTTGCTTCCTCAATGCTTGTTTAGCTTTAAATGAAAAATACAGAAACATCATTATCTGTTACAGAGTTAGAATTTATATTATAGAAGCTAAAAAAGCTTTAAAAAATTATTTTCAAGCCAGGTGTGGTGGTGCACACCTATCATCTCAATACTTGGGAGGCTTAGACAGGAGGATCACAGGTTCGAGGGCAGCCTCAGCAAGTACTGAGACTCTCATCAACCTAGCAAACCCTTTTTCAAAATTAAAGTAAAAGCTGGGCGTGGTGGCGCACGCTTGTAATCCCAGCACTTGGGAGGCTGACACAGGAGGACCGCACAGGTTCAAAGCCAGCCTCAGCACTTAGTGAGTCTCTCAGTAACTTAGACTCTTTTTCCAAAAAAGTTTTAAATAGGTCTGGGAGTGTAACCCAAAGGAAGAAGGCCCCAGTTTCCATTCCCAGTACCACCAAAAAAAAAGAAAAAAAAATTTTTTTAATTGAAAATTAAAATAAAAGAGGGCTGGGGTGTATCTTGGAGATAGAATGCCCCTAAGTTCAATCCCCAGTACCACAAAAAGTTATTTTCATTATCAATGTATATACTTGTTCTTTTAAGCTCTGTATATACAGGATTGACCTCCACTTTAGTACCTTATAATTCCCCAAACTCAAAACTCCCTGAATTAAAGTCTTGAAGCTAGTTATATATGAATTAATTAAAAGAATTTAATGGAAATAATCACCTGTAGTGCTAACTTTTTTAGCCGAATGTGGTTTTGTACTGGTTTTAATTTTCTGCTGCACAGTTTTTGTCTTAGTCAACTTTTCTTTGCTTTCTTTCATCACCTGCTGTTCTTTCTGTTGCCACTTTTTACTGGCTGATTGAAGAGCTAAAAGACGAAGTTGTAATTCAGATAGCTCTTCTTCATCTTCACCAAGCTTCTTTAAAAACACAAAGAGTTAAAAATTTTAAATTCTATTATTTAACCAACACTTTACCAAGTAAACAATTTTATAAAATTAGAATTTAAAGTTAGTTTAGGCAAATATTTAAGAGGAAAATGTAGATAAAATAAGGCAACTAATTTACTTCCCAAAGCCTGACTCTAATTTAGTTTCTATAATGCAAAAAGAAGTTTTTTTTTTTTGAGATAACTTCAATAGAGGTTATCTGCATATATGTAAATATGTAAAGTAGGAGGAGGAAAGTACAACTGATAAAACAGGATGATATAAAATAGAATGTTAAGAGTTAGACATAAGCATTTTAACAGAGCTAACCAAACTTGAAAGATTAAAACTCTGATGACAACAAATGCAAGAATAAATCAAGAACCCAGAAAAGGTAACAAAAAACAAAGTAGTTCCCTAATCATGTGATTTGTCAGACTCACAAGTAACACAGAAAACAGACACACTGAATGTCAAAACTCAAGCTTGTAAACTTCCTTCTTATATATACTTAATTCATTCTTTAAAATACTGTTGAAGGACCAATACTTAGGAGGCTGAGACAGGAGGATCACAGGTTCCAGGGCAATCGCGCAACCTAGCAAGACCCTGTTTAAAAAATAATAATAATAGAGCTGGGCGTGGTGGTGCACACTTGTAATCCCAGCATTTGGGAGGCTGGGACCGGAGGATGGCGGTTCGCGGACAGCCTCAGCTACTTAGTGAGGCCCTCTGCAACTTAGTGAGACCCTGTTTCAAAATAAAGAATAAAAAATAGGGCAGGGGCTGTAGCTTGGAGGTTGAATGCCCCTGGGTTCCATCCCCAGGCCCGCAAAAAAAAAAAAAAAAAAAAAAAAAAAAATAATAATAATAATAATAATAATAATAATAATAAAACAGGGCTGGCTATGGATGTAGCCTGGAAGGTGAAGGTCCCAGGTTCCATGCCCTCTAGTAACACACACACACACACATACACACACACACTGCTGAAGGTAAAATAATCTGTAGAAACTTGGCTCCACTTTAGTATTTTATATTCTAAAGCTACAGACATTTATCTGTATATTTAAAATATTTTAAACATCTAAGACTCCTTTGGAAAGCCTAAAGCAGGAAAATATGCTAAAAGCAAATTTTTTTCAACTGAAATAACTTCCTAATTTTTTTGAGGGGTGGTACTAGAGATTGAACCCAGGGGTGTTTTACCTCTCGTTTTTTATTTTCTTTTTGAAACAGAGTTTCACTAAATTACCATGCATTGGCCTTAATCCTGTCTCTATCTCCCTAATACTGAGATTATAAGCATGTGCCACCATGCCCAGCTTCATTCTACCTTTTTATAAATTTATTTAACTGATACATAAAAATATAATTACACATATTAATGGGGTACTATGTGATGTTTCCATTAATGTATACACTATATAATGCTTAAATCGAGGTTAAACATACATCCTCATTCATTTATTAACTTATGGTGAAAACATTCAAAATCCTTTCTTCAAATTTTTTGAAAAACAAAATACATAATTGCTATCTATAGTCACCCTATCATGCAATAGCACACCAGAACTTTTTACTCCTAACTATAACTTAATATGCACTGTCCAGCCAGGAGTGGTGACACAGGCTTGTAATCCCAGCATTGGGGAGGCTGAAATGAGGATCCAGGTTCATGGACAGCCTCAGCTACTAATCAGTGAGGCCCTTTGCAACTCAGTGAGACCCTGTTTCAAAATAAAAACTGAAAAATAGGGCTGGGGGTTGTAGCTCAGAGTAAAATGCTTCTGGGTTCCATCCCCATTACCGAAAAAAAAAAAAAAAAAAGGCACTGTCCAATGTATTCTCCACATTTTAGCTATAACTGAACTGCAGAGGGTCATTACTGGAGTCTATGGATTTGAGGGGGGTGTTTTATGAGGGTCCTTTGATATTATAAAGGGGGAAGGAGGAGTCAAAAAGGTCAAAGTTTAACACTGCAAAAGATTATTGGTAGCCAGGTGTGGTGGTGTACACTTGTAATCCCAGCATTCAGGAGATTGAGGCTGAGAGGAGAATTGTGGTTCCAGGACAGCCTCAGCTACTTAGCAAGCCTTTCACAACTCAGTAAGACCCTGTTTCAAAAATGAAAAGACAAGCCAGGTGTGGTGGCACACACTTGTAATCCCAGCATTCGGGAGGCTGAGACCAGAGGATCATGGTTTGCAGACAGCCTCAGCTACTTAGTGAGGCCCTCTGCAACTTAGTGAGACCCTGTTTCACACTAAAGAATAAAAAATAGGGCAGAAGGTGTAGCTTGGAGGTCAATGCCCCTGGGTTTTATCCCCAGACCCGCAAAATAATAATAATAACAATAATAATAACAATAATAATAAACACATTTTATTTTTCTTCTAAAATCCAGTTAAATTATTTCTATTCTTAAGTATAACCAAAATAGTGAATGCTACCTAATGGTTTTACCTTAATATTTACTACCATAAATCCCTAATGAAATACCATCATATACTTTGATATTTCAGTTTAACCAAACCAGAATACAGTTACCCTTCCCACTGCTGGGAAATACAAGTAAATAATACAATTTAAAATTGTAATGATTCTTAATTCTAAGTCACTTAAACATACCAAATTCTATTGCCTGGTACTGAAATTCTAGAGCTATGCTGTTCAATATGATAGCACTGAGCAACATTTGCCTATTTAATCTTAAATAAACTAAAATTGAATTAAGATTTTGTACCTAAGTCATATCAATCACAATCATGTTCTTCATGGCCATGTGACTCACAGCTACCATAGTGGCGAGTTCAGCTATAAAACATTTCCACAATTACTGAAAACTCTACTATAAACTAGAGTTTACCCCAAAAGAGCTATCAACACTCTTCTACTGAGACTCTGATTACTTTCTATAACTGCTTATTTTAGAATGAAAGGAAGAAATTACTAGTTCTGTTGCACTACATGCTACTTGAAAGAGCTGTTTGAAAACCAAGAGCAGTGACCTAGGAATCAGAGAACCTAATTCTTGCTGATACCTAATTCCTACGTAACTAAACAAGTCACTGAACTATTCCCTACTCAAACGAATCGTATTTTTATCTATAAAACAAATGTTAGCCAGGCATGGTGGTGCATGCCTACAATCCCAGTACTTGAGAGGCTGACACAAGAGGATTGCAGGCTCGAGGACAGCCTCAACAAGTAGGTGAAATTTTCATCAAGCTAGCAAATTTTCATCAACCTATTTTACTTTTATTTTCAAAATAAAAATAAAATAGAGCTGGAGGTATAGCTCTAAGGTAGAATGCCCCCAGGTTCAATCTCCAGTACCACAAAAAAATAAAATACATACATCAACTTTATAGAATTTTAAGTATATTAAAAATGTTTATGAGCATATGACTGTAAAGGATGTGTATATGTATGTATATATATGTATATATATGGAGAGAAACATACTGTGTGGGGGGGGGTGAAAGAGAGACATGTGCAGGTATCTAGCATTCCTAAATTCAGGGTCATCTTTGCTAAAGATCTTCAATTTTTTTTTCCGGGTCTGGGGATGGAACCCAGGGGCATTCGACCTCTGAGCTACACCCCCTGCCCTATTTTTTATTCTTTTACTTTGAAACAGGGTCTCATTAAGTTGTGGAGGGCCTCACTAAGTAGCTGAGGCTGTCCATGAACCGCGATCCTCCTGTCTCAGCCTCCCAAATGCTGGATTACAAGCTTCCTAAAGATCTTTGTTTTATCCCCACACTTGTAATCCCCGCGCTTGGGAGGCAGAGACAGGAGGATCGCGCAGGTTCGAAGCCAGCCACGCGCACTGGCTTAGGAGACCCTGTTTCCAAATAAAAATGTAAAAATGGGTCTGGGAGTGTAGCCTGGAGGTAAAAGGGCTTCCAGGAACCCCAGTACCACCAAAAAGATCTTTGTTTTTTGTTTGTTTTTCGAGCTATACCTGCTGCCCTGTTTTTAATTCTTTATTTTGAAACAGGGTCTCACTAAGTTGCAGAGGGCCTCACTAAGTAGCTGAAGGTGTCCGCGAACCGCGATCCTCCCGTCTCAGCCTCCCGAATGCTGGGATTGTAAGTGTGCGCCACCACGCCTGGCTCCTAAGGATCTTTGAATCATTCATTCCAATTTACTCATAACAACTGAAAACTCAACAGAAGAAACTGCAGATAGCTCACATCTACAATTCAACAAAGAAAAAGGCTTGAGTTATTGAGTGCCGGTTACATGTTAACCACAGTATTTGATGCTTCTGTATTTTACTGAAGCTTCCTAACAACCCAGGGAATGCATGGCACTAAATTCATTCTGTAGGAAAAGAAAGAGAGAAGCAAAAACTAAACAGCTTATTCAGCTAACAGGTCATTCAGCTAATAGAGAGGAAGAGCTAGAATTTGATACCAGGCCAAGGTCTATATAACTACAAAGCTTTCCCACACTGGATAATCAGCAAAGAGTAGGGGAAAAAAATCTCTGGATCAAAATTAAGTTTCAAAAACCAAACAATAATCAAGTAAGCATGTATAGATATGTACAAAACTTTAATATAATTTGTAAAGCCTAATGAATAGAGATTCCAAGATACTTCTGCAGAATTTCTTTTCTTAATGCTTATATCCAAATAACATTATAGTGATGGTTTCAAAAGAACAGACTACCCAATCCCACAAAGCAGTGTCTTACCTTTTCAGATAGAATATCTGAGGTACTAATTCTTCTTGTTAAATTTTGTTCTTTATCTTCTACTCCTTTAAAATAAGATAATATCCCTTAAATATTCTAAAAGATAGTAACAATCTAAAATAAAATGTTGTATAATAATGCTATATGTTTTGTAATGATTGTAAAGAATGTCATTACAATCTCATTTTCTCAAGCTCTTAACCAAAAGACTGCCTTTAAAGAGAATGAAAATATGAACAAACTTCAAACACCTATTTCATAGTTATAAAAGCAAAATAATTCAAGTACTAAACTAAAACTATACTTTGATAAAATTGTTTCAAATTTTTCAAATAAGCACAAAATTCAGAGTATACAAATAAAAACTTCATAACCAAATATATAATCCATAGTGACAGATTAGTAGTAAACTAAATTAGTCCTCTAAAGTAGAAATTAATTCAACATTTAGAGAATGATCTTAGTATTAATCATCATAGAATATTCTATTTACCTAGAAAAGCACCAGCAGTGGCAACTTAAGTATCTGCAAAATTAAACCCACCCACACACTTTTTTCAGACTTCTAGCCTTGGGCCCACAATTTTGAAGTAGAGTATCAACAAAAGCTTTACAAATCACATAATATTGTACATTTACAGTAGTATTGAGATAGATACAATTTTTATTTTTAAAAAATGAACTTAACTCAAAAATCTTTTATGATGAACATTCTAACTGTTCAAGGGGGCCTTACTTGTGAAAGAATATGTAGATTATTCAGTAAATTTAGAAATAACTAACCAAGCACCCTGGACAAAACAAAGAGAAGGCAATCACCAAGTTTAGAGAGAGATGAGTTCTGCTATAAGGCTTATTATAGGAAATATGAAGTTCTCACAATATAATTAATGTATGAGAAAATCTGTGCTTAACATTAAGTGTGATTTGACTCGATGAAACATTAAGAGAATATAGAAAACAGTACCCAAGTGATATGAAACATTTAGGAATACACTAATCATATATTCAAACTCTACCAGGTACGTCAGTTAACTGTGTATTACGAGCCACACTCATATTCTGATTTCAAATATCACTCCTTGCTCCATTTCACAATACTTACACTACAAACATTCTACTTCTACAAGTACACTTTAAGTCTTTTAAAGTACACTTTAAGGTTAAGTGACATTTGTTATAATATTTCAAGCTTTTTAAATCCATTTTCTGTATTACAGTTGCACTATTTTATTATCTTTCCACTGACAAAGTTTGTTTTTTGATTGTGTGTGTGTGTGTGTGTGTGTGTGTGTGTGTGTGGTACTGAGAGTGGAACCCAAGGGCTTTCTACCTCCAGGCTGTACCCCCAGCCCTATTTTATAATTTATTTGGAAACAGGGTTTCACTAAGTTGCTGAAAACCTCACTAAGTAGCTGAGTCTGGCTTCGAACCTGTGCGATCCTCTTATCTCAGCCTCCCAAGGGCTGGGATTACAAGCATGCGCCACCATGCCTGGCTATTTTGTTTTTTGTTTTTATGGTGCTGGGACTTGAACCCAGGAGTTCTACCTCTAAGCTATATTCTAAGCCCTATTTTATTTTTTATTTTTGAAACAGGGTCTCACTCAGTTGCTGAGACTGGCTTCAAGCCTGCATTCCTATCCCAACCTCCCAGATATTGGGATTACAGGTGTATGCCACCATGCCCAGCTCTACTGATAAAGTTTTTTAGTGTTATTCATCTAGCCCCGCTTTCCTCTATAAACCCTTTTATTTTTACCATATAATTTTGTGGTATAGCCATTTTCAGCAATGCATATGTCTTACTACAACAAAACTAACCATCCTTTAAATAATTCCAAAATAGTAATAACACAAAAATAGAGCAAACTGAAAAGAGATAAACACATTTCCAATAATAAATACAGAAAGCACTAGATTTCTCTCCTACATGAGAAAACTATTGAGTTCGATTAGGCCATGAGAACTCTACTAGTTAATTAAGATCTCACTTGACTATAACATGTAGCAGTATCTCAATTAATTTGCACAGAAGCAAGTATCCATTAGGTACCTTCTGAGCACAATGGGACTTTATTTTATATTTATTTATTTTTTGCGGTACTGGGGATGGAACCCAGGGAAATTTAACCTCCAAACTACACCCCAGCCCTATATATATAATTTTTTATTATTTATTTTGAAACAGGGTCTGAGCTGCAAAGGGCCTCACTAATTAGCTAAGGCTGTCTGAAAACTACAATCCTCCTATCTCGGCCTCCCAAAGGCTGGGATAACAAGCATGTGCCACCACACCTGGTAACAATGGTACTTATTCATTTTAGTGGTGCTGGGGATTGAACTCAGAGGCATTCTACCTCCAACCTACATCCCCAGCCGGGCATGGTGGCGTATGCTTGTAATCCCTGCGCTTGAGAGGCAGAGACAGGAGGATCGCGCAGGTTCGAAGCCAGCGCTTAAGAGACCCTGTTTCCAAATTTTAAAAAAAGTATAAAATAGGTCTGGGGAGTGTAGCCCTAGCCTGGAGGTAGAAGGGTTTCCAGGAACTCCAGTACCACCAAAAAACAAAAAAGCAAACAAGCTACATCCCCAGCCCGATTTTTTATTCTTTATTTTGAAACAAGGTCTGACTGAGTTGTGGAGGGTCTCACTAAGTAGCTGAGGCTGTCTGCGAACCTGTGATCCTCCTATCTCAAGCCTCCTAAATGCTAGCATTACAAGCGTGCGCCACCACACCCAGCCTAATAATGGTACTTTAAAAACAAGTACAAACCATATATTTCAGACAAAACTTTACACTAACATAAATACAGTTTATTTTATAAAATGACCAACCAGGTAATTAGGCATTATACTAACACTGCCACCAATACAATAAAAAATTTTAGTTTTTACTCAAACTTCTAAAATGCAAATTAGCCCTTTTTAGTCACATAGTATTTGTAAAATTATTAACTGGGATTTCTCTTCTTTTTTCCTTGGTGATATTGGGGATCGATATCAGGGGTGTTCTATGAAAGAGCTACATCTCCAGCCTTTTTTTTTTCGGTACTGGGGTTTGAACTCAGAAGCATTCTACCTCTAAGCTACACCACCAGCCCTATTTTATTCTTTATTTTGAAAGAGGGTCTCATTAAGTTGCAGAGGGCTTCACTAAGTAGCCAGGCTGGCCACAAATAAGCAATCCTATTGTCTCAGCCTCCCAAGTACTGGGATTATAAGCGTGTGGCACCATGCCCGGCTCCTTTTTATTCATTCTGAAACAGAGTCGTGACAAGTCAACCAGGCTGGTTTCAAACTTGTGATCCTCCTGCCTGGGCCTCCAAAATCACTGGGATTATGGGCCAGCCCTGATACTAAGATTCTTGAGTTGTAGATAGGGTTTTATCTATATGCTAATGACCCTAACAATGGAACATTGTTAGGAAAATGGAACATTTCAAGGACATGAAAAATTAAGAAGCTATATAGGAAAAGTAATTTTTTTGTGTGTGGTATTAAGGATGGAACCCAGGGGCATTCTACCTCTGAGCTACACCCCCAACCCTACTTTTTATTCTTTATTTAAAAACAGGTTCTCACTGAGTTGCAAAGAGCCTCACTAAGTAGCTGAGGCTGTCCGCGAACCTTGATCTTCCTGTCTCAGCCTCCCAAATGCTGGGATTACTAGCGTGCACCATCTTGCCCAGGTTAGAAAAAGTAATTCTTAGAAAACAAGGGGGAGGGGGGCCAAAGTTACAAGAAAAACCAGATGTATGTAGTATTACAGAAATTCCAAAATTTCAAGGTTAAGAAAAACATCATAGAATGTAATAGACATATGTATCCATAAAGAATACTCTAAACAGGGTAGCCAGGGCAATCTTTTGAAAACAAAGAGTCTTTTGCTCAAGTCCAACAACAAATAGACTACAAAATTATGATCTATACATACAATGGACTTCTACTCAGCCATATAAAAACAATTATGTCATTTGCAGGAAAAGGGATGGAACTCAAGAATATTACAGTGAGATTAGGCAGTCAATAAAAAGGGAGGGGGGGCCAGAGCCAGGCATGATGATCCATGCTTGTAACCCCAGCATTTGAGAGGCTGAGAGGATGATCGTGGTTTGCGGACAGCCCCAGCTACTTACTGAGGCCCTTTACAACTCAGTGACACCCTGTTTCAAAATAAAGAATAAAAAGTAGGGCCATGGGTGTAGTTCCTAAGTAGAATGCCCCTGGGTTCCATCCCCAGTACTGCAAAAAAATAAAAAGAAAAAAAAAAAAAAAGGAAAAAAAAAAAGAAAATGAAGGCCATATTTTTCACTCAGAGGTGGAAGCTAGAGAGATTTGGGGAAAGGAAGACCTCAGATGAGGTCTAAACGAATGGGAGAGAGGGAGGACAAAGGAGAGATCTGATAGGGAGCTGAAGGGATGCTGCATGCATGTTATCTGTCACTCAGAACCTATGATGTATAATGCCCCAATAAGAAAAATAAAAAATAAAAAGCTCAATTCACTCTGAAAAAAAAGTTGCTAGAAGGCTCAATATGTGCTCTCACCTGCCATCTTTGATCTCTTCTCTACCACTGTTCATATCCCTCATTCTTTGTTTTATTTTGGTACTGGAGATTGAATCCAGGGTCATTCTACTCCAAGCTACAGCCCTATAGCCCACTTAGTTTGTATTTAGAAACATGGCCTCCCACATTGCTGAGGCTATCCTTGAACCTATGATCCTGCTGTCTCAGCTTCTGAATTACTGGGATTCCAAGTGTACACCACCACACCTACCACCTCATTCTTCTTTGGTAGCAGAGGCCTCCTTATTACCCCAAATATGCCAGGCATCCACTTCTGCATTAGGGTCATTACTCCAGAACAATGATTCTCAAACATTAGTGTATATCAGAAACCAACCAAAGGGCTGGATAAATACAGATAGCTAGGCTCTGTTCCCAGAGTTCACAATTCAGTGGCCCTGGAGTAAAGCCTGATAACTTGCATTTCTGTCAAACTGACAGATATCACTGGTCCTCTGAAAATCAATGTTCTCTTTGCCTAGAAAATTCTTCCATACATTCGTTTGGCTATTCTTTTACAGACTTTAAAGTCTTTGTTTACATCTCACCTTCAAATGTAGAAGACTACCTATTAGTGACAGTACCTATTGCTCCCATCCATGTTACTACTATACTTTTCTCCTTCATAAGTGAATTTACCCATGTTTATTATCTTCCCTTCTAAAATGAAAGCTCATAAAGGCATAAATGACTATTTAGGGTGTAGTAGCACACACCTATAATCCCAGGTATTCTGGAGGCTTAGGAGAGAGGGTCAGATGAGCCCAGAAGTTCAACCCAGGCAACATAATGAGATCCACAGCATAAGCAGGCAGAGTGACACATGTTTATAATCCCAGCTACTCAGAAGAGTAAGGCATGATGGCACACACTTGTAATCCCCGCGCTTGGGAGGCTGAGACAGGAGGATGGCACAGGTTCAAAGCCAGTCTCAGCTACTTAGTGAGGCTCTCAGCAACTTAGTGAGACACTGTTTCCAAATAAAGTATAAATTAGATCTGGAAGTAGAGCCCAGAGATAGAAAAGCCCCTGGGTTCCACCCCCAGTACCACCAAAAAAAAAAAAAAAAAAAAAGAGTAAGGCAGGAGAATAGCAAATTCAAGACCAGCATGGACAACCTAAGTTAGCAAGACCTTGTCTCAAAAATAAAAAGGGCAGAGCCAGGGGTGGTGATGCACACTTGTAATCCCAGCATTTGGGAGACTGAGACAGGAGGATCACAGTTCGCAGACAGCCTCAGCATTAGTGAGGCCCTCCACAACTTCGTGAGACGGTTTCAAAATAAAAGAATAAAAGCTGGGCATGGTGGCACATGCTTGTAATCCCCACACTTGGGATGCTGAGACGGGAGGATCACACAGGTTCGAAGCCAGCCTCAGCTACTTAGTGAGGCTCTCAGCAACTTAGTGAGACCCTGTTTCCAAACAAAATATAAAAATAGGTCTGGGAGTATAGCCTGAAGGTAGAAAGCCTCTGGGTTCCACCCCCAGTACCACAAAAAATAAAGAAATAATATATAGGGCAAGGAGCCGGGCGTGGTGGCTCACACTTGTTGATCCCAGCATTTGGGAGGATGAGACCTGAGGATTGCGGTTTGCGGACAGCCTCAGCTACTTAGTGAGGCCCTCTGCAATTCAGTGAGACCCAGTTTCAAAATAAAAAATAAACAATAGGGCAGGGGGCGTAGCTCAGAGGTCAAATGTCCCTGGGTTCCATACCCAGACCCCCCAAAATAAATAAATAAATAAATAAGGCAACGATGTAGCTTGGAGGGTGAATGCCCCTGGGTTCCATCCCAAGACCTGCAAAGATAAATATAAATAAAAACGGCAGCGGATGTAGCTCAATGATAGGAGAACATTTGTCTACCATGTGCAATATGTTCAATCCCTAGTTTCACTACAACATAAAAGCCATAAATATGAATATTCCATCTGGAAAAGGCAAAACTACTGGGACAGATCTGTACATCTTGGGATGGACTAAGAGTTGAAGGAGGGGTTAACTATAAAAGGACATTTTTTAAGGGATGATGGAACTAGTCTGTATCTTAATTATACTGGCTGGTAATGATTATTGATTCTCCAAACAACCTGTATGTCAAAATTTAAAAAACTATAAAGTAAAAAGAACTCAAGTGTATATAAATTATATCTTATTAATAAAGAAGAAACCACACTAATATAAGGCATAAATGCTCATTTCAATAATGAAGGAAAAAAGATATAACTAACTTCAATATCTACTTATGCTGAAAATCTCAAAGAATAGGGGAAGCCGGGAGTGGTGGCACTCATAATTCCAGTACTTGGAAGGCTATACAGGAGTATCACAGGTTTTACAGGTTCAGCAACATGGTGAGGCCTTCAGCAACCTAATGAGACTTTGTTTTAACTAAAAATAATAAAGTAGGGCAGACTGTGTATCTCAGAGGTAATATGCCCACGTTCAATCCCCAGTACCTCAAAAGAAAAAGCATTCCTTATAAGTTAGGAAACAAACACGCCCATGATTATCACCTATTTTCAGCACTATAAATCCTGGTCAATATGTTAGGTCAAAAGAGAAATAAAGATTAGCAGGAAACAAAAGCTGTCATCATCATCATCATCATCATCATTATTTATAGTACTAGAGCATTCTACCTCCTAGCTATACCCCCAGAACTACTTTTTATTCTTTATTTTGAAACAGGTTCTCACTGAGTTGCAGAGGGCTTCATTCACTAATAGCTGGGACTAGTCACGAACCTGCTATCCTCCTGACTCAGCCTCCCAAATGCTGGGATTACAAGCATACATCACCACGCTCGGCCCAAACTGTCATTATTAAATAAGATGAATGCTCATAAACACAATACAAAACAATTTACAGATAGTCATTTCAATGGAGGGCACTTTGAAAACAACAAGTGACTTCTTTAGAGAAAGTCTCATTCACTAATTGAAATAGTTAATTCCATTACCTTGACTAGATTCAGTAGTGTCGGATTTCAGGGAAGGCTGTTTTGCTCCATCTTTAACTTTTTTCAACCTGTTCTTATCTCCAGGTAAAGTCAATTTTTGCCTGAGTGGTTTTAATTCAAATGCCTGAAAAGTCTTGACCTGTGTTTTCTCCTCAGGAGCTACTTCTTTACTTGAGTCTTTTATAATACTGACATTATCAGTGCTTGTTTGGTCCTCAGAGTTCAATGTTTTAGGATCTTCCTGTACATTCTCTTCTTTGTTACTCAAAGCTAGTTTTTCATCCTTATTGATGCATTCTAATTCCAATTGTATTTGCTTATACTTTAAAAGTAAATCTTCAAAGGTTTCTTCCCCACAGTTTTCACTTTTTGATGAATAATTTTGTTTTCTTGATGGAGATCTTCCAAAACTTTTGGCTGAACAGCATATTAAGGAAACCAGTTTCCAAACATTTTCCAGTTAAATTTAACAAAAAAACAAGTTACAGATGAATTTTCTCCCTTTTTAATGTTTCAAGAAAGATGAACATATATTTTTAGAATTTTCATATTCCATTTAATATATGTTCTACTAATGCCCACTTTCATTATGTGCCCAGATTTCAACTTAACAAGTATCCAATTAAAGAGTCCACTTACAAAATCATTAGTGTCAGTAATTACCAGTAAGTAGTATTCACAGACAGTCCACCTAGTTAGGTTATAGCATCCTTTCTTCTACAAGTACCAGGAAAGCCCATAACAAGCTGGATGTTAAGATTCTTTTCTGAAGGAAGAGGGGAGAAACTGAATGGTTTGTCACAGATGTGGATAATTTATACTTCAGCTAATCAGGAGAAAATGTTTCTTCTCTTTAGTTTCTTCTCATATTTCAAGTTAAAAAAATAAGAGATAGAAAATGAACACTCACTATTAGTACCTAGATTGAAAAGATGTTTTCTTAAAATTTTTAATATATAATAAGCTCAGAGCTCACCAGGTATCCTAACATTCAATATATACACTGCTAAAATAATTATGACCAATCATAGTAAAAATAAATAGAAACATTAAGTAGCACTCAAATATATTTTCTAATTTCAAACAGTTCTTCCAGTCTAGAAGTTAACATAAGAAAAGACACTACTTTGTGTAGTTTTAATACATCATTTGCAAATCACTTTGTACTGATTAGAATATAACATTACAGTTCTCTAAATATGGCCTTTTCTAACAACTCACCGGACAAGCAGCCAGCAAAGATTTTTCAACTCCCCTGATGACCAACTCAAGAGTAAAAATCACCACCAAATATAATAATAAAAGCTGGGCCTGGTGGTGCACACTTGTAATCCCAGTGCTTGGGAGGCTGAGACAGGAGAATTGCACAGGTTCAAAGCCAGCCTCAGCTACTTAGTGAGGCTCTTGGCAACTTAGTGAGACCTTGTTTCCAAATAAAATATAAAACAGGTCTAGGAATATAGCCCAGAGGTAGAAAGCCCCTGGGTTCCACGCCCAGTACCACCAAAAAAAATAAAAAATAAAGTAAATAAACTTCACAACTGAAAGTCTTTAACAATTCTGCAACAAAGTTGTTCTAGTAAATGTTTTTTGTTATTGGTTTTTGCCTTTGATCTCTCCAAAATCAAATTTCTTGAAAGAATATGAGTTTTGTAATACCTTTCAACCAAATGGAATCTGGCTCTGTCTCATTAATTCAACAAAAACTGCACTAAGTTTATCCATCAATGTTTACAAATGTGTGTGTGTGTGTGTGTGTGTGTGTGTGTGTGTGTGTGTGTGTGTAATGGGGAATGAAGCCAGGGGCAAGCTACTTCCCAACCTTTTGTATTTTTAATTTTGAAACAGGGTCTCACTGTTGCCAAGGCTAGCCTCGAAACTGCGATCATCCACCTTAGCCTCCCAAGTACAGGGATTACAAGCACACAGGACTCAAACCTTATTTTACCTGACTTCTCTGAAGCATTTGATACTGTAAACCACTGCTTTCTTGGCTTCCAAACTCCCCTTAGCCTCTGGTTTTTCTACCTTTTTAAAATCTTCACAACTCCATCCTCTTTTTCTCTAACTCCATTGAGTTTTACTTGGACCCTCTCTCCATCTAAAACATTCTAAAGTACTTACATTATTTTATTCATCATAGGAGAGGCATGTGTTCTCATAAGACTTTTGGGCTCTCTTATCTCTACCCACCATGACCCACATCACTGCCAGAGTAATCTTTCTAGAACACAAATCTGATCAGAACTCTCCCCTGGCTTAAATCTTATTAAGAATAGAGACCAAAATCCTTAGAATGAATATAATGGTTTTATGATCTGACCTGTACTTACCTTTCCAATCTTACCTTTTCCCTGCTCATCACAATTTATGCACAGCTTTCTATCTAGGTTTCTCTATTCTTCAACATGACCCCAACTCAAGTGACCTTTTGGTGAAGTCAGAATTACTTATTCTCTTCTTCCCCTTTTCATGCACTCTGTACATAAATACCACAAGTATCTACATTTACCTCTGGCTTTTCAATGAAACCATCTAAAGGCAAACTGCAGTAATAAAAAGTAAATAACACTAAAGACATTTGCAAATAAAAAAGATTCAATATGCTAAAGAAAATAAGAATAGACAAATAAGAAAATGAAATTGAGTTTTGATCATAACTGACTTATCTCCTTCAAGGCTAAACAAAATCTTCAGCCTTTGCCTATACAGGGTAACTGGAATCAAATTAACACTTACCAGATGTAATTTTAAGCATGTTAAGAAGCAATTTCTACCTGAAAATTTTAAAAAGAACTATCTGTTAAAAGCCAGGCTTTAAAATCTGGTTTAAGAAAAAAAAAAAAAAAACAGCTATTCAACCTCTCCACCTGCAGTGAGGATGAATTTTCACTGATAGAGACACTGGCCTAATTATGTTAGCTCTCATCTAATTTGAAAGTTTAAGCCAGGCGTAGCGGTGCACGCTTTTAATTCCAGCATTTGGGAGGCTGAGACAGGAAGATCGCGGTTAGAGGACAGCCTCAGCTACTTAGTGAGGCCCTTTGCAACACACTGAGACCCTGTTTCAAAAAATATAGAATAAAAAATGGAGCTGGGGGTGTAGTCAAAGGAGACTGGTTTAAGAAAGAAAACGTACCTGTCATTAGAAAAAAGTAAAAATGAGCAAGAATGAAGGGATGCAACAGTATGTTTTTTTTTTTTTTTTCCCCTTCAGTACTAAAGATTGAGCCCAGGAACATTCTACCTGAGTTATTCCCCTAGCTCTACTTCTTTCTTCTTCTTCTTCTTTTTTTTTTTTTTTTTGGTGGTACTAGGGTTCCTGGAAGCCCTTCTACCTCCAGGCTATACTCCCAGACCCATTTTATATTTTTATTTGGAAACAGGGTCTCTTAAGCCAGCAAGGCTGGCTTCGAACCAGGCAATCCTCCTGTCTCCACCTTCCAAGCGTGGGGATTACAGGCATGCACCACCACGCCCGGCTTCTTTATTCTTTATTTTGAAACAGGGTCTAAGTTTCAGAGGGCCTAAGTAGCTGAAGCTGGCCACAAACTCGAGATCTTCCTATCTCAGCCTCCACAAATACTGGGATTACAAACATGTGCCAGCATCAGCTTATTGTTTCTTTAAAGCTGAAATGAACATATTTTTGTTTGTTTGTTGTGGTACTGAGAATGGAACCCAGAGGCATTCCACCTCTGAATTACACCTCCAGCCTATTTTTTGGAGGGTGATACTAGGGATTGAACCCAAAGGCATTCTACCTCCAAGTTACACCCCAGCCCTATTTTTTATCTTTTATTTTGAAACAGAGTCTCATTAAGTTGCAGAGGGCCTCACTAAGTAGCCAAGGCTGACCTCAAACCTGCAATACTCCTGTCTCAACCTCCCAAGTACTGGGATTACAAGTGTGTACCACCACACCCAGCGTCCTATTATTTTTTTTTTAAACATGGTCTAAGTTGCACAGGGCCTCATGAAGTTGCTGAGACTGGCCACAAACCTGCAATCCTCCTGTCTCAGCCTTCCAAGTACAGGGATTGCATCCAGCATCACCATACCCAACTGAAATTAGCATATCTTAATTATTACAGATAAAGAAATTATGAAACAGGCAGACACATAAAAGAAACCTGTATTCAGGATACTTCACTTCCAAATTATTAAAATGAAGTCATAGAATTAGTCTCATTCTTTTCTAAGCAGTATTTGTAAAATAAGTCATTTTTATAATTACACAATGTAAATATGAATTAAACAATACAATTGATATTTAAAGTGTTGGAATAAAGGTTTGTGTTACAAATTCTGTTTGCTCACATTACATATAAGTGGGTAGGAACTGTTTTCCCTCTCAAATTCTTATAAAGAACACCACCTCTTGGATAGATAAATGATACTTCATTGAAAACAATGAGCAGAGAAGATCATAACAAGCATCCTTTTCTTAATGTGCAGCATCTGTGAAAACAAAAAGAGCAAGACAGCTTGTTTCTGACAAGTTGTTACAGAAATCAAAGTCACACCACGTGGTCTGAATAATTTCCTATACTCTTTTTTGCAAAATGATATGTCCATTTACTAATAAAAGTACATAAACATAAAAATAAAGGTATATGACAGAGGCCCAAACTGGTACTGAATGAAAAGACAAAGGTAGAAGAAGGTAGGCAAGCCTACTCATCTCTCAATTTTCCAAAACAGAAAATTCTAAAAATCTTTGAGCTCCCAGAGTACCTATCTGAACTTGAACTTTTCTACTAATTATTTAATAATCTACTCATTTGTGGCACTGGGGATTGAATCCAGGGCATTCTACCTCTGAGTTTTACACCCCCACCCCTATTTTATTTTATTTTGAAATAAAGTCTAAGTTGCTTAAGGCCTAAGTAGGTGAGGATGGCCACGAACCTGAAATCCTCCTGTGTCCGCCTCCCAAGTACTGGAATTATAAGTGTGCACCACCATGCCTAGTTTAATTATTTATTTTCATTGTCTTTCTAACAAAAGTACAAGTTTCATCTCTGTAAAAAAAGCACAGAGATGTTTAACCCTTGTTTTTGAATTCAAAATAAAATAACAAATCACAAATTAAAAAATCTTATGGGTTTTCTAATCTTCCTGGGCATAGGTTATCTAATCTTGAAAGAACATTTACTATCTTTGAAAAATTTAGCTGAGTGATGGTGAATGCTAGTAATCCCAGTACTTCGGAGGCTGAGACTGGAAGACCGCAGGTTCATGGCCATCCTCAGCCACTTAGGCGTTCTGCAACTTAGACTCTGTTTTTTCTTTTTTTGAGGGGTAGTGGGGGTTTGTGGTACTGAGTATGGAACCCAGGGGCTTTCTACCCCCGGGGCTACACTCCCAGACTTATCTTCTATTTGGAAACAGGGCCTCACTAAGTTGCTGAGAGCCTCACTAAGTAGCTGAGGCTGGCTTCAAACCTGCACAATCCTCCTGTCTCAGCCTCCCAAATGCTGGGATTACAAGACACCATGCCCAGATTTAGACTGTTTCAAAATAAAATAGATTAGCTACTTAGTTGCTGTCAGCAATTTAGTGAGACCCCATTTCAAAAGAATAAAAATAGGACTGGGGGTGTAGCTCAAAAGTAGAATGACCCTGGATTCAATCTCTGGTACTGGGGGGTGGGGGGTGGGGCTGAATACCTACTTCTCTAAAACAATCCTAGAAAACACAACCCAAAATTTGTAGAAGCAAGTCTTTTCAGGGCACCAACACTAGAAACTGTTGTTTCTTTTTTTTCTTTTGCAGAACTGGGGATGGAATCCAGGGACATTCTAACTCTGAGCTATACCCTCAGCCCTACTTTTTTTTTTAATTCTTATTTGAAACAAGGTCTTACTGAGTTGCAAAGGGCCTCACTAAGTAGTAGCTGAGGCTGATGGCAAACCTCCATCCTCTTGTCTCAGCCTCCCAAATGCTGGGATTACAAGTGTGCACCACTACACCCAGCTCCAAAACTGTTGTTTTTTTACTAAACATTCCTGGCTTTATAGCATGACATTTTGAAAAAGACCTTTCTGCTCTTATTCTATAAAAATAATTTTGTCTGTCAAATAAATGTCATTACCTGTATGTATATTTTAAAAATCATTAACTAGTAATGAAAGTTCTTAATTATTTTTCATAGCTATCAGAGTAAGTCAAGACACAGTTTTACAAGACCACCATAAAATATGCCTTCAGATGATTAATTTCTTAGTATAAATCCTAACAGTTAAAGATAACTGTAAATAAGGTTAGACACAGCAAGAATCAGGTATTTTGCTGTTTTCCTTCTCATCTTGTCCATAATTTACACATTCCTCCATTCATATATTAAAGTGCTGGTAAAATTTTTCTTTTTATTTGGCCCACATTTAGCCAGCACTAAGTTATAAAACGTCCAAAAATCGGCCAGGCATGGTGGCGCAGGCTTGTAATACCAGCGCTTGGGAGGCTGAGACAGGAGGATCACACAGGTTCGAAGCCAGCCTCAGCTACTTAGTGAGGCTCTCAGCAACTTAGTGAGACCCTGTTTCCAAATAAAGTATAAAATAGGTCTGGGAGTATAGCCTGGAGGTAGAAAGCCCCTGGGTTCCACCCCCAGTACCACACACACACACACACACACACACACACACACACAAAAGGTCCAAAAGTGAGCAACCACAGGAAAATTAGTAGTTAAGGGCATAAACTTTCCATTGTTATAGAAAAAGACAACTTGGTTCTACACACACACAATAAAAGGCAGCAGTGAGGAAGAGTAAATCAAGAAGGTAAAAAAAAAAAAAAAAAGATTACAAGAACAGTAGGATTATGTGGAAAATGAAACTGAGATTCCCAATGTAAAAGTGTAATGTACTTAAGTAACGGCATTCCCCAAGCGGTTTACTACTTCTTCCTCCCTCTAATAAAGTTTCACATAACATACAACATACCAGTACTAGCAAAAACCAAGTGCTTATGAAACTCGGGCTTCGGATGTACTATTACAAACCTGATTTGACCGTGTTTGATTCCACTAGTTTACCCCAATTTGTAACACATTAAGGTTAAAAAGCAATAAGATATCCTATAAAACAACCTAAGAAACATCGTTATGTGATTCATGGGAAATACCAAAGAACTTACTTTACACTGACAAAGCAACAATAAGCGGCTCTGAAAAGTTACACTCGTAGGCCTAGTAATGACGCTAAAGGGAACTTTAGGCGACACACCCAGGGCAGACCGCCACGTTAAGGATACAGCTCTTCCGAGGTGGAGAGGGCTCTCGCCAGCTCTGACTGCTGCTGAAGCCGGGTCCCGCTGCTCCTCCCAGAGGAGGTCGACCCCCGGACTTGCCTCCTCGGTCAACCCCTCCTCGCCCCCGACTCCAGCGACTCCCACCCTGGTAGGGCCTGCCTCGAAAGCGGAAACGGTCCAAGGCAATGTGGCTCCGCTCCCAGAAAGACGGCCGGGGGCTGCTCTCGGACAGTGAGCTGGGAGGCATCCGCACGGCCGGCGGATGGGACCGGAACGGCTCTTTGGGTCGGTAGCTGCTGTGTCCCCTGAGGTGGCCCCGCTCCGACGCGTGCCGCGAGCGTGAGAAATTCCTCAGCTGTTGCTGAGAAGAGGACGAGGACGAGGAGGAGCCACCGCCTCCGCCGGATCCACCGCCCCGGGCCGGGTGAGGAGGCCTGCGCCGCGGGTACGGTAACAGCCCGCAGCCGCTGCTGCCGCTGCTGCTCCGGCTCCGTATCTGGCTGTTATTGTCGTCGTCGCTGATCTCTCCATCTTCAAGCTCCCCTTCTTCCTTCGGCGAGAGGCCACTGGAGGCCGCGGCCGAAGTATCTGCGGCCGCCATCCGTGGAGAAGCGCCTTCCTTCCACACCGCCTTAGCCCTCCGTCCCAGGATCCGCCCGACAACTGCCCTCGTCCTGGGCGCCTTCTTTCCTGACAGACCAGGCAGGTGCGGCCTTACCGTGCTCGGACACCCAGCGGGCTCTGCTGCCTAACTTCCCCGCACCCCAGCCCTTACTCGCCCGGCCGCCGCAACCCTGTTCCCTCTCCTAGCGCCCCCTTGCTCCTCCGCGAACAGGGCTCTTCCGCCTCGCGAGAAAGGGGCAGCTGAGGCGGCGGGGCCGTGACGTCACTTCCTGTCGCACGCAGGAAACGAGATTTCCAAGTCGCGCGATAACGCGGACCGCGCAATGCTCGCTTAGATTTGTAGTCCCCCGCCTGTCATCTGGTTGGTCCTGCCAGTGGAAGGTGCCCGCCCGTCCCTGCCTCTGGACGCGTGCCTCGGTGGGCGGACCCGCTCTGGTTGCAGATTTTCGAGCATTTTGTAGTAATCGGAGCAGAAAACGCCTCTATCTTTTAAAGGCTGTGAGGACCCCTGCCACAGAGACGCAGTAGACCTACTCCCTTTGGGGGCGGGGCCGCCATATTTGTGAAGGCAGACGAAGGCGCCTGGAGTTCCAGGATGGTCGGCTCTGCAGGCTCAAATCCGCCATATTAATAAAGAGAAAGGGAAGGTTGACCCTCCCTCGCACCCCACCCCCCATACACACCCCTTTCTTCCCACCGAGCTCTCTCGGTTAAGCTCCGCGGGCCCTTCGCTTGCCTCAATTGTTTAGCCTCTGCCCGAAAGAAGCTTAGGAGTCGGCGCCTCAGAACAGGCTTAAGATAGCGCCGAATGAGGGGGAAAGGGAAATGCCGACCAATTGCGCCGCAGCGGGCTGTGCTACTACCTACAACAAGCACATTAACATCAGCTTCCACAGGTAACCTGGGCAGGGAGTGGGGTGACGAAATGGGTGATACTAGTCTTGGTATCGCTGGTGTGGAAGGAGCAGGAGGATTCTACTAATTTTATTAACTTTCCCAGCTAGTAGCAGGGAAGACATCATTTTTGTCCTTTGTGCTTCTCAAAACTGTCCCGATCTTTCTCTCCTTTCAGGGAAAGTTTACTCATTTTCTAAAATAAACCCTAGTACTGTACGGTGACGACCCCTTGGAGAAAAAGTGACGGGAGGAAACCTTAATTTTCTATTCTTTCACCATTAAGTATTCGCCCGTGTTTTGAAATGAATGACGCCATAAGAGGGGGAAAGAGATATTTCCCCCTTCAGATAAACAATCGCGTTTTTAAAAGATTGCTTTCTTCCCATTGAAACTGGGAAAACCTCACTAACTGAATTGACGTAGGAAGCATTTAGCTTTTTAATAGCCACAGACAGTAACTGTGGAATATCATTGATAGACATGGAATTAAGCTATGGTAATGAAAGTGCAAAAGATAAGATTTCTTGCTTGACCGGAGTAATAGAGCCTAGATTTTTAGTTTTTCTTCGTTTGCTGGAAAAGCAATCAAAATTCTTTAACTCTATTAAGCCAGAGCCAGAACACTTGAAAGTACTTTGAAAACTGCCTGAAACATAATAGGTACCTAGTAAATGTACCTGTTATACTTCAAGTGCCTTCCACCTGATTGAAAAAGAAATACTAAAAATTAAGTGAACCTGCTTGTGGTGACGCATGACTGTAATTCCAGTAATTGGGGAGCTGAGACAGGAGGATAATGGTTCAAGGACAGCCTCAACAACTTAGTGAGCCCTCACTCAGCAACCTAGAGACACTGTTTTAAAAAAAAAATTTTTTTTTAAAGGCTGGGCGTGTAGTTCGGAGAAAGAATGCCTCTGGGTCTAATCCCCAGTACCACACATGCCAAAAAAAAAAAAAAAAAAAACTTAAGGAAAATAGTTCTGATTTTATGATGTTATATAACCTCACAACTTACATGAGCTATATGGGATATAGAAAAATATCTTTGACCTTTTTCCTACCTCGCTATTACTAAATGCAACAATCCCTTACTAAGAAGCCACCACTTTAATTAAAAAACAACCCGTGCCTGTAATTCAAGGACTTGGGAGGCTAAGATAAGAGAATGGCAAATTAAAGGCTAGCTCAGCAACTTAAGTGTCTTTCAGCAACATAATGGACACTGTCTCAAAATAAAAAAGAAATAAAATAGGAGCTGGGTGTGGTGACCTACACTTGTAATCCCAGTATTCCACAATTTAGTGGGACCGTTTCAAAATAAGGAATAAGCCGGGCATGGTGGCACACTTGTAATCTCAGCATTTGGGAGGCTGAGACAGGAGGACCACTGTTCACAGACAGCCTCAGCTACTTAGTGAGGCCCTCTGCAACTTAGTGAGACCCTGTTTCAAATAAAGATTAAAAAATAGGTCCGGGAATATAGCCCAGAGGTAGAAGGGTTTCCAGGAACAACTTCAGCTACTTAGGGAGACCATCTACAACTTAGTAAGAACCTGTTTCAAAATGAAGAATAAAAACTAGGGCTGGGGGTGTAGCTTGGAAGTAGAATGCCCCTGGGTTCCATCCCTATTACTGCAATAAATAAATAAATAAATAAATAAATAAATAAATAAGGCTGGGAGTGGGAGACCAGAGGTAGAATGCCCCTGGGTTATTCTATCCCTGATACCACCAAAAACAAAAACAAAACAAAACACTGTAAGCCAGGCATGGTGGTGCATGCCTGTTATCCCAGTACTTTGGAGGTTGAGAGAGGAGGGTGACAGGTTCAAGGACAGCCTCAACAAGTAGTGAGACTCTCAACAACCTAGTGAGACCCTGTTTAAAAACAAAAAATAAAAAGGGGTGGGGATATAGCTCAGAAGTAGAATGCCAATGCCCCTAGGTTCATTTCCTAGTACCACACACACACAAAACGCATTTTAAGGATAATACTTCCTATTTCATAAATGCAAACAATATTTAATTAAACCTTAAAGACTTCATGATAGTCTCCTTTATCCTCACTTACAAATTATGTTGCTTAAATTTACTGTATCAATTTTTTTTGGGGGGGCAGTGTAGGGATGGAATCCAGGGGCATTCGACCTCCGAGCTATACCCCCTGCCTTAATTTTTTTATTATTTATTTTGAAACAGGGTCTCACTGAGTTGCATAGAGCCTCACTAAGTAGCTAAGGCTGTCCGCGAACCACGATCCTCTGGTCTTGGCCTCACGAATGCTGGGATTACAAGCGTGCGCCACCACGCCCAGCTTGTGTATCAATTTTTTTTTTTTTTTACCTCTTAGCCTACTCCAGTCTTGAGTTTCCCTAATAAACTGAAATGGCCCTTGCTAACATAACTTCTGCATCTTTCTACACTCATTTTTCATGTTGTCTGGTGATTTCCTCCTTGAAATACTCTGCTTTGAATTCAGTAATTTTGTGATTTTCTTCTTTGGCTTATCTTCATTCCTACTGCTAGCCCTTTTCCCTACCCCCTAACCTAAGTCTTCACACTCTTATCTCTTGTCAGTCCTACAGATCCAACATCCCTACTGAACTGAGCAGCCCTCAAACATACCCCCTTCCTGTACTCCCTTCTCAGGAAGTGGGAATGCAATGCACCTGGACACGTAGACGTCGGCCTCCTTTGATTGCTTACGTCCCCTTTTGGTCTGATTATTACAGCAGCCTCCTAACTGGTTCACGGCTTCCAATCAGGCACTGCTGACAACTCTTCCACAATCAGTAGTGTACAGCTAAATATTTAACAACTGGCTGTTCTGGGAAGGGGAAAGGCCTGATTTGTAGTATCTGCTCAATTTCCCAAATATAAATATGCCTTACCAAGGTTGATTTCAAACTGCCAATATGATGCAATCATGGAATTGAGATGTTTAAAACCACACTACCAATGGTATTTTCACTGTATAAATATAGCAGACATTAAACAACATTAAGAGAATAGATAATGGGAAAATAATTAGGAAATTGGAGCTGTGGTATTTATAATTTTAGGGCTTTATTTAATTGCTAGTTTATATAATTTAGTTGTTTAAGAATAGTTGTGTTTAACAACCACTTTGAAAATTTTCTGTTAACAGTTATCTCTTATACTTCAGCAATGTAGCAAGACTAAGCAACCTAGTGAAATTGTTTCAAAATAAAATATGCCGGGGCTAGTGGCACAAACTTGTAATCCCAGCATTTGGGAGGCAGGGATCATGGTTTGTGGACAAGACAGTGAGGTAGACCTATTTTATACTTTATTTGGAAACTGGGTGTCACTAAGTTGCTGAGAGCCTCACTAAGTGGCTGAAGCTGACTTCGAACTTGTTCAATCCTCCTGTCTCAGCCTCCCAAGCACTGGGATTACAAGCATGCACCACCAAGCCTGGCTCACCCACTCTTTTGATCATGAAAAACACCTCTAGTAAGATGAGATTTCTAAAACAGTTATAAAATTACTAAGTAGAATTTGCCCAAAGTCCCATTTGAGACTGACTTCCCAATTAAGGACTCAGATTTTTATTTTCTTCTTTTGGTGGGTGGCACTGGGGATGGAACCCAGGGGCCTTTTGCCTCTGGGCTAAACTCCCAGACCTATTTTTATATTTTATTTGGAAATAGGATGACACTAAGTTGCTGAGAGCCTCACTAAGTAGCTGAGGCTAGCTTTGAACCTGTGTGATCCTCCTGTTTTAGCCTCCCAAGTACTGGGATTACAAAATGGGCCACCACGCCCAGCAAGGAGCCAGTTTAAAATAGAGCTTTAAAAAAAAAAAGCCTCTATATCTGAAGTGTCTTATACAAATTATCATTATCATTTGTATATAACAAAGTATATAACACAACAAAGTATTTATTTGTTCTGAAACTTTGCTGAGGCCCCAACAAGAAATGTACTTAATTAGGGTTTGAATTTTAGCTAAAGCCTTAGGGAACATTTCCAAACCATTTGATAATAGAGATTTTTTCATAAATATCATTAAGAGGTGAGAACTAGAAAAAGTGGATAAGTTCATCAGAAAGTGTCTATTGTCTAGTAAAATTGAAAATAGATATATGAAAATATGAACTGTAAATGACATACAAACGTTAATATCTCCTGGCTATGATTGGAGTTGGAAGGGGGAGAGAGATATTTACTATAAATTTAGGTTTTCATCCCTTTATACCCCTCATCTCTGGCGATGTGACCAACTGAGTATCATCTGTGTGATATTGCAAAAGTTGTTACCTGCTGAGCCTGCACTTGGAGCTTCAGAACCATGTGGACTTCTAATGTGGATTTTATGGTTCCTGTATTTGGAGGGTGCTGGGGATTGAAGCAGGGTCTCACTCAGGTTAGACAAGCACTCTGCCACTGAGCTACACCCCAAGCCTCAATTCTTTTTATGCATAAATCAGTTCATAATTGAAACTTAAGGGATAGTCATCAAATTAAAGAGGCATACTCAAACTTCTTATATGAAAGCTGATTCTTAATATTTACAAGTCATCAATGCAGTTAAATTTTTTAGAAACAGCCCTTTATTTGCCCCTTCTTTGACAGGTACACGCTGGGTGCATGCAAATTTATCTTATATTTGCAGTACAGGGGATGGAACCCAGGGGCATTGTACCTCTGAGCTACACCCCCTGCTTTATTTATTTATTTATTTATTTATTTATTTATGTGAGTCTAGGGATGGAACCCAGGGGCATTCGACCTCTGAGCTATACCCCCTGCCCTATTTTTTATTCTTTATTTTGAAACAGGGTCTCACTAAGTTGCAGAGGGCCTCATTATATAGTTAAGGCTGTCCCCAAACCACTCACATGGCTAAATATATCTTATATTTGAAACAAATATGAAAGGAAAAACATTGCTTTGTAACATTTTTACTTTTAGTAATTATGCCTTATGCTGCACTATATAACTTAAAGAGGTTTTTTTTTTTTAAGTATGATTTTTTAAAAAATACACAATTTAGCCAGGAATGGTGGTACACTCTTATAATCCCAGTGCTTTGGGAGGCTGAGACAGGAGGATCGCACAGGTTTGAAGCCAGCCTCAGTTACTTAGTGAGGCTCTTAGCAACTTAGTGAGATCCTGTTTCCAAATAAAGTATAAAATAGGTCTGGGAGTTAGCCTGAAGGTAGAAAAGCCCCTGGGTTCCACCCCTAGTACCACAAAAATAAATAAATAAATAAATAAATAAATAAATAAATAAATAAATGCAGTTTAACCACATGGAAGTAATACAATGAATTATTAATGAAAATATTCTGTATTTATATTAATGTAAAAATTTTATTGAGTTTCTTCTGTCTGCAATACACTGTGCTAGGTGTTAAACATAAACCAGTTTTTAAACTATGATGATCCCTATCTTCAAGAAACATTTATCATACTTGAAATAAATTAAGGCCAGACATAGTAGTGCAAGCTTGTAATCCCAGCATTCGGGAGGCTGAGACAGGAGGATCTTGGTTCCTGGACGGCCTTAGCTACTTAGTGAGGCCCTCTGCAACTCAGTGAGACCCTGTTTCAAAATAAAGAATAAAAACTACGGCTGGGGGTGGAGCTTGGAGGTAGAATGCCCCTGGGTTCGATCTCCAGGACTAGAAAAAAAAAAGGACATATATTAAAATAGAAAAATTAGAAAACAATGTGGTGTCATAATAAGGGAAGGCAGAGGAAGGAGCAACAGAATCTGCCCAGACTTCCCTTGATAAAATTTAATCTTGAAAGCCAGGCGTGGTGGCACACTCTTGTAATCTCAGTGTTCTGGAGGCTGAGACCAGAGGATTACTGTTCGAGGGCAGCCTCAGCTACTTAGTGAAGCCCTCCGCAACTCAGTGAGACCCGGTTTCAAAATAAAGAATAAAAAATAGGGCAAGGGGTGTAGCTCGGAGGTAGAATGCCCCTGGGTTCCATCCCCAGACCCACACACACAAAAAAAAATTTAATCTTTAGATACTGATCAAGTCAGGTGTGGTGGTGCATTCCCATAATTCCAGTACATTTGGAGGGTGAAAAGAGTAGGATCTCAGATTCAAGGCCAGCCTCGGCAACTTAGCAAGACCCTGTTTCAAAACAAAAAGGGCTGGGGGTGTAGCTTAAACACAGAATGCCTCTGGATTCAACCCCCAGTAAAACACACACACACACAACAGTGGAAATAGATATATGATCTATCTTAACAGTGAACACCAGCGGCACATCAAAGCATTGTGAATTTACTAATGCTAATAATAGTTCTATGTAAAATGTATCTAGATTATGTTAGTCATGTTTTGTTTACTGTTTATGTTAAGAACTAGGATAGGAAAAAAATGCCTCTTTTAAAAGCAATAAAAAATAAAGTCACATAAATTTGTTTTTTTTACAGTTTTTAAAACTTAAAAAATTAGTATGAATTGTTTCTCTTTCAATAACTAGGTATTGTGAGTTTAAATTTTTTATGTAAATGGGAGATACTTTTAAATTCTTGTAAATATTTAGGTGTAGCCAGAAGTATGATAGTTGGAATTTGAGTTGCCTTTTTGGTTTGTTTGTTTTAAGGTTTCCTTTGGATCCTAAAAGAAGAAAAGAATGGGTTCGCCTAGTTAGGCGCAAAAATTTCGTGCCAGGAAAACATACTTTTCTTTGTTCAAAGCACTTTGAAGCCTCCTGTTTTGACCTAACAGGACAAACTCGACGACTTAAAATGGATGCTGTTCCAACCATTTTTGATTTTTGTACCCATATAAAGTCTATGGTAGGTAATGTTACTCTGCTTTTTTTAAAAAAAAGTCATTTTTTTAAGAACCCATTCCTTTTTGTTTATACAAGGGAACAATTCAGAATATCTTGAAATTCATATATAGTGATATCCCTCAAAAAAGCTACAGACCGCCGGGCGTGGTGGCGTTCGCTTGTAATCCCAGCATTCGGGAGGCTGAGACAGGAGGATCGCGGTTCACGGACAGCTTCTGCTACTTAGTGAGGCCCTCTGTAACTTAGTAAGACCCTGTTTCAAAGTAAAGAATAAAAATCAGGGCAGGGGGTGTAGCTCAGAGGTTGAATGCCCCTGGGTTCCATCCCCAAGCCCCCCCACACACAAAAAAAGCTACAGACCTTCATTTTATGTAGTAAAGGTGTAAGCTAGAATCAGAGCTCAAATCTCCTGACTCCCAATATTCTTTCCCCAGCTCAAATTATTTTACTATACAGGTTTAGCATCCCTAACCTAAATTTTGAATAAGGATGCTCAACTGTTAATCTGTAAAGTATTCTAAAATCTGAATAATTCTAAAACCTGAACCATTTCTGGCCCCAAGCATTTTGAATAAGGGATACTCATCCTATATTTAAATGTGATACTACTACCATTTATTATCAATAAATGTACCATTGGGTAAAACTGAGAAACAGTATCCATGAAATCTCCAGCATCAAATCCGGCATGGTGGCACAGGACTGTAATCCAAGTATTTGGGAGGGTAAGACAGGAGGGTCACAGGTTTGAGGCAAGCCTCAGCAACTTAGCAAGACCCTTAGCAACTCAGGGAGACCCTGTTTCAAAATTTAAAAGTAAAAAGGGTTGAGGTGTAGCTTGGAGGTATAATGCCCCTGAGTTCAATCCATAGTACCAAACAAAATTAAAAAAAAAAAAACCTCCAGCATCATTCTCTGATTTTAAGATGATATACAAATACGTGCTAAGTACTTCAATAGCAAGACACTCTGAGTTATACCAAAGGATTTATGTTCAGAGCATGGCATAACAGAAAACTTCATAGAGCTTAAGCATTCATTTTGGGCTTGAGGACTTGAGATTATGGAACTTTGGAAGTTTTTGATCTTGCACAGAACAATTGTAATTGAAAATAAGAACAAAATCCAGTGGGTTGGCAGCCAGGCATGGTGGTGGCGCAGCATTTGGGAGGCTGAGACAGGAGGATTGCGGTTCACGTACAGCCCTAAGCTACTTAGTAAGGCTCTTTGCAACTCACTGATACCCTGTTTCAAAACAAAGAATAAAAAAATAGGGCTGGGGGTATAGGAGGTAGAATGCCCCTGGATTCCATCCCCAGTACTGCAAAAAAAAAAAAGACAATGGGTTGAAGGATGTTTGGGAAATTATCAAATGGTTAACAAGTGACATTCTAAAGGAATGAGAGAATTAATATATCGGATGAATGAATTAAAACTTGCATTTTACTGAGTTAAGGAAGATCTGAACAGAGAAGAAAAGCTAACTGAGAAAGATAGGGTCATCCAAAGAAAAAAATGAATACAAATAGAGGGTTATGCTTTGAAAGGGAGGGACAGACATCTTTTCCTCAAAGAGGAAAAGCCAAAGCTTTTCCTGAATTATTAATGACAAACTTGTACATAGACATGAGTTAGTATCTGAATGGGAAAGGAAATTGTGGTTTCCTAATCCCACAACTGTTAGAAAGCTTCAGAATGTCAAGAACTTTACTTCTGAATCTTTGACACTGGAGCAACTCAATAGTACTTAGGATATAATATATACTTAAATATGTCTTGATTTTGAAATGCATCTTACTTCTGCAATTTTGATAATTTATTCACCTAATAAATTAGCCAAGATAGATGCTGGTATAAAGAGCAAAAGAGAATCCCTGACAATTTCATACACAGAAGGACTAAGTATAGGTTTCATAAGGACAGGAATTATATTTGTTTTATTTGTTTACCATTATTTCCCTGAGAATTCATAGTTTGTGTTTCAATAAGTATTTATTTAATGAATGAAAGACACCATATTATGAAGATATGATATAATCTGGAAACTAAAACTGGTTTAACATTCCTGGAGTATATGTAACAAGTAAGTCTTCAGGTTTCTGATTTGGGCAAAAGGTTCCTAGCCAGATTTTAAATCCTTTCTAAACAATTAATAAATAAATCTCAGAAGCTTGATATGTGAGAATACGTTTCTATAGATCCTTCAGTTTTTATCTGAGTAAGCTTATGCCTAAAATATTCATTAAAGTGAGAGAATAATATTTAACTAAAATGTGTGTAAGATCATCTAAACACATGCTAAAGCTGCCTAAATAGAAAATCACAATGTCTTTCAATTTCCATAGTGTCATACTCAGTAATTTGGAAAATACCTTTGAAGTCCATTATTTATTCCAAGTAAATGTTTGAATATCTCTGATGAGAAAGGACAAAAAGTGACTAGAGTTCATTTAACCTGTTGAGAAACAACCCATAATTACATGAGATAGCCTGCTACCATTTCCCATCAAACTTTCTAAATGAGTTCTTAAAGAAACAGTTTAAATACCATTATCCAAAATCGGACAGTTTTAACTTTTTTGTGATATTCCATAATTTATGTTCAACTCTCTAATTTTATTTGGCTCAGAAACTCAAGTCAAGGAATATTTTGAAGAAAAACAACAGTTGTACATCAGCCGAACCATCTACTTTAAAATCAAACATTAGTAGTCAGCAAGTGCTACTTGAACATAGTTATGCCTTTCGGAACCCTATGGAGGCAAAAAAGAGGATAATAAAACTGGAAAAAGAAATAGCAAGCTTAAGAAGAAAAATGAAAACTTGCCTACAAAAAGAACGCAGAGCAACTCGAAGATGGATCAAAGCCACATGCTTGGTGAAGAATTTAGAAGCAAGTAACATGTTACCTAAGGGCATATCAGAACACATTTTGCCAACTGCCTTAAGCAATCTTCCTTTGGAAAATTTCAAGATTCTTGAACAAAGCCAACAAGATAAAACATTACCAATTCTCTAAATCTGAGCAGACCAAGATTACCTTTAAGTTTATCTTGCACAGAACTTGATGCTCATCTTTCATTCTTTTCAGAAAGTAAAGATATTTATGGCAATTATGCCAAAATTGAGTATTTAATAAAGTTTTACTTGAAGTACCATTATTACTGTATAACTTATGAAGACTTGATTACAAAGGAAAATTGAAAACTTTTGATGAAACTTTTATTTGAGAATGAATGGAAGTGCCTTACATGAGGATTATGTATTTAAAAGTTTTGCTAGGAAATTGTATGTCTGCAAGGTGTTTGTGTTTCTGTCTTTTTAAACTACTTTGAAAAAACAGCCTATGACAAGTAATATGTTTAATTTATATTAGAAAAAAAGGTTTTTCCTGTACCAAAGTTGGGCTACTATATTCTAAATAAGATGCTAAAGTAGCAATGAATCACAATAAATGTGACTTTAAAACTGCTGGGTTTTGTATTAATTAAATTGTTATTGGCACTGTGGTTTGAAAAATTTATAGAACAGAGCCGGGCGTGGTGGCGCACGCTTATAATCCCAGCATTCAGGAGGCTGAGACCAGAGGATCACAGTTCGTGGACAGCCTCAGCTACTTAGGCCATCCACAACTTAGTGAGACCTTGTTTCAAAAAATAAAGAATAAAATATAGGACAGGGGCTGTAGCTCAGAGGTCAAATGCCCCTGGGTTCCATCCCCAGACCCACGAAAAAGAAAAAGAAAAAGAAAGAAAGAAAGAAAGAAAGAAAGAAAGAAAGAAAGAAAGAAAAGAAAAATTTAGCCCGGCGTGGTGGCGCACGCTTGTAATGCCCGCGCTTGGGAGGCAGAGACAGGAGGATTACGCAGGTTCGAAGCCAGCCACGCGCACTGGCTTAGGAGACCCTGTTTCCAAATAAAAATATAAAAATAGGTCTGGGAGTGTAGCCCGGAGGTAGAAGGGCTTCCAGGAACCCCAGTACCACCAAAAAAAAAAAAAAAAATTTATAGAACAAAACATAAGGTACAGAGAAGGTTCTTTTAGACTTTCTGTATTTTTTTTAGGCAGTAAGTCTATCATGGCTTTCCTTGTAAGAACATTGGATTTTGAAATAAGTGGTAAATGTTTTCAAAATATTTTTGAATGTGAAGTACCTTAGAGTCATCCAAACTCTTAATGGGGCTTCAAGTACTTCAAACTAGTAAAACCCTGTAGCTGATTATACTCACTTTCTAAGAAAACATGTGAAATAATGTAAAGGTCAGGATCGAGCTTTTACCTTAGTAAGCACAAGTAAATATGTATTACTCTTTCTCATAATAAAACTATTTTATTTCTACCTTCAAAACTGTTGAATTGATAAACAAATATATTACCAAGTTCCTTGTAGCAACACCTCTCTGCTCCCCTGAGTTGTGTTGACAGCAAAACTCTTAACTGAGCTGGGTGTGGTGGCGCAGGTTTGTAATCCCAGTACTTGGGAGGCGGAGACAGAAGGATCGCAGGTTCTCAGCCTCAGCTCCTTAGCAAGACCCTCTACAACTTAGTGAGAACCTGTTTCAAAATAAAGAAAAAAAAATAGGGCTTGGGGTATAGCTTGGAAGTAGAATATCTCTGGGTACAATCCCCAGTACTGAAAAAAAAAAAAAAAAGTCAAATTTATCTTACACATCAGTTTAAATTTTATTTTTTAATGAGTCAAATAGAACCACCAAAATGCATGAGGGAAATGAAATGTAGTTTTCTATAAGAATATATGTATGTCTATTATAAAGTTATGCAAATGCTATAAGTATATTTTATAAATTAAAAGTATTAGAACTAGCGGCTAAGAGTATAGCTCAATGGTCAGGTGCTTGCCTAGCAGTCACCAAGCCCTGGGTTGAGTTTCCAGCAGCAACAACAAAAAGTAGTATCAGAACTATTCTTATGGTTGCCACTTAAACAGTTAAAAGGGTTTGCCTTATTTTACCAAGTGTTTAAAGAACTCTTCTTTCAAAAAGCTTTGGTCAAATCATGTAAACTTTATTAATAAACTATTTAATCCTACTTCAAGCTTCTGATACTACCATATGAAAGTAACATATGCCTAACTTTAAATTATCAAAAAATTTTCCTATAAAGAATTGGCACAAGCCAGGCGTGGTGACGCACGCTTGTAATCCCAGCATTTGAGAGGCTGAAACAGGAGGCTCTCAGTTCACAGACAGCCTCAACTACTTATGCCCTTTGCAACTCAGTGAAACCCTGTTTAAAAATAAAAAATAGGGCTGGGGATGGAGCTTGGAGATAGACTGCCCCGGGGTTCCATCCCCAGTACCAAAAAAAAAAAGGTACTTTTTTAAGCCAACTGCTTAAGTTGCCTGTTTTTAAAAATGACATTTGCTTGAATCCTAACAAACTTTTTACAATATTAACACTTTTTATTCTAAGCAAATGCAAAGGTATGAAGTCTTTTAGTTCTCCTGCGATACTTAGAACAAATATTTATGAAAATCCTTTTACATATCCTTGTTAGCATTTTTTTTTTTTTTTTTTTTTTGGTGGTACTGGGTTTCCTGGAAGCCCTACTCCCTCCGGGCTATACTCCCAGACCTTTTTTTATTTATTTGGAAACAGGGTCTCTTAAGCCAGCGAGGCTGACTACGAACCTGCGGGATCCTCCTGTCTCTGCCTCCCATGCTACACAAGCGTGCGCCACCACGCCAGGCCTTATTAGCATTTCATCTTTATCTTATTATTAGATATAGTTCCTTAAGATGATCATTGCATGCTTTTCTCTAATATGGTTTCAAATTCCTTTATATAATCTCATATCAGTAATCAAGAAACCCATGCAGATCATATCTACTTTATAACAACATAAATTGGGCAAATAATCTTTTCTTTTTTTAGTACTGAGGATGGAACCCAGGGGCATTCTACCTCCGAGCTACATTCCAGCCCTATTTTTTATTCTTTATATTGAAACAGGATCTCACTGACTTGCAGAGGGCCTCACTAAAGTAGCTGAGGGTGTCTGTAAACCATGATCCTCCTGTCTTAGCCTCCTGAATGCTGGGATTACAAGCGTGTATCACTACACCCGGCTTAAATAATCATTTTAATATAAATTATGTTTTCCAAGTATGAATCTCATGTGATTCATCCCATCAACCCATATAAAAAAAGAACTACTTAACTAATGCAGCTTAGTTCCTATCTACAATATCTTGATATCTTAATACTTTAAGAATTATAAAACATAAAATACAAGCTTTTGGCCAAGTTAATCTTCATTCACTATTTGACACTATTGAATAAACTACTGTTCAGTAATTTTAAAGTAATATTTTGTTTTCTTCTTCATGTAGTTTTCACTTTACTACCCTTGTTTTCCTGCATCAAATTGTTTTATTAATGTATATCTACCTACCCTAAAACTATCTACATTCATGGAGAAAAACCTAGGAGAGTGTGTGTGTGTGTGTGTGTGTGTGTGTGTGTGTGTGTGTGTCACTGGGTATGGAACCCAGGGGCATTCTACCTCTGAATGATACCCCTTCTCTGTTTTATTCTTTTATTTTGAAACAGTTTCACTAAGTTGCAGTGGGCCTTACTAAGTTGCTAAGGGTGGTAGTGAACCTGTGATCCTTCTGTTTCAGCCTCTCAAATACTGGGATAACAGGTATGCACCACAATGCCCTGCAAAAGGAATCTCTTAAAATCCTGTTTTTAGTTTGCTGATAGCATTCTGACTATATACCACACAAAAATCATCAAAATTATAACAATTCTTTTTCCATGGCTGAACACAACAGAGATCTTCTTCATTCATTGTGTCTGTTAGGCACTATCCTATCCCCCAGCCCTGGAAAAAAAGTCCAAGGCTAGGAACTTTGAAGATGAATATTGGCCTGAGGAGTATGTGCATAGCATGCACAAGGCCCTGGGCTCAATCCGCAGCACCACCACCACCAAAAAATAAAGGATGGATATGACATGATTTTCTGCTCTTAAATTGCTAAAGCCTCTTGACAACAAATAATATTTATAATACAACATGATGTGAAAACGTAGGTGTGAAATATTTTAGTGAACACTGCTGATTTTTTTTTTTCTAGTACTGGGGATGGAACCCAGAGGCTTTCTACCTCCAAGCTACACTCCCAGATCTATTTTATATTTTATTTGCTGAGAACCTTACTAAGTCTCTGAGGCTGGCTTCAAACCTGTGCGATCCTCCTGTCTCAGCCTCCCAGGTAATGAGATTACAAGCGTGTACCACCACGCCAGACTCCACTGCTGAATTTTTATTTTTATTTATTTATTTTTTGGTACTGGGGGTGGAACCCAGGGGTTTTTCTACCTCTGGGCTATACTCCCAGACCTATTTTATACTTTATTTGGAAACAGGGTCTCACTAAGTTGCTAAGAGCCTCACTCAGTACTTGAGGGTGGCTTTGAACCTGTGGGATCCTCCTGTCCCAAGTGCTGGGATTACAAGCGTGTGCCACCACGCCCAGCTCCACTGCTGAATTTGAACTCAATGAAAATAAAAACTTTTGACCTTTTTATAATCAAAATGTTTTTCTTTTGAAGTGAAACACTTTATTTTTTTATGGGGGTATTGCTATATATGCTAGGCTGGTATCAAACTCATGAATTTAAGGGAATCTCTGAGTACTGGGACTACAGGCCTGTGCTACCATACCCAACTCAGATTTCTTCTGATTTACCAAAGGAAGTAGAACACTGAAGTTTGACCTGAATTACAATGTTACTCAAGTTGTACAACAAAATTTTAACCCTTTAAAATGAAAACTGAACAAATTCCTAACAGTATCTTTACTAAAAAGAAAACAGTTGTAAAGAAAATACTACATCAAATCCAAATACTAGAGTTGACTTGAAATCAAGTTTTGTACAAAATAGCAAACTCCTTATTGCAAATTTCTAAAATAATGTAACTCAGTCTTACAAAACAGTTGGCACTCATTTGTTCTTTTTTCTTACAAACTCTCTGTGTGGTGGGTGGTATTATCACTCATTTACACAAGAAAAAAACTTTGTTACTTTAACTTATTTATTCATCCAGGCCAAGTTGTACAACAAATAAGTGTCTCTGTGGCCCAGAATGTTCTAGAATGAAATCTTCTGCCTCCAAATCTCCTTTGCCCTCCGCGTTCTAACCCCTTAACATACAAATCACGTTAAAATAGATTAAAAAAAAAATAAAGCTTTATATGTATGTAAAGCTAGTCTGAGGTCATTGTTGATCTTTTCTACATAGACTGTATTTTATTTCATTTCTCAAAGTTAGAATATAGGTCAATTTTAATTTTGGTATATGGTTCATCTTTATATCAGAAATAGGACTCTTTTGATATCTAGATATAAACTCTTTAAACTTAAGGATTTTGTAATGTATATTAAGCAATTGCATACTGTATTCACAAAAATGTATTCAAAGAATGTTTATATTAAAACCCTTTTTCCAAGGAAATTACTGTCATGCTTGTTATTTCCAAAAAAATTACAAACATTTCTAAGTCCTTTCTCTAATTTGACCTCTAAAACTTCAGAAGAATTTCTTTTTAAACTGAAGCAATTTGTAAAATAAAGCATGTAAACTAAGAGTGGTGGTGCATGATTGTAATCCCAGTATTTGGGAAACAGACAGGAGGACCAGTCTCAGGAACTTGGGCCCCTTACAATTTAGTGAGACCCTATTTCAAAATAAAAAATAAAAATTAGCGCGGGGTTGGGAGGAGGGCAGCTCAGAAGTAGAATGCCCCTAGATTTAACCCCCAGTACCAAAGGAAATTTTTAAATTAAATAAAGCATGCAAATCCTTAGAGAATCAGCTTCACATATTTTGCTCAAACTGTATCTGAATGTGCATTATAGTTCATTTGCACTGTTATAAAAAACACGATTGTAATCCCAGTACTTGAGAGGCTGAGACAAGAGGATGGCAGGTTCATGGGCAGCCTCAGCAACTTAGTGAGATCCTGTTTCAAAACAAAGTATAAAATAGGTCTGGAAGTATAGCCCTGAGGTAGAAAAGCCCCTGGGTTCCACCCCCCCCCCCCGTAACACACACACACACACACACACACACACACACACACACACACACACACACACACTAAGGCGGGTATGGTAGCGCACGCTTGTAATCCCAGCATTTGGGAGGCTGAGACAGGTTCTCAGAGAGCCTCAGCTACTTAGGCCCTCTGCAACTCAGTGAGACTGTTTCAAAAAAAAAAAAAATTAAAAATATAGGGTTGGGGGTGTTGCTCAGTGGTAGAATGCCCCCTTGGTTCCATCCACGTACCGCAAAATAAATAAATAAATAAATAAATAAATAAATAAATAAATTTTTTAAAAAATCGGGCTGGGGGTGTAGCTCGGAGGTAGAATGGCCCTGGGTTCAATTCCCAGTACCACAAAAAACAAACAACAAAAAAAACTGTCTTAACATTCACTACGGGACAGAGCAAACTAGAATGAGCCAACAAATGTGGTTCTTGTCCCCAAGACTAGTGGGGGGAAAAATACATTCCGCTTGCTTAATCCAAGGGCTTCAGCGTCCTGCAACAGCCATGGGTCAGGATTCCAGGCGGAGCTGCGGGGTTCCCTTTAAATGCGCACGTGGGCGGAGCAGGCTGGTGGCGCATGCGCAAAGAAAACGAGCCGCCGGAGGAGGCGGCGTGGCGGGCGCGGGCTGGGCTCGGGGCTCTCGGTCCTGCGGTGCAGGACTCCCGCGCCCGGGCCACGCGAGCGGCTGCGGGACTGGGCGGGGGCCAGGCGTGCCGAGTGCACCGGCCAGGCTAGCCCAGGTGGGGTGCGCTTGTTGCCAGGCGGGCGGGGACCCGCTGGCTTGGGTGCGTGGGCGGGCTCGGTGGGCGGGGCTAGCCAGGCTGGGCGCTGATTGGCTGCCTGGGTCTCCCTTCCGCCTTCCTGGTCTGGAGTCCAGGGCTTGCTGTGCTCCTCCCGGAGGCGTTCCTTACCCGGTGCTCGGCAGCTGCAGTCTCTGGAAGGGTTTATGTTACTTTTTATTCGGTCGGTGTAAGATGTTGACATTTATGTTTGCCTCAAAGCCAGTGTTTTACTGGCAAGCTAAATGACTATTTCAAAAACGTTGTCTGTTTTCTCTCTCAGGTGCTCAGATCTTTATTTTCCATGACAGATCTTGATGACAGTATATGCAAAAGATATATGAAGATGATTACCAATATAGTAATATTGAGCCTGATCATTTGCATTTCTTTAGCTTTCTGGATTATGTCAATGACTGCTAGTACATATTATGGTAAGTAGAAATGTTCTAAGTTGTTTTTCTGTACTCTAATTGGTGGCACCTAAAACTGCCATTGTAAAATTCAAAACTCATGTCTTGAACGTGTTATGCCATTAATGTAGACATTCAGAATTTATCGAATATCAGTAAATTCACAAACTACATCACTCATCATCGGCATTAATTCACTCAAAATACTCGTGGTACATTTGGTGTCATGACCTAGGCAATCACAAGTTCTTTTTTTCCTTTTTTTTTTTTTTTTTTTTTCTGTTCTGGGGACAGAACCCAGGGCATTCCACCTCCAAGCTACACCTTCAGACTTATTTTATTTTTTCTTTTTTGAAACAGTATCTCACTAAGCTGCTGAGGGCCTCACAAAGTAGCTGAGGCTGGCCAAGAAACTCCTGTCTAAACCTACTGAGTATTGTGGTTACAAGCGCGCACTACCCCCGCCCCCACCCCTCTCGCCCCCCAACCCCCACTCCCATTATGCTTCAATAATCTCTCTGAAAGGCAGAGAGGAATAATTAGATCATGTTAAAAGAGTTTGCTGTGTGTAGTCCTTGAAATTTTAGTTATTTATTTATTTTGCAGGTCTGAGGATGGAACCCAGGGGCATTCGACCTCCAAGCTACACCACCTGCCCTATTTTTTATTCTTTATTTTGAAACAGAATTTCACTAAGTTGTGGGGGGCCTCACGAAGTAGCTGAGGCTCTCTGCAAACCTCCATCCTCCAGTCTCAGCCTCCCAAATGCTGGTATTAAAAGCATGAGCCCCCAGGCGTGGTGGCACAGGCTTGTAATCCCTGCGCTTGGGAGGCGGAGACAAGAGAATCGCGCAGGTTCCAAGCCAGCCGTGCTGACTTAAGAGACCCTGTTTCCAAATTAATAATATAAAAAAATAGGTCTGGGAGTGTAGCCCACTAGCCTGGAGGTAGAAGGGCTTCCAGGAACCCCAGTACCACCAAAAAATAAATAAAATAAAATAAAAGCATGAGCCACTGTACCCAGCTCGTCTTTGAAATTTAATACATGACTTCTTTCAAAAAACAGAGGAAGGAACCAGCTAAGAACCATAGTGTAAGACTATAATTCTAGTACTTTGGAGGCTGAGACAGGAAGATCACAGGTTTAAGGCCAGCCTCAACAACTTAGCAAGACCCTTTTTCAAAATAAAAAAGAGAAAAATGCCAGGGGTGAAGCTTGGAGGTAGAATGCCACTGGGTTCTATCCTTAGTACAAAAAAAAAAAAAAAAATGAACCAGAGATTCATTTCATATTTCCAAATACTTATGTTTGAGATACCTGTTATCATAAGTAGCTATAAAAAGTTCTCAAAACTTAGAGATAACATGGCCGCCCATTCCCCTGTAAGACTGCCTCTCTGGAAATCCCAAGTCTCAACATGAATGCTTTACTTCAGTGACTTCATCTCATTTTATCTGCTTATGAACGTATTTGGATCCAGAATGCAGTTATCAACATTTACTTCCCAGACTAACCTACACAGACTTCATGCAATTTGTGTTCTACCTGTATAACTTTTCAGGTAACTTACGCCCTATTTCTCCTTGGCGTTGGCTGTTTTCTGTTGTTGTTCCTGTTCTGATCGTCTCTAATGGCTTTAAAAAGAAAAGTCTAGATCACAGTGGAGCTTTAGGAGGTATGTATTTATTTTGAATCTTTAAAGTAACTGTATAAGAATTTGCTTATAAAATATAAATATTGATGCTTTCTAAGTTCTGAATATATGAGACTGAGTCTTAATATTATATATTTTAGACTGTGATAAAAATTATGAAGCACTCAACATTCCTGTTCTGTTGGAATCTAAAAACAAAGTTATACTTTTAGAGGAACTTGCCAATTTAACTTCATAATTGATGTAAAGTTAATTAATAGGGTACACTTTGAGAATATTGACTGTTATGTTCCTTTAGTGGGATTAGTCTCCTGCTCTCAGACATAATCTGACCTGAGAACTTCCATATTCAAGGCATGAGGATTTCCCCTAAATTCACCAACTTAGTGAGAACCTGTTTCAAAACAAAATAAAAAATAGGGCAGAGGGTGTGGCTCAGAGGTCGAATGCTCCTGGGTTCCATCCCCAGACCTGAAACACACACACACACACACACACAAACTCACTCTCTCTCTCTCTCTCTCTCTCTCTCTCTCTCTCTCTCTCTCTCTCTCTCTCACACACACACACACACACACACACACACACACACACACACACACCCTTGCACTGTCACCGACAGCCTCAGCTACTTAGTGGTGCCCTCTGCAACTCAGTGAGACCATATTTCAAAATAAAGACTAAGCCGGGCGTGGTGGCGCACGCTTGTAATCCCAGCACTTGGGTGGCTGAGACAGGAGGATCTCACAGGTTCAATGCCATCCTCAGTTACTTAATAAGGCTCTCGGCAACTTAGTGAGACCGTTTCCACATAAAGTATAAAAAAAAAATAGGTCTGGGAATATAGCCCAGAGGTAGAAAAGCCCCTGGGTTTCACCCCCAGTACCACCAAAAATTAATAATAATAATAATAATAATAATAATAATAATAATAAGGCTGGGGGTGTAGCTGGAAGGTAGAATGCCCCTGGGTTTCATCCCCAGTACCGCAAAAAAACAAAAACAAACAAAAATTAGCACTGTAATTGTAATTATTGGCAAGTAACCTAACTCCTGGGTTCCTCACTTTTTTTTATCTCTTATGAAATGAGTCAAATAGTAATTTTTTGATGAGGTCAAAGAAGATAATGTACAAGATAGAATATCTTTGCAATATATAAAACACTATGTAAACATTCACTGTTAGTGATTATCTGCTTTCAATCATATTTTTCTATGTGAATAACTATTAATTTGGCATTTCATGAACATAAACTTCTCCTTATTTCTACCCATACTATTCTCCAGCCTCCTTCCTATCTTATTGTAAGAAGGAGTTATGATCTTTTTCTCATCTCCTGGAATAATAGAGAAGTATTGAAAGATTAGAAAGATAGAGAGTTCTAAAGAGAAAACAATGAAGGCTTTGGAAATTGAAATTAATTCTCCTGGAGTAAGATTAAATGAAATATTCTCACTTAGAAAGGTTATGTGGTAAGCCTGACAGTGGTGGATACTTATAATCCCAGTACTTGGGAGGCTGAGACAGAAGGATTGCAGGTTTGGGGCCAGCCTCTGCTATAAATGAAGTCCTCTGTAACTTGGTGAGACTTTGCTTCAAAAGAAAGAATAAGCCGAGCATGGTAGCCCACTCTTGTAATCCTAGCATTTGGGAGGTTGAGACAGGAGGATTGTGGTTCACAGACAGCCTCAGCTACTTAGTGAGGCCTTTTGCAATTCAGTGAGATCCTGTTTCAAAATAAAGAATGAAAAAAAAGGCTGTGGGTATAGCTTGAAGGTAGACTGCTCCTGGGTTCCAACCCTAGTACCACCAAAAAAAAAAAAAAAAAAAAAAAAAAAAAAAAATAGGGGCGGGGAGTATAGGGGAGAGGTAGAATGCCCCTGATATCCCTGGGTTCCATCCCCAATACCACAAAATATATGTACATTGACATAAAAAAAAATCTCTGTTCTTTTCCTAATTATTTCACCCTCTGAAATGTTGCTTGAGACTTTTCTTTCCCTAAGTGTAAAATAATATAATGCTGATCCAAAGTGCATTATAGGGGTTGGTTATGTGACTTAGTGGTAGAGTGCTTGCCTGGCATGAATGAGGACCTGGGTTTGATACCCACTACTGCAAAAAAAATTTTTTTAAGTACATTTTAATAGTTAGAAATACTCTACTGGAGTGTGACTGTGAGTCACTTCAACTCTCCATGTCATGATTTTCCCATCTGTAAAATGGGAAGGAATAATGGTCTCTATAGCATTGAGTTGAGAGACGTTATCCATGTTGTAAAATGATTAGCATGGCACCTGGCAGATACAGATTATACACACACACACACACACACACACACACACACACACAACATTTGTGTGTATATACAGATATATATATATATATATAAATTTATTTTTATATATTTATATATGTGTGTGTGTATATATATAATTTTTTTTTTTTTGCAGCACTGGGGATGGAACCCAGGGGCATTCTACCTCCAAGCTACATCCCCAGCCTTGTTTTTTATTCTTCATTTTGAAACAGGGTCTCATTAAGATGCAGAGGGCTTCACTAAGTAGCTGAGGCTGACACAAACCCAGATCCTCTTGTCTCAGCCTCCCAAGTACTGGGATTCCAAGAGTGTACCACTATGCTTGCCCAGATATAATATTTTTACATAAATGACAGTCAAGTTTTTTGTTGTTGCTGTTGTTGTTGTTTTGCCAGGCGTGGTGGCGCACGCTTATAATCCCCACACTTGGGAGGCAGAGACAGGAGGATCCTGCAGGTTCGAAGCCAGCCACGCTGGCTTAAGAGACCCTGTTTCCAAATTTAAAAAAAAGTATAAAAATAGGTCTGGGAGTGTAGCCCAGAGGTAGAGGGGCTTCCAGGAACTCCAGTACCACACACATACACACACACAAAAAAAAAACAAAACTTTTTTTTTCCACTACCACTATTCACAGTCAAAGGAATTCACTCAGGTTTGCCATGCTGTGCTTTCAGTGTGCTTGGAATTAAGAAGAGTTACAAGCTGGGTGTGGTGGCGCATGCTTGTAATCCCAGTACTTGGGAGGCTGAGACAAGAGAATTGTGCAGGTTTGAAGCCAGCCTCAGCTATTAGTGAGTCTCTGGGCACCTTAGTAAGACCCTGTTTCCAAATAAAATTTTTAAAAAAATCGATCTGGGAGTGTAGTATGGAGATATAAGTCCTCTGGGTTCCATGCCCAGTACCATAAAAATAAAAAAATAAAAATAAGTAAATAAGAGTTATAGAACTTTTTTAAGATCCAAGCGTTCAGAACCCTTCATGACGCAGGAACACATGACACGCTCTGCTATCTAGAGAACTGGGGAAGAGATGAGGCAGTGCTTACTGCGCACCTGGGGGTGACGGCCCTGGGTCCTGGAGAGGGAGCATTCCCAGAACAAGGAGGGAGAGGGTCGCCTGCAGGGTGTGTGGGGAAATGCTGGTAAAGTGTAAAGCACTTTGGTGATTGGCTCCCAGGAAGGCTTGCCACTCTGATCACGTAACAGTTCTGTCTAGTTAATGAAGGTTTTTCTTTGAACATGTAAACAGGGAGAGTTTATTATTAGGCTTTTGGAGTAGCAATTTTGAATTCAGTTTCATTTGCCCACCCAATTAGGCTTCATATTTTACCTTTTTTTCCCCATTCATTTTCTTTTTTTTTATTTTTTTATTTTTTATTTTTTATTGGTGCACTGTATTCATACATCATAGTGGGATACAAAGAAAACTTTTGTAGACATACATGCACACATCACCAGTCAACCCCCACCCGATCCCCACCCCATTCCCTCCCCATCCCTCCTTCCCATGCTTGGCTTAGTGGTTGACATCTAGTATTATAGCAATTTATCAAAAATTAAAAATGATAATCTCACATAACAGTTTCATTTATCTGATACCAAGCTTTTGATAACTTAAAGATAACACTTCAATATTTCTTTTTGCTTTCTTTCTTACCAGAGAATATTTTTTCTTTTTTTTTTTAGGTGAAACTATCATATATTTATATATTTATTTTTCAGAAAAAAATCTACCCTAATATGGAATATGGATTCTAGATACCCAAAACGATCTCGAAAAAGAACAGAGGAGATATATATTTTCTGATTTCAAACCATATAAAGCTACAATAATTGAAACAGTGTAGTACTATTCTAAAGGCAGATATATATATATTCTGATTTCAAACCATATAAAGCTACAATAATTGAAACAGTGTAGTACTGTTCTAAAGGCAGATATATAAACCACTGGAGTTGAATAAAAGCCTAGAGCTAAATTCTTCCCTATATTGTCACGTTATTTTTGACAAGGTTTCCACGAACATTTGGTGGTGGAAATAATAATCTTTTAACTAAATATTGTTGAAAAATAATAATTACATGGAAAAGAATAAAATTGGACCCTTACCTAATCCCATATACAAGTATTAACTCAAAATAGATAAAAGACCTAAATATAAATCTTAAGACTATAAACTTTTAGAAGAGAATCTGGGTCATAAAACCTCACAACATTGAAATTGGCAGTGATTTCTTGGATATGATTTCAATGGCACAGGCAACAGAAGAGTATACAAACTCCCTAAAAAATAAAAAAATATTGTATATCCAAAGACAATGTAAACAGAGTTAAAAGTTACTAATAGAATGGGATAAAATATTTCCAAATGCTATATCTGAAGGTATATTAATATTCCAACTAGACATTCTAAAAATTAACAACAATAAAGGCAAACAATACAATTTAGAGATAGGTAAAAGACTAACATAAATAATGAATCTCCACAGATAACCAATCTTAGTTGTCTGTTGGATGGAAACTCTTGTTTCTCTGGTTCTGGTGTGTGTTACCTATTTCTTCTATGTAGTTAATCTCTTTGAGTATTTTCTCTAGTGCTGGTTTTGAAGACATAAATTCCTTCAGTTTTTGTTTGTCGTGGAAGCTTCTTATTTTTCCATCTAATTTGATAGAAAGTTTTGCTGGGTAGGAAATTTTTGGCTGGAAGTTGTTTTCTTTCAGAGTTTGGAATATGTTACTCCAAGCCCTTCTGGCTCTCATGACTTGGTTTGGGAAGTCTGGAGTGATTCTAATTGGTTTGCCTTCGAATGTCACTTGGCCCTTTGTTTTTGTTGCCTTTAAGATTCTCTGCTTGGCTTCCACATTGGTCATTTTGACAATTATGTGGCGTGGGGATCCTCTTCTCCGATCCTGTCTAAAGGGAGTTCTATAAGTTTCCTGGACCTGTGTATCAACCTCTTGCTTTATGTCTGGAAAATTTTCTGCTATTACTTCCTTGAAGAGATTGTTGATCCCTTTGGTATCACTTTCTTTTCCCTCCTCTATTCCAATTATTCTTAGGTTAGCTCTCTTAAAATGGGCCCATATTTCTTCAATGTCAGATTCCTTCTGTTGGATATTTTTTTCTAGATTAGAAACTATGCGTTCATTTTTGGAATGATCATCTTCTAAGAGCGAGATTCTGTTCTCCATGTGGTCTAATCGGTTGTTCATGCTTTGAATTGAGGCCTTTACTTCATTAATTGCATCTTTTATCTCTTTTTGGCTCTCTCTGAATTCTTTTCGAAGCACCTCTATTATTTCTAAGTTATTTTCCTGATTTGATCTTCTAGAAATCTCTGATTTTCTGTTTTATCGGGTTCTGATGTTGTGGGGTTGTGGGCATTCATTGCTCCAGTGTTATTCCTCTTTCCCATGATTTCGGAAGTTTGTGCCTTCTCTGGGTTCTTCCCTTGAGTCACTATGACTTCGCTTAAGGTGCTCTGGATCTCGAGTCTGTAGTATCTCTGACCCCACTACTCCTTTACTGGGTTGTATCACAGAGTCTCCGACCCAGGGAGTCAATAGAGGCTGCTTTAGACTATGGGGGGGTGCCAGGTTGCACGTTCTCCTATGGTGTGATATCTCTGCCACTGCCACTCCCCCACTGGGTCAAGTCCCAGGGAGTACAGTACTGGGATTTCTCCTCTGTGGCCCGCAATTTGACTCACTGTTCTTGAGTACACAGATGTAGCTGTACTGGAGTTGGTGAATTCACTGCTGCTGCCGCCGGTGGCAATATGGTGCCGCTGTCATGCCCTCGGCCGTGAGGCTGGCATATTTTTTCTTCTCTGGTTTTGAGTTCCACTCTGAGTCCCTGCAGCGTGTGCTGAGCTCAGCCACTGGGAGCTTTAGATGCTCCCTGCGCCGAAAGATCCCGCCTGGCTGTTCCACAGCGGCTCACCTCAGCTTGCTGTAGCCGTCCGGTGAATTCGCCGCTGCCGCCGGCAGTATCCCCATTCATTTTCAACAAATATGACTGAGGGTCCTTTGTATGCCAGACAGTATTCTCAGAATTTAGAATTTGCACAGTGAATCAAGTGGATTACAGTCCTGTTGTCACAGAGCTTACATTTCCTGTCAGGGAAGGTAGATAAGATAGGCGTGATCTTATCTGGTTCTGACCTAGAACAAGATCCTGTGTGGGTAAGGAAAGTGCACAGCAAAGTAGTGTCAGAAAAGGCCCCTGGGGTACTCTGCAAGGACTCGCAAGGGTGCCTTACCTCTTTGGGATGACTATAGTTCAGGTCTGGTGTTGAATCTTCTCTAAAGAGAAACCTGGCTCTGCTGTGTACTCAGAATTGATCGGCACCAAGGAAGCTAGGTGAATATTGCTCTTTATGTAAGGGATGGTATATGAGCCAGAATGCTGCATTATTAATTTGACAGAGTGTAGAACTTCCAGGCGGACTGGAATATAAAAATCACTGTTCAGACATGCCCTATTCCTGTAGTCCAGCCACATGAGAAGTCTCGTAATTAAAAGGTTGCTCTGGTGAGTCTGAGAAACAGTAACGCAAGTCCACGGGTAGAGGAGTCCCCTCCCTTGGGCAGGGCTCCACAACTCTGCTCATTTCTTTCTTTTGACCTTCATTTTCCACATCTGGGGTTAACCAGCTTGCTCTGGATTCTCAGTCTTTCTCTAGGCAGATCATGTATGAAACAATAGATTCCAGTCTATGAAGTTCTAGTTCTGCCTTTCTCTTTTCTTTTCTCTTTCTTTCTTTTCTTTTCCTTTTTTTTTTTTTTTTTTTTTTTTCAGTACTGGGGATGGAACCCAGAGGCATTCTACCTCTGAGCTCCACCCCCAGCCCTAGTTTTGATTCTTTTTTTTTTTTTTTTTGGTGGTACTGGGGGTGGAACCCAGAGGCTTTCTACCTCTGGGCTATACTCCCAGACCCATTTTATATTTTATTTTGGAAACAGGGTCTCACTAAGTTGCTGAGAGCCTCACTAAGTAGCTGAGGCTGGCTTCGAACCCGTGCGATCCTCCTGTCTCAGCCTCCCAGGCTCGGGGATTACAAGCGTGTGCCACCATGCCCGGCTTGATTCTTTATTTTGAAACAGTGTCTCACTGAGTTGCAAAGGGCCTCACTAAGTAGGTGAAACTGTCCATGAACCAAAATCCTCCTGTCTCAGTCTCACAAATGCTGAGATTACAAGCATGTGGCACCACGCCTGGCTTCTGCCTTTAGTCTCTTTACTACTTCTCAGAGATTACTCAGGTACCTTAGTTGGAATTTGGGGTATGACTCTACTCCTACCAGTTGTTTATAAACAGCATTGTTTTACTTCCCCAGATGGCATCTGTTGGGCACACATTTTACCTATCTTAGGCTCAGAAAGAAGGCAGCCGTGATCCTTAAGTCTTAAATTCTTTGGAGCACCCTACTGTCATATATGTCCCTTATTAATGATCATTACAGGTTGGTGAGGAAGGGTGTTAAGGTAGACTAGACATGAACAAGAGACACAATCTAAGATTTAAAACAGGAGTTACAGCCGGGCGTGGTGGCGCACACTTATAATTCCAGCATTCGGGAGGCTGAGACTGTAGGATCGTGGTTCACAGACAGCCTCAGCTACTTAGTGAGGCCCTCTGCAACTCAGCAAGACCCAGTTTCAAAATAAAGAATAAAAAATTGGGCTGGGGATGTAGCTCAGAGGTCAAATGCCCCTGGGTTCCATCCCCAGACCCGCGGGGGTGGCGGGGGGACAGGAGTTACTAATTTAAAAATGCAGACATGGCCAGGAGTTGCCAAAAATTTCAAGATATATTTAGAATACATGAAAGAAACCATCCTTCAAAGCATGTTGTCTTAAATTTATTTCTTCAGAATGAACCTGCTATCAACATGAGCAATGATCACTACATGGAGTACTTTAAGGAAGTAAAAGTAAAAAGGACATAGATACCTTTTGTAGCATTATTACAATCCATGTATGCTGTTTTAGGGCCATTCTCCTTTGGGTTTGACAGTGAAGTGAATTGTTAACAGTGACTACTTATGAAAAGGGAAAGGGGAGACACTTTGACTTTCACTTTGGTGTACTCCCATGGGTTTTAGATTTTCCTTCAAATAGCCATTTACTACTTTTGTAATGTTTTTAAAATTAGTTGAGCCAGGTGTGGTGGCACACGTTTGTAATCCCAGCATTCGGGAGGCTGAGACAGGAGGATCATGGATAGGCTGTTTGCCGCCAGCCTCAGCTACTTATGAGGTCCCTTGCAACTCAGTGACACCCTGTCTCAAAATAAAGAGTAAAAAATAGGGCTGGGAGTGTAGCACAGAGGTAGAATGCCCCTGAGTTCTATCCCCACTACCAAAAATAAATAAATAAATAAATAATAAATAAATAAATAAAATTAGTTGAACCCAGACATGATGACACATGCTTATAATCCCAGTGTTTGAGAGGCTGGGACAGGAGGATTGCCAGTTCAGGGGCATCCTCAGCAACTTAGTGAGGCCCTGTGTCAAAGTAAAAAATAAAATAGGACTTGGGATGTAGTTTAGAGATAGAGGGCCCCTGAGTTCAATCCCCAGCATATACGTGCACACACATGCGCCCACACACACACGTCAATTAAGCCAGGCATGGTAGCACACACCTGTAATCCTAGTACTTGGGAGGCTAAAACAGGAGGATTGCAGATTTGAGACCAGCCTCAGCTACTTTTAATGAGACTTTCGGCAACTTAGCAAGACCCTGTTCCCAAATAAAAAATAAAACAGGGCTGGGATGTTAACTCGGAGGGAGAATGCCCTTTTAGTTCAATTCCAAGTACCACAAAAAATGAAAAAAAAATTTCAGTTAAAAAAAAAAAAACTACCGATTGGATAACAACAATATAGTATTGATCATTATTGTCCCTGAGCTTGTGTCATTGGAACTCTTGCTGCTTGTTATTACCTCTGACGTCAGTTAACTTTTATTAAGAGCCGCCTGCATCCTAGGTACTATAATAAGCGTATTCTAAAAATTAACTCTGACTCTTCTCAGCAGACCGTTAAGACTGATCTTGCTTCCCCAGTGTTAAGCTGAGGCTTGAGGAGGTTAGGTACCTTCTAGTTTCACAGAGGCAAATGAAGGAGCCAGTGTGAAGTCCAGGCCGTTCAGTCCAGAGCAGAGGCTTTATACCAGGTTACCGTATTTCTTGTATTCTCAACTAGAATTCATTGAACTTAAGTAAAATGCCAGCAATTGAGCATCTCTGGATGAATCAAAGAATAACTAAGTAGATATAGTACTTGAACCTTGAGCTAAACATGGTGGAGAGGGTCATTAGAGAAATAGGAAACGGGTCTTTTGTTAAATTGTTGAATAGAGTATTTATGTAGTGCTTTATTAAATGAATAGCCTTAGTAAATAAAAATTAATTTATTATTTAAGCTTGGCATGGTGGTGCATGCCTATAATCCCAGTACCTGGAAGGTTGGCACAGGAGGATTGCAGGTTAGAGGCCAGCGTCAGCAACCTAGGGAGACCCTGTTTTAAAATAAAAAGTAAAGCCGGGCATGGTGGCACATACTTGTAATCCTGGCACTTGGGAGGCGGAGACAGGAGGATTGCGCTGGTTCAATGCCAGCCTCGCTGGCTTAAGAGACCCTGTTTCCAAATAAAAATATAAAATAGGTCTGGGAGTGTAGCCTGGAGAAGTGTTTCCAGGAACCCCAGTACCACCAAAAATAAATTTAAAAATAAAAAATTAAAAGGGCTGGGGGTGTAGCTAGGAGATTGAATTCCCTTGGGTTTGGCTGGGTGTGATGGTGCATACTTAAAATCCCAGTACTTGGGAAACTGAGACAGGAGGATCACAGTTCATAGCCAGCCTCAGCTATTTAGACCCTCCACAACTTAAACCCTGTTTCAAAATAAAGAACAAAAAATAGGGCAGGAGGTGTAGCTCAGAGGTAAAATGCCCCTAGGTTCGATTCCTTGTACGAAAAAAAAAAAAAAAAAAAAAAAAGGAGGGACAAAAGGGATATTAAAGGAAGTAATATTTCTCAAATTATGACTTTTTGCCAAAAAAGTTTAACTTTTTGAAGCATGTTACTATTTGACATATTTTCAAAAATCAGTTAAGGATGAGAAGTGAGGTGAATCTAAAACTGGAAGTACACTGAAATGAACCCAGTTGTATTTCAAACAAATATGCATATTCAAAGAAAAAGTGAAATATATGGCATTTAACTCTGTAAATCATACATCCTCAGTCTTAGGTTGAAGGGAACTGAAAGTTGAAAACAAATAAGCTTTTTTTTTTTTTTTTTTTTTTTGGTGGTGGTACTGGGGGTGGAACCCAGAGGCTTTCTACCTCCAGGCTATACTCCCAGACCTTTTTTACATTTTATTTGGAAACAGGGTCTCACTAAGTAGCTGAGACTGGCTTCCAACCCGTGTGATCCTCCTGTCTCAGCCTCCCAAGCGCAGGGATTACAAGCATGCGCCACCACACCCAGCTAAGCTGTTTTGAAATAGGATTTTTTTTGCTTTAGTTTGGGCGAAATGTTCTGAGACAGTTGTAATATAAGATTGAGGTAATGAATGAATTTATCACTGTTGGGAATCAGGGTCCTTCTTAAGGTTAGAAAGTTTGTAAGATGCAATGATAGAAGGCAAGAGAGAATCCATAGGGATAACTGGAATTAGAGTTACTCTTATGATCTTTCATTTCTTTTTTTTTTTTTTTTTTTTTTTTTTTTTTTGGTGGTACTGGGGTTCCTGGAAGCCCTTCTATCTCCGGGCTACACTCCCAGACCTATTTTTACATTTTTATTTGGAAACAGGGTCTCCTAAGCCAGCGCTAGCTTCGAACCTGCGCGATCCTCCTGTCTCTGCCTCCCAAGCGTGGGGATTACAAGCATGCGCCACCACGCCCGGCGTGATCTATCATTTCTAAAGTAATTATGTATAGGCCAGGCGTGGTGGCGCACGCTTGTAATCCCCGTGCTTGGGAGGCTGAGACAGGAGGATCGCACGGGTTTGAAGCCAGCCTCAACTACTTAGTGAGGCTTTCAGCAACTTAATGAGACCCTGTTTCCAAATAAAATATAAAAAAGGTCTGGGAGTGTAGCCCGGAGGTAGAAAGCCTCTGGGTTCCACCCCCAGTACCACCAAAAAATAAAAAATAAAAATAAAGTAATTATGTATGTGCACACATATTTATACATTTATATTTATAGGTATGCCTGGGTATTTATTTGTCCTGTTCACAAATGGCAAAGGTCCTAGTAACGAGTATTCTTTCAGCCTCAATATTCATCTCTGACATCCATTTTCTCATAAAATGAATCAGAGCTTCTCAGAGAAACAACTATTTCCATGAAAGTGGCAAGGTAGATTTGGGATGAGCCAAGAACATATTTATATACCAGAAAGAAAGGAAATGCTAAGAAGGAAAGAAAGGAAAGAAGGAAGGAAAGAAAAATAAAGAGATCCAACTATACCCCTCTTGGGTATCTTTCCAAAGGGAGTGAAATTAGAGTATTACAGTAATATATGCATATCCATGTTCATAGCAGCAGAGTTCACAATAGCCAAATTATGGAACCAACCTAGGTGTCCATCAACAGATGAATGAATTACAAAGTTGTGGGATATCCACACAGTAGAATTCTACTCAGCAATAAAGATGAACAAAAGTATGTCATTTGCAGGGCGTGGTGGGGCATGCTCGTAATCCCCATGCTTGGGAGGCTGAGACAGGAGGATCGCACAGCTTCAAAGCCAGCCTCAGCTACTTAGTGAGGCTCTCAGTACTTAGTGAGACCCTGTTTACAAATAAAATAGGTCTGGGAGTATAGCCTGGAGGTAGGAAGTCCCTGGGTTCCACCCCTAGCACCACCAAAAAAAAAGTATGTCATTTGCAGGAAAATGGGTAGAGCCAGAGAACAGTATGTTAAGTGAGATTAACCGGTCACAGAAAGTGAAGTTCTCATATGTAGAAGCTAGGGGAAATTGAGATGTAAGAACTTCAGACAATGGAGGAAAAACCTCAGTGGAGCCAGGGAGGCGGTCTAAGGGGAGAGGGAAGGTCAGTGAAGGAAGCACTTCCGTGGACATTAGTTATGTACATGTGTGAGGATACCATTGTCAACCTCAGTACCCTGTGTTGGGAAAGAGGGGAGTTGAGAAGGAGCTCCTGAAAGCCCACCAAGTGCTGTGTACATGTGTGTCGCCATCACTGTGATTTATACTTGTGTGTGTGGTGCTGGGGATTGAACCCAGGGCCTTTCTACTTCTGGCTACACTCCCAGACCTATTTTATATTTTATTTGGAAACAGGGTCTCATTAAGTTGCTGAGAGCCTCACTAAGTAGCTGAAGCTGGCTTCAAACCTGCACGATCTTCCTGTCTCAGCCTCCCAAGTAGTAGGATTACAAGTGTGTTGCCACCACTCCTGGCTTTTTACGTTTTTGTTTTGTTTTGTTTTGTTTTGTTTTGTTTTTGTTGTTGTTGTTTGTGTGTATGGGTCTGGGGATGGAACCCAGGGGCATTTAACCTCCGAGCTACACCCCCTACCCTATTTTTTTATTCTTTACTTTGAAACCGGGTCTCACTGAGTTGCAAAGGGCCTCACTAAGTAGCTGAGGCTGTCCGCGAACCGCAATCCTCCGGTCTCAGCCTCCCAAATGCTGGGATTACAAGCATACGCCACCACGCCCGGATAAATTGTTTTTGTTTTTTGTTTTGTTTTTTTTAAGTGAGCCAGATACATTCTTGAAAGTGACAATGATGTATGTAGCTAGGGTTGGTAGTGCATGCCTGTAATACCAGAACTTGGGAGGCTGAAACAGGAAAATCACAGTTTTGAGCCCAGCCCCGATTACTTAGCAAGGCTATCAGTAACCTAGTGATACCGTATTTTCAAATAAAAAATAAAAATCAGAGACTGGAGGATCGTGATTCATGGACAGCCTTGGCTACTTAGTGAGGCCCTGCACAATGTAGTGAGACCCTGTTTCAAAATAAAGAATAAAGAAATAGGGGAGGGAATGTAGCTCTGAGGTCGAATGCCCCTGGGTTCCATCCCCAGACCCGCAAAAAAATAAATAAATAAATAAAAAATAAATCAGGCTGGGGGTGTAGCTCAGAGGTAGAATACCTCTGGATTCAACCCTCAATACCATAAATAAATAAATAAATAATTTAAAAGGGTCTCACTAAATTGCTGAGGCTGTCTCACCTCCCAAGTACTCAGATTACAGTCATGCCACTGCACCCAACTACAGTTCCAAATTTTGTAACAGAAGGCCTTAAAGGTCATCTGTGATATTTTACAAGCCCATTCCAGTATGTTTGCACTTTCCCTGAAGAATTATCTACAGAGGCTTTTTTTATTTTTATTTTTTAGTAGTAGGGATTCAACCCAGAGGAGTTCTACCTCTGAACCACACGCCCAGCCCTATTTTTTTTTTTAATTTTAGTTTGAAACAAGCCTCACTAAGTTGCTGAGGCTCACCACCTTGTTGAGGCTGTCCTCAAACCCTTGATTCCCCTGTCTTAGCACCCCAAGTACTGAGATTACAAGTGTATGCCACCGTACTTGGTTTAGAGAGGCTTTATAATCTTTCTTCTTTTATTCTTTTATTTACTTATCTTATTTGCGGTACTGGGGATTGAAACTAGGGGTATTCTACCTCTGAGCCACAACCCCAGCCTTTTCTTTTCTCTTTTCTTTTTTTTTTCCTTTTTTTTTTTTTTTTTTTTTATGCGGGTCTGGGGATGGAACCCAGGGGCATTCAACCTCCAAGCTATATCTCCTGCTCGATTTTTTGTTCTTTATTTTGAAACAGGGTCTTACTAAGTTGAGGAGGGCCTCACTAAGTAGCTGAGGCTGTCCACAAACTGTGATCCTCCCGTCTCAGCCTCCGGAATGCTGAGATTACAAGTGTGCGCCACCACGCCCCGCCCCAGACTTTGTTTTGAAACAGGATCTCACTAAGTTGGCGAAGCTGGCCTCAAACCTATGATCTTCCTGCCTTAGCCTCTCAAGCACTGGGATTACAGGTGTGCACCACTATGCCAGGCTTTATAACCTCTTAACTCAGAGCAAGTTCTTTAAGTTTCAAACAAGTTCAACAAATTTGGCATCTGATTTCAGTTGAGTCTTTCCTTATTACTATTGCTATTAAGAGTGTATTTTTAGCCGGACGTGGTGGCGCACTCTTGTAATCCCAGCATTTGGGAGGCTGAGACAGGAGGATCGTGGTTCACGGACAGCCTCAGCTACTTAGTGAGGCCCTTTGCAACTCAGTGAGACCCAGTTTCAAAATAAAGAATAAAAAATAGGGCCGGGGATGTAACTTGAAGGTAGAATGCCCTGGATTCCATCCCCAGACCCACCAAAAAAAAAAAAAAAAAAAGAGCGCTTTTTTCCTTTGCTTCTCCTCCCTCTGCTCCCCCCATTATGAAGTATAAGCTTTTTTTGTGTGTGTGTGTGGTACTGGGGGTAGAACCCAGGGGTTTTCTACCTCCGGGTCACACTCCCAGACCTATTTTCTATTTTATTTGGAAACAGGGTCTCACTAAGTTGCTGAGAGCCTCACTCAGTAGCTGAGGCTGGCTTCGAACCCGTGCGATCCTCCTGTCTCAGCCTCCCAAGCGCAGGGATTACAAGCGTGTGTCACCACGCCCGGTGCTTCTTTGTTTTTCTGATTGCACTACAGGTTCTATGAGCCTTTCTGGCAAATGTTTACCCTTCAAAAAATGGAGAAATGTCACCTTCTTTATTCTTTGTTTGCCTCAACAAAATCCAAAGTCTAAGAAGCCCAAATCACATTCACAGAACATCTATTTTTATTTTTATTTTTATTGGTGCATTATATCATCTTCTACTTTTAGTTTCACGAAAAATTAAGATTATTTTTTTACAGATTTACACAGGAATTCTTAGGCAGGGGAAAATAGCTCTCACTATCATTTGTGAAGCTCAGAAAAAGAACATGTGAAAGTTCTTTTTTTTTTTTTTTTCTTTTGTGGTGTTGAGGATTGAATGCAGGGACATTGTACCTCCAAGCCATACCCCAGCCCTTTTTATATTTTTACTTGGAAACAGGCTCTTGCTAAGTTCCTGTGAGCTTCATTAAATTGCTGAGTCTGGCCTCCAAACTGCAATCCTCCTGTTTCAGCCTCTCAAGTGTAAGCCACCACACCTGGCCTAATATAGAGCATTTTTTGAAAGGAAGTCAAAATATGATTAAAAAAAAAAAACTTTTATCAATTTAAATGGCATTCATAATATTGCTCAGTGATAATATAGTTGGTAAAATGCAAATAGATTTGAAATGTGCATTCAGGTTATAATATGAAAATAGCTGAACAATCCAATTTTTTTTCTAGTACTAATGCATGGATTAAGTATAATTCTGTGTATGTATGTTTCTTTCAGGGCTAGTGGTTGGATTTATCCTAACCATTGCAAATTTCAGCTTTTTTACCTCTTTGCTGATGTTTTTTCTTTCTTCTTCAAAACTCACTAAGTGGAAAGGAGAAACAAAGAAGCGTCTAGATTCAGAATATAAAGAAGGTAAAATTAATTGTGTTCTTTACTTCACCCCAACATAAGCTTTAAATCAGAACGTGTTATATTGTCAACAGCTGAGTTTCATTTGAGAGTTACTTTAGTAGCCTAATTTAGCTTACCATTTATCGTTCTTCAGTTAGAAGTAACAGTACAATTTTAGAAGCGCTGGAGTCTTATCATTAACTATTCTATAAATTTATTAATCTAGACTCATTTATTAATCAGGATAAATATGGGCAAAGGTGTCATACCACTTTTAGACTTCTTAAAAATTTTTAGTCATTCCTCTTTCCTTAAACTTTAAAATGTAAGACCCCATAACTGCATGAGTTTCGTTCTGAAGAGAAAGCATTTCTTGTACGTCTCCGCTTTGTTTCCAGGAGGGCAAAGGAATTGGATTCAGGTGTTCTGTAATGGAGCCGTGCCCACAGAGCTGGCGCTGCTCTACATGATCGAAAGCGGCCCTGGGGAAATGCCAATTGATTTTTCCAAGCAGTACACTGCTTCCTGGATGTGTTTATCTCTCTTGGCTGCCCTGGCTTGTTCTGCTGGAGACACCTGGGCTTCGGAAGTTGGCACGGTTCTGAGTAAAAGTCCTCCAAGGCTAATAACAACCTGGGAGAAAGTTCCAGTTGGTGAGTTTCATAGAAAAGCAAAGATAAAAAGAGCCTTTAACGTAATGTATTTCTTACTTAAGAACCTCTTAAGATTTTATTCAATCTCTTTTACTGGAAAATTGCAACTGGGCATGGTGGCATTTGCCTGTAAGACAGGAGGGTCACAGGTTCAAGATCAGGCTCAGCAACCCAGCAAACCCTGCTTCAAAATAAAAAAGTGCAGGCCGGGCGTGGTGGCGCACGCTTGTAATCCCCACACTTGGGAGGCTGAGACAGGAGGATTGCACAGGTTCGAAGCCAGCCTCAGCTACTTAGTGAGGCTCTCAGCAACTTAGTGAGACCCTGTTTCCAAATAAAATATAAAAAAAGTCTGGGAGTATAGCCTGGAGGTAGAAAGCCTCTGGGTTCCACCCCCAGTACCACACACACACAAAAAAATAATAAAATAAAAAAGTGCAGAAGGGCATGGTGGCACACACTTGTAATCCCAGCACTTGGGAGGCTGAGACAAGAGGATCGCACAGGTTCGAAGCCAGCCTCAGCTACTTAGAGAGGTACTCAGCAATTTAGTGAGACGCTGTTTCCAAATAAAGTATAAAGTAAGTCTGGGAGTATAGGTTGGAGGTATAAAAGCCCCTTGGTTCCACCCCCAGTACCACACACACACACAAAAAAAAAAAAAAAAAAAAAAAAAAAAATTAAAAAAAATAAATAGTGCTGGAGGTGTAGTTCAGAGGTAGAACACCATTAGGTACCCAGTACCACAAAAAAAAAAAAAAAGAAAAAGAAAAAAAAGTGTTGTAGGCTATTAAATTTCTGGTATTATTAAGCTGGGCATGGTGGCACACACTTGTAATCCCAGTACTTGGGAGGCTGAGACAGGAGGATCTGGGTTCACAGCCAGCCACAGCTATTTAGTGAGGCCCTTTGAAACTTTGTGAGATCCTGTTTCAAAATAAAGAATTTAAAAATTGGGCTGGGGTTGCAGCTCACAGGTAGAATGCAATAAATAAATAAATCTGTCTATCCATCTGAACTAGATAGATACCAGTCTGTTTGCTTTCCTTGATGTTCTGTGTTTGCCAATTATTTACCGGATGATTTTGTTTTCGCTTTCTCTTAGGGACCAATGGCGGCGTCACAGTGGTGGGACTTGCTTCCAGTCTCCTTGGTGGTACCTTTGTGGGCATCGCTTACTTCCTCACGCAGCTGGTTTTTGTGAACGATTTAGACATTTCTGCTCCCCAGTGGCCCCTTATTGCTTTTGGGGGTCTAGCTGGATTACTAGGATCAATTGTGGACTCCTATTTAGGGGCAACGATGCAGTTTACTGGTAAGACCATTACTGTAATATAACTTACTGGTTTTTTAAAGAAAATGGGGAAGAAATCCAATTTTTTTTTAAAGATGTAAAAATGAAAACAAACCCAAAGACACAGGATATTGAGGGACCAGAAATAACAGGGCAGTTTCTTATATAGTTCTGGTTTTCTTATTCTGCTGTGTTAAATAAATTGAAAGAGAATCAGTTCTGCAGAGCACTGATTTGACAGGAGAATTCAATAGTGCAAAGAACAGATGCTTTTGATTATGAGCCATCACCTAATGCCAGGAAATCAGGATATATAGGATCAGGTATTTTAATGCACTTCCTTCCATTTGCTTTCTTCAAGTCCATTTGAAAGATAATTACAGATAATTATCATACTAATCTGACTACATGCACACGACCTCCCTTCCTACTGTGATGTCACACTTGTTATCCTCACCACTGAATTGTTCTTTGGTTTTGTTTTGTTTTGTTTTTGTGGTACTGGGGGTGGAATCCAGGGGCTTTTCTACCTCTGGGCTGTACTCCCAGACCTATTTTATACTTTATTTGGAAACAGGGTCTCACTAAGTTGCTAAGAGCCTCACTAAGTAGCTGAGGCTGGCTTCGAACCTGTGCGATCCTCCTGTCTCAGCCTCCCAAGCGCGGGGATTACAAGCGTGTGCCACCATGTCTGGCACACAGAATTGTTTTGTTTGTTTGTTTGGAGTATTTTGTTTTTGTTTTGTGTGTGTGGTACTGAGGATTGAACCCAGGGGCATTCTACCCCTGAGCTACATTCCCAGTGCTTTTTATTTTTTATTTCAAAACAAGGTCTCACTAGGTTGCAGCGAGTCTCATGTTGCCGAGGCTGACCTCATACCTCCAGTCCTCCTCCTCAGCTTCCCAAGTACTGGGATTACAGGCATGTGCCAACACACACAGATCTCACTATTGCGTTTTGGGTTTGTTTGTTTGTGTTTGCTTTTGTTTTTGTTTGGTGAGACAGCATCTTCATATGTCCAGGCTGGGTTTGATTCCAGAACTCAAGCAATCCTCCAGACTCATCTTCACAAGTAGCTGGGACTACAGGTACATGCCACCACTCCTTAGTTTTACGATTGCATTTTTAGCCCCATTCAAGATGAATAGGATCATTTTTCCTCAAAAATTTCTGTACTTTGCTTCTGAGACTCTCCTGTCCTTTCAGTGTACTGGTGTCTGTTAGGTGTATATTTGCTCCATTCTCTGAAGATTATGTTTTCTCCTTTAGTTGACATCTCCTTGAGGCTGGGAGAGAAAGATTCCCTGAGTTCATTCTTCTGTGCTCCTCAGACCCCAAGATTATCCACTTATCCCTCTACTCCCCTACCCACCTGTCAGAATGTCTGCCCTCATATCTTTAGTTTCATCTAGTTTCTAAGGAAGAAGCAATCTGGTTTTAATTTATACGACAGATCAATGACCACACACACAAACAGTACTTTAGTTTTTTTCTTTTTTTAATTAATTAATAATTAATTTTTTCTGGTACTAGGGATTTAACCTTGAGGCATTTTACCTCTGAGCTACATAACCAGCCCTATTTTATTCTTTATTTCCTTTCTTTTTTTTTTTTTTTTTTTTTTTTGTACTGTGGATTGAACTCAGAGGCATTCTACCTCCAAGCTACACCCCCAGCCACATTTTATTTCTCACTTAGAAACTCACTAAATTACTAAAAGCCTCCTTAAGTTGCTGGGGCTAGCTTTGAACCTGCAATCCTCCTGTCTCAGCCTTTCAAGTACTGGGATTACAAGTGTATGCCACCATGCCCAGTTTATTTTCTTATTTTTATTTTTATTTATTTGTATTTTTATTTTATTTATTTATTTATTTATTTTTATTTTTGGTGATACTGGGGTTCCTGGAAGCCCTTTTACCTCCAGGCTACACTCTCAGACCTATTTTATACTTTTCTTTTATTATTTTTGGAAACAGGATCTCTCCCTCTCCTCTCCTCTCCTCTTCTCTTCTCTTCTCTTCTCTTCTCTCTCTCTCTCTCTCTCTCTCTCTCTCTCTCTCTCTCTCTCTCTCGGCACTGGGGTTCCTGGAAGCCCTTCTACCTCTGGGCTACACTCCCAGACCTATTTTATACTTTTTATTTGGAAACAGGGTCTCTTAAGCCATCGCGGCTGGCTTGGAACCTGCGCGATCCTCCTGTCTCCGCCTCCCAAGCCCGGGAATTACAAGCGTGGGCCACCACGCCCGGCTTATTTTTTTTTTTTTTTTTGAAAAAGTCTCACTAGGTAGCTGAAAGTCTCCCTAAATTACTGAGGCTGGCCTTGAACCTGTGATCTGCCTGTTTCTGCCTGCCAAGTACTGGGATTACAGGTGTGTATTGCCACACCCAGCTCTTGTTTATTTTTTTGGTGCATTGTAATCATAGGTCATGATGAAGTTCAGAGCAATAGAGATATATAAGCACACGGTACTTGGAGAGCATCCTCCGGCTCCCACCCTGCTCCCTTCCCCCCTCCGTGCACGATAATGAGATTGGCACTGATAATGGTATGTATGTACATCATATCCATTGAAATGCTGCCTTCATTACATCTCCCTCCCCACTGCCTACCTGCCTCCCTCCCAGGCCCCTCCATCACTCCACCAGGGGTTCTTCTCCCTTGTCTGGAGTCCCTTTTGTATTCCAATTTCTGCCTAGCATCCACATACCAAGAAAAACATCTGACCTTTCAGTTTTTGTGACTGATTAATCTCGCTTAGCATAATATTCTCTAGTCCATTTATTTTTCTGCAAATGATGTAATTTTGTTCTTCTTTATGGCTGAGTAGACTTCTTTTGTGTATATATCCCATAACTTCCATTCATCTGTGATTAATAAATAAAGATGCGGCGGGTCCCATTGGCGCGCAGATACACGCAGGACACCGATATAAAATGATATGCATGTCTTTATTCGTGGGGAGTCGGCTGCCAGCCCCCGCGGGGCGGGGGGGTGGTGCCTGTGGGGGAGAGCGGGCCTCTCTGTCTCTATCCGCGTGTCTCTATCTGGCTTCTCTTCTAGAGGTAGCAGACAGGCTCCCTTAAATCGAGGGGCGTGGTCTCCTCTGGGAATCACAGGGCTCCGCCTCCTAGCTTCCGGCCCCGCCCCCTGCGGGGCAGCGGCTCAAACCTTTCAATCTGTTGATGGATACCTAGGATAGTTTCATAATTTGGCTACTGTGAAGTTTGTTGCTATAAACACAGATATGCAGACATTACTTTTATAAATAGTCTGGCTTCAGTTCCTTTGGGAAGATACCCAGGAGTGGCATAGCTAGGTCATATGGTCTTTCCATTCCCAGTCTTCAGAGGAACCTTCACACTTATCTCCAAAGTGGCCGCACTAATTTGCAGTCCAACAAATAATGTATCAAAGTCCCTATTTTCTCAATCCTTGGCAGCAATTAGTATTTTTATCTTTGACGCTTGCTATTCTATTTGGAGTTTGCTGAAATCTCAATGTAGTTTTGATTTATATCACTGATTGCTAATAATGTTGAAATTTTTTATATATTTATTGGCCATTAATATTTCTTCTTTAGTGAAGTGTCTATTTGTTTCATCTGCATGCACCAATACACCCAACTCTTCCTTTTTTTGTTGGGCTATTTGGTCTTTTAGCATTATGATTTTTAAATTCTTTGTAGCTGGTAAAGATCTCCCATTCTGTCAGCTCTCTTAAGGTTCTTAATAGTTTTCTTTGCTGACTAGGTTTTATTCTAAGTTTTTTATTCTAAATTCTAATTTTTTATTCTCTTTTATGGACTCTAAAAGGGGAAACTTCCTATATTGAATGGGTGGGGGAAATGTGGACAGTGGAGGAGATTCATTCATTCAGTAACTTTTTTCGGGGGGGTGGGGGTACCAGGGATTGAACCCAGAGGCATTCTACCTCTTACCTCTACCTCCAGCCCTTTTCATTTTTTAATTTGAAACAGGGCCTTCCTGAGGCTGGCCTCAAACTAGTGATCTTCCTCTCCCAGCCTCCCATTTACAGGTGTGCACCACCACACCCAGCCACATGTCAGAAAATCTTTGTGTGCCACTATTTTAGTCTGTTTGTGCTGCTGTTGAAAAAAATCGACTGGGTAATTTATTTGTTTTGTTTTGTTTTTGGGTAGTACTGGGGTATCTGGAAGCCCTTCTACCTCCGGGCTACACTCCCAGACCTATTTTATATTTTTATTTGGAAACAGGGTCTCCTAAGCCAGCGCGCGCGGCTGGCTTCGAACCTGCGCGATCCTCCTGTCTCAGCCTCCCAAGCGTGGGGATTACAAGCGTGCACCACCACGCCCGGCTCGACTGGGTAATTTATCAAGAGCACCGTTTCACTTTTTACAGTTCTGAGGCTGGGAAGTTCGTGATCAAGACAGCAACAGATTCGTTGTCTGGTGACGGGCTGCCCTCTGCTTCCAAGATGGTGCTCTGTTGCTATATCCTCAGAGAGCAGAAGACAAACAGGCAAAAGAGACAGGCAACTCTGAAGCCTCTTACATGAGGACATTAATCCCCTGTGTGAGGATGCATCCCCCATGACTTGGTCGCTTCCCAAAAGGCCCACCTCTAATATTATCACATTGGGTCTTGAACTTCAGTATGAATTTTGCAGGGGCACAGACATTCAAACCGTAGCAGCCTCCTCTTAGCTAACGCCATGCCAGGCCTCGTGTATCCAGACACCTTCCCTCCTCCGGGGGGCCTCCCGTTGGTCTTGGAGGGGAACCACGGGGCAGGAAGGCCCAGCCTGCCAATTTGATGCCTTCTATGCCTGTCCTTCCTTCTTCTCCTAAAGCAAATACAGCTTCTGAGAAAACAGCGTGGAGGTGTGCTGAAACCCATTTAGAGAGGCCTTTTGTAGTCAGTTCTAACATCCCATCCTAGAAATGATTGACTGAAGTCAGCTTAGAAGTCCCTGGCATCCCAGACTTCCAAAGGTTATCTCTTTTGGAGAAAACAAGCTAGTTCTTCCTCACTCAGCTGATTTGGACCTTCCATCTTCTTTGCTTCTTTTCCCCTGCAGGTCTGGATGAAAGCACTGGCATGGTGGTCAACAGCCCGACCAACAACACAAAGCACATAGCAGGAAAACCCATTCTCGACAACAACGCAGTGAACCTGTTTTCTTCCGTCCTGATTGCCCTACTGCTCCCAACAGCCGCCTGGGGCTTTTGGCCCAGAGAATGAACTGTATTTCACTTTCATAGGTGATGAGTCCAGCTAAATCTGCAATTCTCAGTTTTACCCTAAGAATAGTGGTAATGTTAAAATGGTAATATCAGCTCCTCCTATATATTCTGTTGTGATGGAATTCCACATTTTCCTTTTATCTACTCCCTTTAGCAACTAATGTCTTTCCAGTGGAAGAGAAAATGGCATAGAACATATGCATGTTTTCCTTCTGCTGAAAATGGCTTCTTGGATGACTGAGCTGTATTGTCCCTGTATATTACTGTGTATTGATCTGAAAGATCTACATAGTCATGCAAGTTTTATTTTGTTTGAACTGTTAAGAGGACTAAATGATGACATTTTAAAGTAGTTCCCAGTTGTAGCAGAGAAGTACCAAATATTCTAGCTACCCCAAACATTTTTAAAAACAAAAATATTTGGCCGGGTGTGGTGGCGCACACTTGTAATCCCAGCATTTGGGAGGCTGAGACCGGAGGATCGCGGTTCACGGACAGCCTCAGCTACTTAGGCCCTCTGCAACTCAGTGAGACCCAGTTTCAAAATAAAGAATAAAAAATAGGGCAGGGGGTGTAGCTCGGAGGTCAAATGCCTCTGGGTTCCATCCCCAGACCTGCAAAAAAAAAAAAAAAAAATTTGTTTTAAATGATTGAAGGCTAAGTGTTAGTGTACTGCCTGGATATCTCCCATTTTCTTACCACTCACAATTGTAAAAAGTCCCTAGTGAATTGTGTGATCTACTCCATATTTTTCTTCCTTATTCTACATTAATGATTAAAAGAAAAAAAAACATTAAATGTTTTTTTCAAATGCCCATTAGAAAGTTTAGAAGAAAATGTTGATTGAAAATAAAATAAATTACCTAAAAAATGTGCACTTTATTATGTTCTTCAGTTGTTTTCTGAAGGGAAACTATGTTGAATTCACAATTTTTAATGTATTTTCTTACTTTGTTTGAAGTGGAATCTGGGTTCTTGTTGGCATCCTAAACAGTTAAAGAATTACTGGAAAATTATTGTAATAATCTTTTTTAATTTGCTGTGTCATACATGGCTGGAAAGTACTATGATTCACATGTGTATGAGTTGCTGTCCTTTACACTGGAGCCTCTACTAAAGTGAATTCTGCTTCTCAACTTCGTGCTTTACTCTTTGGCGTACTGTGTGCTGGAAAAGTTTTCATAAAGTTCTGGTAGATTATTTTACTAAATATATCTTCAAGTGTTTCTCATGTGATTTTTGTACCTTTCTTTCCCTACTCCTTTTGCTTTTTTTTTTTTTTTTAAGCTGGGTATTGAACCGAGGGGCATTCTACCTTTGAGCTACATCCCCAGCTACACCACTTGTTTTGACACAAAGCCTTGCAAAGTCGCTAAGGTTCTCAATGTTGCTGTGGCTGGCCTGGAACCTGTGAATCTCCTGCCTCGGCCTTCTACGTACTGGGATTACAGGTGTTCTTGCGATACTAGGGATGGAACCCAGGGACATTCTGCCTCCAAGTTATACCCCCAGCCCTATTTTTAGTTCTTTATTTTGAAACAGGGTCTCACTATGTTGTGGAATCACTAAGTAGCTGAGGCTGTCCTCGAACTACGATCCTCCTGTCTTAGCCTCCCAAATGCTGGAATTACAAGCGTGTGCCACCACACTCAGCTTCCTTTTGGATTCTTAAAGAAATTGGGACAGGACTTCATCTTTAAGCCATCACTAGACTGGGAACAGCTTGGAGTTCTTCATTGGTGACTTTACATTACTGATGATTTAGAACTGCCAAGTTATTCAGGAAGGAAAACACAATTCAACCCCAAGTCACACTTCCAGCCCTATTTTTAGTTCTTTATTTTGAAACAAGGTCTCACTAAGTTGTAGAGGGCCTCACCAAGTAGCTGAGGCTGGCTGTGAACCTGTGACCCTCCTGTTTCAGTCGCCCAAGTACTGGGATTACAAGCATGTGCCACCACGCCCAGCAAACATGTTTTTAAAAACATTTATGTCTGGCACCATCCTCCCTGCCCCCCTGCCCGTGTGTGTGTGTGTGTGTGTGTGTGTGTGTGTTATTGGGGATTGAACCCACAGACAGTTTACCTCTGAACTACACCTTCAGCCCTTTTTTATTTTTTTTTTATGTTTTTGTTTTTAAATAGGGTCTCACTAGGTTGCTCAGTGTCTTGCTAAATTGCTGAGGCTAGCCTTGACCTTGTAATGCTCCTGCCTGAACCTCCAAAGTACTGTGATTACAGGTGTGCACCAGCAGGCTGACATAGAGTATCTTAAAGCTGCATCACTTATCACATCATAACTGTCAATTTTTCATGCAATCTACATGTTGTTCTAATGCACCTTTTCTTATTTCCTGGAGATTCATCTTCATGATGTGTTCTAGGGCAAAAATATTTTATTAGAACCAGCTTTGAGTTTGATATAATTACTATATCAAACTATAGTTTGGAGAGATACTCTTATACAACCCTTTATTTGAAAACTTGGGACTAATTATGTTTCGGAATAAGTTTTTTTTTTCCAGAATTTAGGAAACTAGTAGTATCTACATAAAATATTTTATTTTAAACTACTAAAAAGTCCAGATGGAAACTCATTAGCAAATACACTCCTATTTTTGTGGTAAATTCTTGATAGTCTCACTAAGTATGATGGCTAAAGACTAGAAAGCCTCAAATAATCATGTCTTTTTTTTTTTTTTTTTTTCAAATAATCATGGACAACAATGTATACGTGGCCCAGGGCAGTTCCAGAGGGAGACCTCACAGAGCAGGTTGAAGACAGCATAGGGTCCACCATGAGAGCAGTGACTTGACCCAGTAAGTCATTACATCCCTAGTTTTTCTCACTTCTTGAGTTACCATGTTTTATAGATCTCTTTCTTGTGTCTAGCTGCTGTAGATACAGGATTCTGGCTCAAATACCAGCCCCCCTCAACTAGATAAAAGCAAAAGCATAGGAAAGAGACAAAGCATGTGAAATTAGATGTTTTAAACTTTGCTAGCTGCCTATAAAGTACAATGGATGTTCTAGGAACCAACTATCTGATCTTCTTGATGCTTTATCTGATGTTCTTCTCAGTGCTATCATGGAGAGAATGAACTATAGTAGCCACCAAGTCCCAGGTGAATTATAAATGCTTTAAAATAAAAGTACAGGCCGGGTGTGGTGGCGCACGCTTGTAATCGCACGCTTGTAATCCCCGTGTTTGGGAGGCTGAGACAGGAGGAGCACACAGGTTCGAAGCCAGCCTCAGCTACTGAGTGAGGCTCTCAGCAACTTAGTGAGACCCTGTTTCCAAATAAAGTATAAAATAAGTCTGGGAGTATAACCCGGAAGTAGAAAAGCCACTGGGTTTCATCCCCAGTACCACCAAAAAAAAAAAAAAAATACAGGAGCCAGGTGTGTTGGCACACACTTGTAATCCCAGCACTTAGAAGGCTGAGACAGGAGGATCAAGGTTCGCTGCCATCCTCAGCTACTTAGGCTCTCCACAACTTAGTGAGACCCTATTTTAAAATAAAGAATTAAGAGCCGGGTGTGGTGGCCCACACTTGAAATCCCAGCGCTGGGGAGGCTGAAACAGAGGGTTGCACAAGTTCAAAGCCAGCCTCAGCTACTTAGTCTCTCAGCAACTTACTGAGACCCTGTTTCCAATAAAATATAAAATAGGTCTGGGAGTATAGACCAGAGGTAGAAAAGCCCCTGGGTTCCACCCCCCCAGTACCACAAGAAAGAAAGAAGAAAGAAAAGAAAAGAAAGAGGGAGGACTGGGCGTGTAGCTAGAATTCCCCTGGGTTCAATCCCCAGTACAGCCAAAAAAATAAATAAATAAATAAATTTAAAAACATAGGACTGGAGCCGGGAGTGGTGGCGCACGCTTGTAATCCCCGCGCTTGGGAGGCGGAGACAGGAGGATCGCGCTCGCGATTTGGAGCCAGCCTCGCTGGCTTAAGAGACTCTGTTTCAACATAAAAATGTTAAAAAATAGTTCTGGGAGTGTAGCCCGTGGGAGTGTATACCAGAGGTAGAAGGGCTTCCAGGAACCCCAGTACCACCAAAAAAAAAAAAAACAAAAAAAAAAACATAGGACTGGAGATGTAGCTCAGTGGTAGATCAATTGCCTAGCTTGCATAAGGCTCTTGGTTCAATGCTCGTATATATATATACACACATATATATACAAGCATCATATATATACACATATATGTATATGTGTGTGTTTATATAAAAATAATATATATATACACACACATATATATATATGCAGTTTAATTATTAAATCTCCTTATGGAGTATCTATTCCTGTAACTCCAAGTGGTCCTGAATATTTTTAAAACTATGCAAGTGTTCAATATGTATTTGTTGAATTGGGTTGTCTGACTCTAAACAGTGTTTCCTTTAAGAGTCTCTGAAAGTTGATATTCGAGAACATATTCTGGAGGGAAATGAAAAAGCAAAACCAGTATGTTTCACTGGATGTCTGGAGACTGTGATGACGCTAACATTTCCCAATTATGTGAAGCTATTAATGGTTTTGAAACTAGGGAGTGGGGGAACGGTTGTGGGAGGAGTGAAGGCGTGGCAGGGCAGGGCTCCTGACTCTCCTCCCTGCCAGAACCAATGTCAGGTCTCTTCCACTTACCGTAACTGCCCCTTCAAAACTGATTTCCAAAGCTGGCAGCCTTCTGCATGTTTAGAGTTGTCTTTTGTATTAATGTTTCATTATCTCAGTAATACACTGAACCTGTTCTTTGTTTTTGTGTTTTTGTGTTATGTAGTACTAGGAATTGAATCCAGGGGCGTTCTACCTCTGGAGCTATACCGCCCCACACAGCCCTTTTTATTATTTTAAATTTTGAAACAGGGTCTCAGTAAGTTGCTGAGGACTGGCTTTGAACCTGTGATCTTCCTGTCTCAGCCTTCCAAGTACTGGATTACAGGAATATGCTGCCATATCCAACCTGATTCTGTTCTTTTTTTTTTTTTTTTTTTGTGGTACTGGGGTTCCTGGAAGCCCTTCTATCTCCGGGCTCCACTCCCAGGCTTATTTTATATTTTTGAAACAGGGTCTCTTAACGTCAGCGCGGCTGGCTTTGAACCTGCACGATCCTCCTGTCTCCGCCTCCCAAGCGCGGGGATTACAATCGTGCGCCACCACGCCCAGCAAATGATTCTGTTCTTTCTAAAAATTAGAACATTAGAGATAGAGCTAAAATGTTCTATCCACCACACTTGTCCTTCAACAACCTGGCCCCTACCTATTTTCTCCAAGATAATTACTGGTAGAAATTTGGGATAATTTTTACATATTTGTTTTCTGTATCTTTGTTTGTTTGTTTGTTTGTTCGTTTTGTGGAATTGAGGATGGAACCCAGGGGCTTTCTACCCCCAGACCACACTCCCAGAGCTATTTTTATTTTATTTTATTTGGAAACAGAGTCTCACTAAGTTGCTGAGAGACTCACTAAATAGCTGAGGCTGGCTTAAACCACACAATCCTTCTGTCTCAGCCTCCCAAGTGAGATTACAAGTGTGCACTACCACACCTGGCTCCTAATATTTGTTTTAGGTGTAATTTTTTTTTTTTCAGTACTGGGGATGGAATCCAGGGACGGTCTACCTCTGAGCTCCACCCCCAGCCCTATTTTTATTCTTTATTTTTGAAACAGAGTCTCAATGGGTTGCAAAGGGCCTCACTAAGTAGCTGAGGCTGTGATCCAACCGTGATCCTCCTGTCTCAGCCTCCCAAATGCTGGGATTACAAGTGTGAGCCACCACACCTGGCTTCCTCCCATTACTTTTAAATGGTATTTTTTCTTTATAAACTACTTTATTAGCAATAAACCTAAAGCAAAATTGAATTTTCATATAGCATAATGAAAATTAGAGGGAGATAATAATTTCATACCATCATTTTGATTGTTGCAAAAATTATCACATACATTTGTACCTATGGTAGTGAATATGAATTGTTTACATATAGATTTTTGCAGATTTTTCAACTTCTCTTTTTTTATTTTTACGGTACTGGGGATTGAGCTCAGGTGCATGCCCCTGAGCTATGCCCTGAGCTCTGAGCTATGCCCCTAGCCCTACTTTTTTATTCTTTTATTTTGAAACTCTCTCACTAAGTTGTACAGAGCCTCACTAAATTGCTGAGGCTGGCTAGTGAGCAAACCTGCAATCCTCCTGTCTCAGGTTTCCAAGTACTGGAATTACAAGTGTGCACTGCTACCACCACCACCCCACCAGCCCCCACCCCGCAACTGTTTAGCTCACATATTTACTTTTTTTTTTTAACTTTTTTTTTTTTATATTTGGTGGTACTGGGGTTCCTGGAAACTCTTCTACCTCTGGGCTACACTCCCAGACCTATTTTTATACTTTTAATTTGGAAACAGGGTCTCTTAAGCCAGGGCAGCTGGCTTCGAACCTGTGCGATCCTCCTGTCTCCACCTCCCAATCACGGGGATTACAAGTGTGCACCACCACGCCTGGCTTATTTTTTTATTATTTTTAATAAATTTTTATTGGTGCATTGTAGTCATACGTCTCAATGGGATAAAAAAAAAAAAACTTGTGGAGATATACATGCACACATCACCCAATCAGCCCCTACCCAATCTCTAACCCCTTCCCTCCCCCTCCCACCTACCCATGCTTGGCTTCCTGATTGACTTTGATATGTTTAAGTACATCATGTGTTTTAAAGAATTTCCCTTATCCTCCCTCTTATCCCCTCAGATATGTCACCTTCATTGCTCCTCTATAGGGTCCCTTCTTCATCTAGAGTTCCTCCTGTTCCTCATTTCTCCCTAATATTTTGCACATTAAGAAAAGCATTCTGATTTCTTATTTTTTGTGACATTTCACTGTAAATGCCATAATTTTGTTCTCCCTTATGGCTGAGTAAAATTCCATTGTGTACATATCCCATAGTTTTTTGTTTTCTTTTCTTTTGTTTTTTTGTTTGTTTGTTTGTTTTTTGGTGGTACTGGGGGTGGAACCCTTCTACCTCTGGGCTATACTCCAAGACCTATTTTATATTTTATTTGGAAACAGGGTCTCTTAAGCCAGAGAGGCTGGCTTTGAACCTGCGCAATCCTCCTGTCTCCACCTCCCAAGCATGGGGATTACAAGCATAGGCCACCACGCCCAGCTCATATCATATATAATATATATATATATATATATATATATATATATATATATATTTTTTTTTTTTTTAGTAGGAGTATGGGGAGCCATTAAGGTTTTTACCTTATCTTGTCTCATCCTTACTCAAAAGTGCACTTCTGACTGTCCTTCGCCCCAGAGTCAACAAGGTTTGGAGTCATGGAGTCTAAGTAAATAAGACCCTCTCGGAATGATTGATGCTAATTGTTCTGTCTGCTAGTTAAGATTAGGTTTATGTTGTACCAAGGTACCGTTTGACTTGCAAAGTGATATATGTGCTTTGGGTTTGTCATTATTGCATTCCTATACAACCCAAAGCTGGAAATTGTATAAATACCAGAAAGGAAATAAACCTGGCTGTTGGCCAGTAGAGATATCGGCCCAGGAGTTTGCTGGCAACCCTCCCATTTCATCCTCATGCCTCTTCAGAATCTGTACTTTTGCCGGCTGGCTCCAGCATAGGAGAGAGCCCAATTCCCTAGCAGCAATGGATTTTATCTCCCCACTGAAAGCAGAAGCTCACAGCCTCACCTTGGAGAGCGGGATCCGCTGATCCAAGCACACCCCGACGCCCAGCGCAGCGCAGAGGAATGCGGCAGACGTTAACTGAGGTCTCCTTGGATGCCCGGCGCAGTTAATCAGCCCAGCAATATGAGCAGAGCTCCCTCCAACTTGCTCTAGACATTTTTCTTACATAGTATGTTGTCCAGAGTTTCTAAGCATGTACAGCAGGAGCACTCTACTTTCAGGGAGATTTCTTCAAAAATTCAAGGTGAATTAGATTGGATCTGTCTGTCTCTCCCGAATACTGGCCACCGCCACCACCTGATGCACCTTCTTCCCAGTCTAAAATTGAGAGACATTCCCAGGAATGGGCATGAGACATCTCCTTCTGGGGAATAGTATTAGGTATGGGTATTTGGGGATTTTTTGAAATTGGCCTTGTTACCAAAAAGGTACTTGAGACTTATGTTATTAATGGTCCCAAATTGTTTCAAATAATTCAAGATTTACCACCTGAAGCTTTCACATTTATGTATGGATTGCGCTTAAATTTCCAAATTTCTGACCTAACAAAAATCCTATAAAGACTCAGACAGTCACAATCAAGACAAGCCTTAAAAGCAACTGATTCTCCCCAGGCTTTCCCCAAGCAAATGTTAACAATAAACCTAAAACAGAGCCAAGACATGTTGTTCCCACCATCATGAGTTCTGGGAGGCCAGCATATGTTATCAGAGGTAGGCTATGGTAGAGTGCCTACTGACCCCCAGTAACCCTAGCCCCTTGGTTGTACAATGGGTACGTGGACAGCAGCAGAATAGATGGGTACCAGGCACAGCCTTGGGACATTGGGAATTATGAAATGTTCCTCTCCTTAGTAGTGCCTATTGATTAAAAACAATGATGTATATCAATCAGAGAGTTTAATTATAGGATATTATTATGATATTACATTAGTAGTTAATAAACTTCCGATTTTTTCTTGGTTGCTTCTAAGAGGAAATGTTCCCTTAAGAAAAGAAACTGGCCATCTGCCATCTTGCCTTGATGTATTAGTTCTTTGTATATTTACCACTGTATTAATTCTGGAAAAAAAATTGTAAGAGTAGAATGTAGCCAAAAAAGAAAGTATAAAATGCTTGCCAAAACCAAAAGTAGAGGAGAACAAAACGAAAAATAAAGAGAGCAGCTTCACTCTCCATTGAGTGTGTCGTTTCTCCGCCATACTTCGCCAACTCCTCACCCCACCGCTCACAGACCCCCGACTCCTGCTAGGGCTGGACCCCAGCAGCCACCGACATCTTGGTCCAACATAGCTAGCTCACATATTTGGAACTTTAAGTTGCAAACACCTGATTGCATTTCAAAGTTCTCAACATGTTGTCATAGAATTCTAGAACAAAGAATCTTAAGGTTAATTTTCTCAGCCCATTACTTCGACATGAAGCTGAAAACATGTATGTATATGATCTCATATAAGTAAGTATAATCTTTTGTAACATTTTAATGCTTCTGTTTTGCACACACTATCCATTGTGCCTGGAATTCTTCCCTCCTCTCCTCCTACTGATCTTACAAAATACCAGCTCAGGCAGAGTAAACTATCCTCATACACATTCTATGCTTTAACTATAGCAGTAATCAAACAAAGAAATTTGTTAAATACTCTCAGTATGTTAATACTTAAGCTTTTTCTCTCTCTCTCTGTGTGTGTGTGTGTGTGTGTGTGTGTGTGTGTGTGTGTGTGTGTGTGTGTGTGTTTTTCTAGGGATTGAACCCAGAAGCGTTTTACCTCTAAGGTAGAATTCTACCTTCAGGCCTTTTCTTTTTCTTTTTCTTTTTTTATGGTACTGGGGCTCCTGGAAACCCTTCTACCTCCGGGCTAAACTCCCAGACCTATATTATACTTTTTATTGGGAGACAGGGTCTTTTAAGCCAGCGAGGCTGGCTTCGAACCAGTGCGGTCCTCTCCTGTATCCGCTTCCCAAGCGTGGGGATTACAAGTATGCGCCACCACGGCCAGCTTTTTTTTTTTTTTAGGTGATACTGGATATGGAACCCAGGCATGTTCTGCCTCTGAGCTACACCCCCAGCCCTATTTATTATTATTATTATTATTATTTATTATTATTATTATTATTATTGCCATACCCAGGGGCATTCTACCTCTGAGCTACAACCCCAGCCCCAATTTTTTTATTCTTTATTTTGAAACAGGGTCTCACTGAGTTGTAAAGGGCCTCACTAAGTAGCTGAGGCTGACCTTGAACCCTTATCCTCCTGTCTCAGCCTTCCAAATGCTGGGATTACAAGTATGCCATCCAGGTGAGCCATCCACACCTGGCTCTCATTTTTTTTTAAGTAAAATTTTTTATTTTTTATGGATACACTATAGTTTCACATCATAATGTGGCTCATATTGACAATGACATACATTCACACAGTACTTAGTACCCTCCCCTCTCACTTCTCCTTCCCCACTCCCAACAATGAGTGTCCAGGTTGACCATGCTACATTCACACTTATACACATATTCAAATGTAGCTCCTCCATTGATCAACATCAGCCTTCTTCCTCTCCTATCCTTCCTTTCTAGCTTTGCTAAGGTTTCCCCTCCATTATTTGGAGTCCCTCTGGTATCCCTAATACTCCCTAAAGTGGGCATATTTGAGAAAATATATGTACCTTCTCTTTCTGTGCTTGGCTGATCTCACTTAACATAATGTTCTCCAGGTCTTTCAATCTTCTTAGAATGAAGTGATTTTGTTCTTCTTTAATGTTGAGTAGAATTCCATTGTGCGTATTTTCCATAATTTTGCAATCTATTCATCTGTTGATGGAGACCAAGGTTGGTTCCCAAGCAATTCTCAGCAATAAGAACCATGCAGGAGGCATCATAATCGCTGACTTCAAATTATACTACAGAAGCCGGGTGTGGTGGTGCACGCTTGTAATCCCAGCATTTGGGAGGCTGAGACAGGAGGACTGTGGTTCCCAGACAGCCTCAGCTACTTAGTGAGGCCCTCTGCAACTTAGTGAGACTCTGTTTCAAAATAAAGAATAAAAAGCCAGGTGTGGTGGCGCACCTTGTAATCCCAGCATTCGGGAAGCTGAGATGGGAGGATTGCAGTTCACAGACAGCCTCAGCTACTTAATGAGGCCCTCCTCAACTTAGTAAGACCATGTTTCAAAATAAAGAATAAAAATTAGGGCAGGGAGTATAGCTTGGAGGTCAAATGCCCCTGGGTTCCATCCCCAGACCCACAAGAAAGAAAGGAAAGAAAGAAAGAAAGAAAGAAAGAAAGAAAGAAAGAAAGAAAGAAAGAAAGAAAGAAAGAAAGGAAAGAAAGAAAATAAAAAATAGTGCAGGCGGTATAGCTCAGAGGTCGAACACCCCTGGGTTCCATTCCCAGACCCATTAAAAAAAAAATTATACTACAGAGCAATAGTAGTAAAAACAGATTGGTATTGGCACAACAACAGGAATACAGACCAATGGAACAGAATAGAAAATACAGAAACAAACCCACATACTTACAATCAATTGTTCTTTGACAAAGGGGCCAAATTCTTAACACTGGAAAAAAGACAGCCTTTTCAATGGTACTGGGAGAACTGGCTATCCTTTTTTTTGTTGTTGTTTTTGGGGTTTTTTAGTGATTCTGGGGATAGAACCCTTCTACCTCTGGACAACACTCCCAGACCTATTTTTTTAATATTTTTTAAATTTGGAAACAGGGTCTCTTAAGCCAGCAAGGCTGGCTTCAAAATTGTGCGATTCTCCTATCTCTGCCTCCCAAGTGCAGGATTACAAGTGTGCACCACCACACCCGGCCTGGCTATCCATTTATAGAAAGATGGAACTAAATTTTTACCTCTCACCATGCACAGAAATCAACTCGAGATCAAAGACTTGGAAATTAGACAGAGACTGTGAAACTTAGAGGAAGGCATAGGTTCAACACGCCAACATATAGGCACAGGTAGTTACTTTCCTAATAAGACCTCTAAAGCACAGGAAATTAAAGCAAGAATTAACAAGTGGAATGACATCAAACTCATAAGTTTCTACTCACCAAAGGAAACCATCAAGAACCTAAAGAGAAAGTCTACAGAATAGGAGATCTTTACCAGCCACCACTCTGATAGTGGGCTAATATCTAGAATATACAAAGAACTCAAAAGACGCTACACGAGCAAAACAAATAATCCAATCAAGAGATGGACAACTGAATTGAATACATACTTCACAAAAGAAGAGATACAAATGGCCAATAGATACATGAAAAGATGTTCAACATCATTAGCCATCAGGTAGATGCAAATCAAAACTATGCTGAGATTCCATCTAACTCCAATCAGAGTGGCAAGCATAAAGAAGTCAAATAAGAAATGCTGGTGAGGATGTGGGAAAAGAGGAACTCTCTTACACTCTTGGTGGGAGTGCAAAGTAGTTCAGCCTCTATGTAGATCAGTGTGGAGATTCCTTAGAAAACTGGGAATGGATCCACAATATGATCTGCTATACCACTACTGGGCATCTTTCTAAAGGGGTTGAAATCAGAGAACTACAGTAACATATGCATACCCATGTTCATAGCAGCACAATTATTATTTTTTGTGGTACTGGGAGTGGAACCCAGGGGCTTTTCTACCTCTGGGCTATACTCCCAGCCCTATTTTATACTTTATTTGGAAACAGGGTCTCACTAAGTTGCTAAGGTCCTCACTAAGTAGCTGAGGCTGGCTTTGAACCTGTGTGATACTCCTGTCTCAGCCTCCCAAGTGCTGGGATTGATTACAAGCATGCACCACCACTCCCGGCACAATTATTATTTTATTTTGAAACAGGGTCTCACTAAGTTACATAGAGCCTCACTAAGTTGCTGAGGCTGGCCATGAACCTCCAATCCTCCCCTCTCAGACTCCCAAGTACTGAGATTACAGATGTGCACCACCACACCTGTCTTTATTTTTTGCTTTTGAAATGGTCTTAGTCAAGCATGGTGGTACATGCTTGTAATCCCAGCATTTGAGAGGCTGAGACAGAAGGAAAAAGTCATATGACAGAATTCAACACTCATAATAAAGTACTCAACAAACCAGGAATAGAGGAAAGGACTTCAACATAATAAAGGGCATCGCTGAAAAACATACTGCTAAACATTATACTCAGTGATGAAAGACTGAAGACTTATTCCCCTAAAATCAGAAGCAGGGCCAGGATGCCCTCTTAGGCCACTTCTATTCAACTTAGTACAGAAGTTCTAGCCAGAGCAACGAGGCAATAAGAAGAAACCAAAAGTATTACAAACTTGAAAGGAAAATATACAGATATCTCTGTAATTGACAGATTTTATATTTAGAAAAAAAGCATGTGCACACACACACACATCTGCTAGAACTGATAAATTCAGCAAAATTACAAGATACAAATCAAACTCAAGCTGGATGTGATGGTACACACCTGTAATCACAGTATTTGAGAAGCTGAGACAGAAGAATCACAAATTTGAGGCCAGCTCAGCAACCTAGAGAGACCCTGCTTCCAAATAAAACATAAAATAAGGTGGGTGTTAGCTCAAAGGTAGAATGCACCAGGTTCAACCCCCAGTACCCCCTGACATACATGGTAAATAATAATGGAATATTACCTCATACCCATTACAATGGACAATGGCTACTGTAAAAAAAAAAAAAACAAATGTTGACAGAATATGGAAAAATTGGAATCCTTCCACACTGTGATGGGATGTAAAATAGTACAAGACCATAGAATACAGTTTAGAGATTCCTTAAAAATAGAACTGCCATATGATCCATTATTCTTCCTTCTGGGTATATATCCAAAATAATTGGAAGCAAGATATCAAGGAGAAATTTGTGTTGCTATTTACAATAGCTGAGGTAGAAGCAATTCAAATGTCTATGCATGGATCAACAAATTAACAATAAAATATTATTCAGCTTTAAAAAAGATGGAGATTGCCGGGCATGGTGGTGCACACTTGTAATCCCTGTGCTTGAGAGGCGGAGACAGGAGGATCGCATGGGTTCGAAACCAGCCGCGCTGGCTTAAGAGACCCTGTTTACAAATTTTAAAAAAAAGTATAAAATAGGTCTGGGAGTGTAGCCCAGAAGTAGAAGGGTTTCCAGGAACCCCAGTACCACCAAAAAAGAGAAAGAGGGAGAGGGAGAGGGAGAGGGAGAGGGAGAGGGAGAGAGAGAGAGAGAGAGAGAGAGAGAGAGAGAGAGAGAGAGAGAGAGAGCCCTATTTCCAAATAAAAATATAAAATAGGTCTGGGAGTGTAGCCCAGAGACAGAAGGGTTTCCAGGAACCCCAGTACCACCAAAAACAAACAAACAAATAAAAAGATGGAGATCATGATTTATGCAACATAGATAAACATTGAGGACATTCTACACCAGCAAAAACAAAACAAAACCCCAAACATAGCTGGGCATGGTGGTGCACTTTTGTAATCTCAGGACTTGGGAGGCTGAGACAGGAGATTGCAGATTCTGGGACAGCCTCAGCTATTTAATGAGACCCTCTGCAACTTAGTAAGACCCTATTTCAAAGTAAAGAATAAAAATAAGAGTAACTTGGAGAAAGAATACCTGGGAGCTCAATTCCCAGTAACACACACACACACACACACACACACACACACACACACACACCACAGAGTAAGTTTTATATTTTTGGATTGTTTTGTTTCATTTTGGCCCTGAGACTGAACTCAAAGTTACACCCCCAGCTTTTTTTTTTTTTTTTTTGTAGTACTGTGGGTGGAACCCAGAAGCTTTTCTACCTCCAGGCTATACTCCCAGACCTATTTTATACTTTACTTGGAAACAGGGTCTCACTAAGTTTCTTTTCTATTTATTTATTTATTTATTTATTTGGTGGTACTGGGGGTGGAACCCAGAGGCTTCTACCTCTAGGCTACACTCCCAGACCTATTTTTTTTATACTTTTTATTTGGAAACAGGGTCTCTTAAGCCAGCTTGGCTGGCTTCAAATCTGCGCGATCCTCCTGCCTCCACCTCCCAAGCGTGGGGATTACAAGCGAGTATCACCATACCGGGCAGAAACAGTGTCTTACTAAGTTGCTGAGAGCCTCACTAAGTAGCTGAGGCTGGCTTCGAACCTGTGTGATCCTCCTGTCTCAGCCTCCCAAACGCAGGGATTACAAGCGTGCGCCACCACGAGTGGCCTCGCTAACTTTCTGAGAGCCTCACACAGTAGCTGAGGCTAACTTTGAACCTTTGTGATCCTCCTGTGTCAGCCTCCCAAGCGCTGGGACTACAAGCATGGGTCATCACACCAGGCTCGCTGGTTTTTTTTTTTTTTTTTTTGGTGGTACTGGGGTTCCTGGAAGCCCTTCTATCTCCGGGCTACACACCCAGACCTATTTTTACATTTTTTTTTTTATTATTATTTGGAAACAGGGTCTCCTAAGCCAGTGCGCGCGGCTGGCTTCGAACCTGCGCGATCCTCCTGTCTCTGCCTCCCAAGCGCGGGGATTACAAGTGTGCGCCACCACGCCCAGCTGTTTGTTTGTTTTTTACAATTAAAATAAGTAAATGAAGCCAGGCATAGTGGCGCACACTTGTAATCCCAGCATTTGGGAGGCTGAAACAGGAAGACTGCAGTTCGCAGACAGCCTCAGCTACTTAATGAGGCCCTTTGCAACTCAGTGAGACCCTGTTTCTAAATAAAGACTAAAAAATAGGACTGGGGAGGGGGTGTAGTTCAGAGACAGAATGCCCCTGGGTTCCATCCTGAGTAACACAAAATAAATAAATTAATTAATTAATAAGTAAGTAAATGAAGCAGAAAATTCCCCTTCCTTCAGTCACAAAAAGAGATGTAACAACAGAATAGAATTAGAAAGATGCTGGTTTTGAAGACAGAGAAGGAGACCAGAAACCAAGGATCATGGATGCAAAGGTTTCTTTTGGGGAAGAACAAAGAAACATTCTTTCCCGTTGCTTTCAGAAAGAAATTAACATTGCCTTCTTGATTCCTTGGTTTTAGGACTTCTGACCTACTAAATTTCTGATAGCTTGTTACATCAGCCACAGAAAACTGATATACTCAGTCAGCTTTTGAGAGGCAATATAATGGTAGACTTTGGTTCAGGCCTAGATCTGCTACTCTCTAGCTTCATGACCCCATTTACTTAGCCTCTGCTCTCAGGTTCTCCTTTCATAAATTGGAGCTATTAATAGCACCTATCTCATGAAGGAGCAAATGTGTTGTCACTTAATGTGCCTGGCATACTCTAATATAAGCAGCCAGTAAGTGTGGGCATTACTATCTGATCTGACTAAAGTACCATGTGACTGCAAAGTACTTCTCCTGTTATATTTGTTGCTGTTGTCATTACTCTAAAAAAAAGATGATACCTAAACAGATATAAATAAACTGTATTTATATAACTGATTTTGGAAGATATTTTTTATATCAGTTTTTTTTTTCCAGTACTGGTGATTGAACCTAGGGGCATCCTACCTCTGAGCTATAGCACCAGCCCTATTTTTTTTATTATTATTCTTTATTTATTTATTTATTTATTTATTTATTTTTAGTGGTACTGGGGATGGAACCCTTCTACCTCCGGGCTACACTCCCAGACCTATTTTTTGGGGGGGTGGTACTGGGGTTCCCGGAAGCCGTTCTACCTATGGGCTACACTCCCAGACCTATTTTTACATTTTTATTTGGAAACAGGGTCTCCTAAGCCAGCGTGCAGCTGGCTTCCAACCTGCACGATCCTCCTGTCTCTGCCTCCCAAGCGCGGGGATTACAAGCGTGCGCCACCACGCCCGGCCCTCCCAGACCTATTTTATATCTTATTTGGAAACAGGGTCTCTTAAGCCAGCGAGGCTGGCTTTGAACCTGCGCAGTCTTCCTGTCTCCGCCTCCCAAGTGCAGGAATTACAATCATGCGCCACCATGCCTGGCTTATTCTTTATTTTATTTTATTATTATTATTTTTGCAGTACTGGGGATGGAACATAGGGGCATTCTACCTCCAAGGTATACCCCCAGTCCTATTTTTTATTCTATATTTGGAAATAGAGTCTCACTGAATTGCAAAGGGCCTCACTATGCAGCTGAGGCTGTCTTTGATCGTGATTCTCCTGTCTCAGTCTTCCAAATGCTGGGATTACAAACGTGTGCCACCACACCAGGCTTATTATTTTTTACTTTGAAACAGGGTTTCATTAAATTGCAGAGGGCCTCACTAAGTAGCTGAAGCTGGCCACAAACCTGTGATCCTCCTGTCTCAGTTTCCCAAGTACTAGGATTACAAGCCTGTGCCACCCACCATACTCAGCCAGATTAAATTTTTTGAGATCCTTTTCCTCTTAATTAAATAATGAGTGTCTCTTAGTAGGCAATAGGTTTTCTATGCCTCTTTAGTCTAGTTATTACCCTACACATGCCTTGGGTATCCAGGCCATGTGGAACATTACTGGTCCTAGAATAGAATCTATGCTGTCCAATATTGCCATATTATTCTGTACATTCCTATCAAACAGTTCTTGCTTCTGTTCCAGCACAAAGCTCACTGACACTTGTGAAAAGATATACCTAGCTGGGCGTGATAGCACATGCTTATAATCCCTGCGCTTGGGAGGCTGAGACAGGAAGACTGCACAGGTTCGAAGCCAGCCTCAGCTACTTAGTGAGGCTCTCAGCAACTTAGTGAGACCCTGTTTCCAAATGAAGTATAAAATAGGTCTGGGAGTATAGCCCATAGAAAAGCCCCTGGGTTCCTCCCCCAGTACCATACACACACAAAAAGCTATACCTCGACATAGATACATGCTTCCACCTTTAGAATTCAATCCCAGAGTAATGGAGGTATGGTAAAATAACACCTACTTTTCAAAATTTTTTGTACTCCCTTAGTCTCCATTACCAACCCACTTACCAATATCCTTAGAACCCGTGAAGGAGTTACAAAAAGCAGGAGAGCCTCTCAATGTCCAGGTTCCTCTGGTCCTTATTCAGTAGAATACTACTTAGTGAGGCCCTTTGCAACTCAGTGAAACCCTGTTTCAAAATAAAGAATAAAAGCCGGGCATGGTGGCACTTGCTTGTAATCCCAGCATTTGGGAGGCTGAGACAGGATGATCATAGTTCAAAGAGAGCCTCAGCTACTTAGTGAGGCCCTCTGTAACTTAGTGAGACCCTGTTTCAAAATAAAGGATAAAATAATAGGGCTGGGGTATAGCTCAAAGATAGAATGCCCCTGGGTTTCATCCACAGTACTAAAAAAATAAAAATAAAAATAAAAGTAAAAATAAAAAATTTAAGCTGGGTGTTTTGGTGGTACACACTTGTAATCTCAGCATTTGGGAGGCTGAGACAGGACAATCACAGTTTGTGACCAGCCTCAGCTACTTAGGCCCTTTCTGAACTGAGACCCTGTTTCAGAATAAAGAATAAAAAAGAGGGCTGGGGGTGTAGCTTGGAGTTAGAATGCCCCTGGGTTCCATCCCCAATACCACAAAAGAAAGATAGAAAGAAAGAAGAAAAGAAAGAAAGAAAGAAAGAAAGAAAGAAAGAAAGAAAGAAAGAAAGAAAGAAAGAGGGAAAATAGGGTCTCACTAGGTTGCTGAGAATCTCACTGTGCTGCTGAGGCTGACAGAAAATCTGTGATTCTCCTATTTCAACCTCCCAAGTACTAGGATTACAAGTATGCACCACTACATCCAGCAGCTTTCACCAATTTTTACGTAGCTAATCTGGCAAGTTAGAATGGGCTCTTAGATTTTCTTATTACCCACCCATCCACAACAGACTTTTGCCTTCTCAGGGTTTTTTTTTTTGTTTGTTTGTTTTGTGGTACTGGGATGGAACACTGTGGCATTCTACCTCTGAACCATGATTCTCTGGTCTCAGCCTCCCAAACGCTGGGATTACAAGCATGCACCACCACACCCGGCTTCCTTCTCAGTTTTTAAAAAAGGTTTTTTAAACCAAAGGCTGGGATTACAAGCATGCACCACCACACCCAGCTTCCTTCTCAGTTTTTAAAAAAGGTTGGTTAAACCGGGCGTGGTGGTGCACGCTTGTAATCCCCGCACTTGGGAGGCTGAGACAGGAGGATTGCGCTGGTTCGGAGCCAGCCTCGCTGGCTTAAGAGACCCTGTTTCCACATAAAAAAACAAAAATGTAAAAAATAGGTCTGGGAGTGTAGCCCGTGGGAGTGTATCCCAGAGGTAGAAGGGCTTCCAGGAACCCCAGTACCACCAAAAAAAAAAAAAAAAAAAGGTTTGTTAAGGTGGCCTTAATTTTATGTACAATTTATACTGCAGGCTTTATAGGATTTAAGTGCTACCATAGTTAACATTGTAAAACCAAAGGAGAAAAAATCTTACACAAAAGAAAAACAAGCTTATTGTGGAAAAAATGTTTCCCTTTAATTATAGTTATTTTTTGGTGGTGGTAGTGTTTTTACTTTATATTTTAGATTTTTCAAACTTACAGAGTAAACAGGATAATAGTAAGTTTGAAAAAAATTTAAAATATAAAGTAAAAACACGACCAACACTAAAAAAAGAACAATTATAATTAAAAGCAGCCGGGCGTGGTGGCGCACGCTTGTAATCCCCGCGCTTGGGAGGCTGAGACAGGAGGATCACACTGGTTCGGAGCCAGCCTCACTGTCTTAAAAGACCCTGTTTCAAAAAAAAAAAAAAATAGGTCTGGGAGTGTAGCCCGGAGGTAGAAGGGCTTCCAGGAACCCCAGTACCACCAATAAATAAATAAATAATAATAATAATAATAATAATAATAATAATAATAATAATTAAAAGCAAACATTATTTTCTACAATAAGCTTGCCTTATTATAAACAGAATAATATAATGAGGCCTGATGTATCCATGGCTCAGCTTGGAGGCAAAAACCCTCTGGGTTCTGGGTTCAATCCCCAGTAACAACACACACACACACACACACACACACACACACACACACACACACACACCTAGTTTACACTGAGCCTTCAGTCATTTATCAATTAAACTTTAAAGTGTTTTGATATTCCAGCTGCTGTCTTTTGCTCTATGCTCCTGCATATAAACTATAATCACTTCTTTCTTCATTTTTGGGGGGAAGTAGTTTGTCAGGGTCTTACTAAATTGCTGAGGGTCTCATTAAGGTGATGAGGCTGGTTTTGAACCCATGATCCTCTATCTCAGGCTCTCAAATACTGGGATTACAGGCAAATGCCACTACACCCAGCCAATTTTTCTCTTATTTCTATTTTGTGACTTAATGCTTCTGCATCAAAATCACGAAAACTTTTAACTGTATAACTTTGAAAAATGATAGGCTTATGTGAATCATATCAAGTGACAGAATATTTCTCTCACCTTGTAAATTCCCTTTTGTCATTTCATCAATTCTTTCTCTTCTCAGAGGCAATATCAAGGTTTACCTATTCTAAGACATCATATAAATGGGACTATACACTGTATACTCTTTTGATTCTGGGTTTTTTTTTCCATTATAATATTTGACCTTCAACAACCTATCAAGACTTTGTTTCAAAATAAAAAATAAAGGGCCGGGCGTGGTGGCACACGCTTGTAATCCCAGTACTTGGGAGGCTGAGACAGGAGGATTACCGGTTTGTGGCCAGCCACAGCTAATTAGTGAGACCTTCCACAACTTAGTAAGATCCTCTTTCAAAATAAAGAATAAAAAAATAGGGCTGGGAGTGTAGTTCGAGGTATCCCTGGGTTCAACCCTCAGTTCTGAAATAATAAATAAATAAATAAATAAATAAATAAATAAATAAATATAAATAAATGGCTGGGCGTAATGGCACATGCTTATAATCCCAGCATTTGGGAGGCTGAGACGGGGGTATTGTGGTTTGCAGACAGCCTCAGCTACTTAGGCCCTTCGCAACTTAGTGAGACACTGTTTCGAAATAAAAAAAATAAGGCAGGGGATGTAGCTCGGAGGTAGAATGCCCCTGGGTTCTATCCCCAGACCCGCAAATAAATAAATAAATAAATAAATAAATAAATAAACAAATAATTGGGCTGGAGATGTAGCTCAGAGTTAGAATGTCTCTGGGTTCCATCGCCATTATTGCGAAATAAATAAAATAGAACTAAGGGTATAGTTCAGAATTAGAACACCCTTGGGTTCAATACCGAGTACCAAAAAAAAAAATTTTTTTAGCTTTGTGCATCTGGTTGCATGTATAAATAATTCATTTCTTCTCATTGCCCCCCAGATATTCTATTTTATGATGTTGCTAACAACTTCTAAGATGGATCTTGGTTTAGTCCCCTAAGTACTGAGGAAGGCTAGTGTATTACCAATATGATATTGAGGAAATTACAATGACTTCTGATTCTAGACCAGAAAAGACATTGCAGCTTCCAGGCTGCTTTCTCATGAACTACTCAGTCTGAGAAAAAAAAAAAAAGACACCCCAAATCCTGAGAACAGTTAAACATTCAGCAAAGAGGCCCATATGAGGAGAAACTGAGTCATCTTGCCAACAACCAGCAGCATGTGGAGTCCATCCCCCAGGTCCTGTGAGACCGTCAGCCTTGCCAAAAGCTTGCCTGCAGTTTTGTGAGGGATTCCAAGCTGGAACCACCCAGCTAAGCGGGTTCTGAATTCCTGAACAACAGAAACACATGCTGTAAGGTTGGTAGTTTTTCTTTCTTGTCATGGCCTTGTCTGATTTGGCAATAGAGTAATGCTGGCCTCATCAAATGAGTCAAGAAATATTTCCTCTGCTTCTATTTTCTATAACAGATTATGGAGAACAGATTATGGTATCTTTTGTTTCTTAAACACTTGGTATAATGCACTAAACAAACCATATGTGGCTGGTGATTTCTACTTTGGATTACTGATTCAGTTTTTTACCAGAAACATATTTTCAGATTATGTACTTTTTTATTTTGAGTGAATTTTGGTAGATTGTGTCCTTCAAGGAATTGGTCCATTTGATCAAAGATAGCAAACATGTGGGGACAGTTTTTCACAAATATTTATTATCCTTTTAATGTCCATAGGATCAATAATGATGGTCCTTTTTTCTTTTCTGATCTTTGTAATTTGTGTGTTCATTCTTTCTTTCTTTTTTTTTTTTTGTTGTTGTTGTTTGTTTAGCCTGACACCTGATTAGGGACTTCGAACTAAGTTTTGATTTTGTTGATCTTTTCTATTGTTTTTTCCTCCTTTCGATTTCATTGATTTCTGCTCTAATTTTTATTATTTTATGCTTTACCTTGAATTTATTTATTTATTGCAATACTAGGTATCTAATCCAGGGGCATTCTAACTTTGAACTATACCTCCAGCCCTATTTTTTTTTTTAATTCTTTATTTTGAACATGATCTCACTAAGTTGAAAAGGGCCTCACTAAGTAGCTGAGGCTGAATGGAACCTGTAATCCTCTTGTCTCAGCCTCCTAAGTACTGAGATTACAAACCTAAGCCACCACACCCAGCTTACCTTGAGTTTAATTGCTCTTTTTTTTCTAGTTTTCTTAAAACGGAAGTTCAAATTACTGATTTTTTTCTATTTTTTTTGTAACATATGCATTCAATACTCTAATTTCTCTATGAGGACTGATTTCACATGAAACTCCAAATTTTGGTGTGTTGTATTTTCATTAAGCCTAAAATATTTTAAAGTGATTTTGAGACTTCTCTGGTGCAGGTGCTATTTAGAAGTATGTCTAGTGAGCCAGGTGCAATGGTGCATGCCTATAATTCTAGTACTTGGGAGGCTGAAACAGGAGGATTTCAGGTGTGAGGCTAGCCTTATCAACTGAGCAAGACCCTGTTTCAAAATTAAAAAAAATAAAAAAGGGCTGGGGGTATAGCTCATAGGTAGAATGCTAGAGAGAGAGAGAGAGAGAGCGAGCTGGGTGTGGTGGAGCACACTTGTAATCCCAGCATTCGGGAGGCTGAGACCAGAGCATTGCGGTTTGTAGACAGCCTCAGCTACTTAGTGAGGCCCTTCACAACTCAGTGAGACCCTGTTTCAAAACAAAAAATAAAAAATTGTGCAGAGGGTGTAGCTTGGAGGTCAAATGCCTCTGGGTTCCAGCCCCAGCCCTGCAAAAAAAAAAAAAAAAAAAAAGAAAAGAAAAGAAAAGAAAAAAAGAAAAAAAATTGTTTAGTCTCCAAATATTTGGGGATTTTCTAGGTGTCTTTCCATGATTAATTTCTAGCTTAATTCTTTTGTCACCTAAGAGCACATTTTGTATCTATTCTTTCACATTTAAGCTTTTGAGTGTGTGTGTGTGTGTGTGTGTTAGATTGAAGATCAAACCCAGAGGCATTCTACCTCTGAGCTACACATCAAGCCCGATTTTATATCCTTTATTTTGAAACAGTCAGGATCACTAATTTGCAGAGGGCCTCACAGGTTGCTGAGGCTGGCCGTGAACCTTCAATCCTCCTGTCTCAGCCTCCCATGTACTGGGATTACAAAGCCACCACATCCGGCTTGAGCTGTGTTTTATTCCCAAGAGTGTGGTTTGTCTTGGAAAATGTTCCAAGTAAGCCTGAGAAGAGTCCATATTCTGTTGGAAGAAGTATTATATCAATGTTGATTAAATCAGTTGATTAATGCTACTATTCAGTTCAACTATCACCTTATTGATGCCTGCCTGCTGGGTCTGTCAATTGCTGGTAAAGGGGTGTTGAAGTCCCCAGCTGTAATGTTGGGTTTATCTGTTTCTCCTTGCAGTTATCCTGGTTTGGGCCTTCCATGTCTTAGAGTTTAATGGTTCTTTCCTTAGCCATGTTTGAGCTACTGATGAGCTCTTACCCTTTCTCCCAAAGGCATTCTTCATTCTTCATGCAACTATTTTATATGATTTTGTTTGTTTGTTTTGCAGTACTGGGGATGGAAACCAGGGGCATTCTACCTGTGAGCTACAACCTCTGCCCTATATTTTATTCTTTATTTTGAAACTGGGTCTCACTCAGTTGCAAAGGGCCTCACTAAATAGCTGAGGCTGTCTGCAACTGTGATCCTCCAGTCTCAGACTCCCGAATGCTGGGATTACAAGCTTGTGCCACCATGCTGGTTCTATAGCGTTTTCTTATTTGTAGCATTTCCTTTTGATGCTTTCTTTCTTTTTTTCTTTTTGCAGTTGGTGCTTTTTTAGCCTTTCCATCCCCCTAATTACATTACCCACGTGTTCTTCCATGTTGTTCATTTTTCCATTAAAGCCCTTAGATCATTAAACATTGTTATTTTAAATTCTCGGTCTCATAATTCCAAAATCTCTAGCATGGAGTCTTGCTACATTACCCCACCTGGCCCCAAACTTTGGGGCTGAAGTGATTCCCTTACCTCTTGAATAGCTAGGACTATAGGTTTACTCCACTATGTCCAGCCATATTTAAAAGTCTGATTCCTGACGCCTGTTTTGTCTCTTCAGACTGGTTTGTGCCTTCTAATGTGATTTGTAATTTTTTTGTTGAAAGCTGCACTCCAGCTGGGCATGGTGGCACACGCTTATAATACCAGCATTTGGGAGGCTGAGATAGGAGAATCATAGGTCACAGACAGCCTCAGCTACTTAGTGAGGCCATTTGCAACTTAGTAAGATCCTGTTTTAAAATAAAGAACAAGCCGGGTGTGGTGGTGCATGCTTGTAATCCCCGCACTTGGGAGGCAGAGACAGGAGGATCCCTCTGGTTCGAAGCCAGCAACGCTGGCTTAAGAGACCCTGTTTCCAAATAAAAAATACAAAAATAGGTCTGGGAGTGTAACCCAGAGGTAGAAGGATTTCCAGGAACCCAGTAGCACTATATATATATATATATATATATATATATATATATAGAGAGAGAGAGAGAGAGAGAGAACAAAACATAGGGTTGGGGGTATAGCTCAGAGGTAGTACCCCTCTGGGTTCAATCCCCAGTAACTAACACACACACACACACACACACACACACACACACACACACACACACGAATAAAGTCTGAGGCTGGCTATTCTTTTAGCTGTAGTCATTAGGCAGGATTGCTATTGATGTGGTAGTAAGGTACAGGTGTCAGGGAGAAGTATTTTATAATTCTGTAAACAGGTTTCAGTCTTTCAGTGAGCCTTGGTTAGGCATTTCTCTTTCTATATGTCAAGAGGTGGTGGAGTTGGGTATTTCCCTTCCCCTTGTTCAGTTAGGCTCCTGTGAACCCCCAGCTGTTTAGGCTTTGATTAAATAGTCTCTCAGAAAGAGCCTTGTTTATGAGCACAGAAGGCTCTGGGCCTATTTTGAAATGGTTACATTTCCCCTTTCTGTGGAGGGACTTTTCTCTGATATTCACAGTGAGAACTTGGCTTGTCTACTAGAGGTAACTTTTGGGAAAATGTAGGTGCTTACCTAATCTTGGATCCTCAAGGAGTTTTTAATTCTTATGCTAGTCTATATGCAGGCATAGTGGTGCATACCTATAATCCCAGTACTTGAGAGGCTGAGTCAGGAGGATCAGACTCTCAGCAACTTAGATCCTGTTTCAAAACAAATATGAAAAGGGCTGAGAGTACAGCTTGGAGGTAAAAACCCTCTGGGTTCTGGGTTCAATCCCCAGTAACACACACACACACACACACACACACACACACACACACACACACACCTCATTTACACTGAGCCTTCAGTAATTTATCAATTAAAAGTGTTCTGATATTCAGCTGCTGGCTTTTGCTCCTCTGCTTCTCCTCCCTATAAACTATAAACACTTCTCTCTTCATTTGGGGGGGAAGTAGTTTGTCAATATTCATTTTTTCTCACTTTTTTTCTTGTGGCAAGAAGGAAAATGATGATTCCCAAGCTCTATACACATCAGATGTGATGCTGGAAATCGTGTGCATGTGCATGTGTGCATATGCACATGTGTTTTGGTGGTAGGGGGGATTGAATTCGTGTGTGTGTGTGTGTGTGTGTGTGATGTTTGGTGGTATGGTGGATTGAACCCAGAAACATCTATCTCTAATCTACACCCCCAGTCCTATTTTATTTTTTATTTGGAAACAAAGTCTTACTAAGTTGCTGATAGCCTTGCTAAATCGCTCAGGCAGACTTTGAAGCTGTGATCCTCCTTTCTTGGCCTCCCAAGTATTGAAATTATAGGTGTGCACCACCACACCCAGGTACCAGTGTAGTTTTTAATCCTGATGTGACCATTCATGAACTGTGATAGTGAGCCTCATGTTCTCATCTGTGAATAGTAATACCTACCTTGCTAACTTGCAGAGAGGTGACGGGTTTGTGTATGTAAATCTCTTGGCCTGGTATAGGAACTCAGTGAGAAGTAGGTAGCTTTATTATTGATTAATGGTATACTTTGTTGAGGAGCTGGGCATGCTCCAAAAAGTAATTTAACCTGGACTAAGTGTTATACCCGTTCATAATAGCTACTCCAAACCTTTATTTATTCACTTATTATTTTACTTGAAAACTAAAACTCAGTTTGGAAGCCAGGAGTGGTGGCGCACACTTGTAATCCCCACACTTGGGAGGCGGAGACAGGAGGATCACGCAGGTTCGTAGTCAGCCTTGCTGGCTTAAGAGACCCTGTTTCCAAATAAATAAAAAATATAAAATCAGTCCGGGAGTGTAGCCCAGAGGTAGAAGGGCTTCCAGGAATGCCAGTACCACCAAAATAAATAAATAAATAATAAAATAAAACTCAGTTTGGTTTCTAATACCTTCTGTATTATTTCATTTTCTGTTGCTAACAACACAACAACAAAACCTGGGTTAAGTTATAAGAAAAAAGCTGGGCACGATGGCACACTTCTATTAATCCCAGTATTTGGGAGACTAAGACAAGAGGGTCACAGGTTTGAGGCTAGCCTCAGCAGCATAGTAAGACTCTCAGCAACCTCTCAAAACAAAAAGTTAAATAAAAAAGGATTGGAGGTGTACCTCGGAGGCAGAAAGCCCCTGGATTCAAATCCCCAGTGCCACAAAGAAAAAGAAAGAGAAAAGTTATAAGAAAAAGAGTGTTACCTTGGGTCCCAGGTTGAGGGCTGCATCATTGAGAGATGACGTTCTTGCAGAGTCCCGAGCAGTGCATGGAGAGAGGCAGGAATCATGTGCGTATGTGTGCGCGCGTGTGTCTTTTCTCTTCTCTACTTCTTGTTTTGTTTGTTTATTTGTTTTTTGGTACTGAGGATGGAACTCAGGGGCATTCTATCTCCAAGCTATACCCCCAGTCCTATTTTTTATTCTTTTTTTTTTTTGGTGGTACTGGGGGTGGAACCCAGAGGCTTTCTACCTCAGGGCTATACTCCCAGACCTTTTTAATATTTTATTTGGAAACAGGATCTCACTAAGTTGCTGAGAGCCTCACTAAGTAGCTGAGGCTGGCTTCGAACCCGTGCAATCCTCCTGTCTCAGCCTCCCAAGCGCAGGGATTACAAGCGTGCGCCACCACGCCCGGCCTGTTTTTTATTCTTTATTTTGAAACAGGGTCTCACTGAGTTGCAAAGGGCTGTCCGCTGTAGCTGAGGCTGTCCACAAACTGTCACCCAAGGTCCATATGAAAACCCAGCTGTTTTTCTTAATTGGCTGCAGGAGGCTTTTACCTTCTATACCCACTTAGATTCATCTCCTGGGGCAGGATATATGGTGTTGGCAACCCATTTCATTGAGCAATCAGCCCTTGATATTCAGAAAAAATTTAAAAAGGCCGAGGGCAGTCCTCAAACTCCTATCTGAGATTTGGTAAATGTGGCATTTAAAGTTTTTAATTCCAAGGAGGAACAGGCTAAAATGGAGTGTACACTCCAAAAGGTAGATCACTTATAGCTGTCATGTGGCCAGCTGTGGAGGCTCAGCCCTCTGGAGCGCCACCTAGGGGTGGAGGACAGCAATGACAACTACCTCCAAGAGCCTGCTTCAAGTGCAGCAAGGGCATGCCCACCAATCAGACCATGCCCGCCATGCAGCCAGGAGGGCCACTGGAACAGTGCCCTTGGAAAAGCGGTGAGCCCCAGGTGCCTTAACACAGGGGACCACCCTTCCAGACTAAGCCCCGCTGCTGGCCTTACTCAGCCTGGCTGAAGTCTGACAGCTTCCAGATTCCTCAACTTCCATTCCCAGGGTAATTTTCAAGGAAGCAGGTAAGCCAGTCTCCTTGGTTGCCTACTCAGTCCTTTCATTCTTTTCAGGTCCTAGTTTTCCTTTTCTGATCTCAGTACAGGGGATTAACAGCAAGCTTTCCTACCCATGCACTACAGGCCCTCTCTTACAAGACAAAATTGTTCTGCCTGAGGCTCAGGCCAAAGAGGTCATTAGCCTAATACATAATTCTCTGTATGTGGGACCTATGTCACTTAAACATTTCCTAAGCCCCTTGTTTTATTCCCAACCCCCCCCTGCAACAGCTGATTAGTAAAGTCAGTGCCTCCTGTTCTACTTGTGCTGCTGTTTCTCCTCAAGGAGGCCTTTGCCCCTCTCTTCCTACCCACCAAATGAGAGGACACTTGCCAGGACAAGACTGGCAAATTGACTTCACCCATATGCCTTCTCACATACTAAAATATCTTCTTACCATGGCTGACACCCTAAGCAAGTTGGGTAGAGACTTTTCCCTCAAAGGACAAGACAGCCAGCACATGGCCAATGTTCTATGCTTGAACATCATCCCTCAGTTTGGACTCCCCAATTCCTTACAGTCTGATAATATACCAGCTTTTATTTCTAAGGTTACTCTAAAGGTGGCACAAGCCCTTGGCATTTCTTGGAAGCTCCACATCCCATATTAACTGCAGTCATCAGAAAAAGCACCTCCTTAGGAATCATGCTGACTGATATCTTCCCCAACCTGGGACTGAAGAAACAGCTTCATACCCGGCAGACAAGGCCCATAAGCCAGGGGATAGAGTCCTCTTCAAGTGGCTTCAACCAAATCATCTCCAACCACAATGGACAGGACTTTTTACAGAGATCCTCACTACACCTACAGCAGCCAAACTGCTGGGGGACCTCAACTGGCATCACCTCACTCAGTTAAAAAGGCTCCATTACAGCAACCTCATGACAAATTCTCCTATACAGTATTGTAGTCCACTAAGCTCCATTTTTCTTGGCATAATTCTCTTTAATTCTTTTATTTTAGCAAGTCCACTTGTTTACATAGTACGGTACTCTCCCTCTGTGGATGCCAGACAGCAATAAGTATTAAACTCTCTATAATCCATTACTAATGCTCCTGACCCAATAGCATGTTTTCCATTTAACCAGACTGACCCATATTTCTTCTTCAAGTGGCTCTTGCATTTAAACTCTGACCAGGTTAAGCAAGAATCTAAAAACACATTATTGACAGTCTACCTCATATCTGATAGGGTTCAAAAGGCCAGCAGCTGCTGGGCTCCTTTCCCTCCTGGCAAGGACCAGTAGCTGATGGGCTCCTTCCTTTCCTGGGACCCACTCTCATGATTTGCCTTTTCTTTTCTTTTCTTTTTTGAATATTTAAATGAGTTTATTATTACAAAGATAGAAATTCAGGTTGTAACTGTTATGGCCCCATTTGAAAGAGGGAAAGATAGAGCTTAGAGAAAGCACTATGTGCACATAGTGGGATGACGCGGAACAAAGTCACCTTGACTTTTATTTTAATAGCTCCTCATCTGTTAAAGTTTATTTGAACGCGCATTGCCGAGCTGTCCGGGGTAACCTTCAATCAACTCCCACTGCAGCCATATTCCCACCTGCCTACTTCCAAAGGATCCGAACTTTCCTGGCCAAGGGCCCCCCCCTACGATATCCCCTGATAGCAGGAAGTAGTTATGGACTCGGTCATCACTCAACATCACCAAAAGGCTGGGATGATAGGTCAGGTCCCTACCTTCCCGCAGCGGGGACAGGAGGCGGAACTCCAGAAGCTAGAAGCAGAGCTATCACGAGACTCCAGGTGTCATGAGACTCCAAACACTGTGAGACAGACTACAGGCATCGCGAGACTCTGAATGTCACAAGAGAATCGGCATTCCTACACTGCTAGCCCCACCCCAAAACCCCCGCTTTAAATATCAGGGTACTTCTGCTCCCCCCTGCGACTCTGCTGACCACATGGCTCATCGGCCCCTTCCCCCACAGTCGGCAGACCCACCCAAAGGTACTGGTTGATTAAAGAAGCTTTTGATAACTAGGCTGGTGTTTACCTTCTTTGTGATTCCCGCTCAATTTCAGTGTTACAGTTTCTACCCCCTTAATATCTTGCACTGGGATAAAATTCAACACATGAAGCCTGGGGGATAGACTCAAACTCTGCCCAAAACACAGAACCTTCTAACAAACACATTGTATTACTGTTCAGTAAAAATTTTTCAGAATGATGACTGTGTTCAGCCTTCACTTATTTAGTATATCTGTGCTACTTTCTTGATCCTCTTGATTCTTGATATCTGCAATAGTAGCGTGTGTGTGTATGTGTATGTATGTGTGATACTGGGGATTGAACCCAGGGGCATTCTACCTCCAAACTACATCTGAGCCTGATTTTATTTTATTTTGTTATTTATTTATTTATTGTGGTACTAGGGAAGGAACCCCAGGGGCATTCTAGCTGAGGCTGTCCATGAACCATGGTCCTCCTGTCTCAGCCTCCGAAATGCTAGGATTACAAGTGTGCACCACCACACCCAGCTATTTTTTATTTTTATTTTTGTGGTACTGGGGATGGAATCCCAGGGCATTCTACCTCCATGCTTCACTCCCAGCCCTAGCTTTTATTCTTTATTTTGAAATAGGGTCTCACTGAGTTGCAAAGGGCCTCACTAAGTTGCTGAAGCTGTCGGTGAACCTGGATTTTCCCATCTCGGCCTCTCAAATGCTGAGATTACAAACATGCTACACCATGCCAGGCTATTTTTTGTTTTGAAAGAGGATCTCACTAAATTGCTGAGGGTCTCACTATATTGCTGAGGCTGACCTTGAACCTGTGATTCTTCTATCTCTGCCTCCCAAGTGCTGGAATTACAGGCATGGCCCACCATACCTAGCTCACATCATTTAGTACTAGAAAGTTCACTGGACTGAGAAATGGAAGAAATGAGCCCAAGATATAATTCTATCACTAATTGGCTGAATTGTTTTTGTGTGTGTGGTACTAGGAATTGAACCCAGGAGCATTTTACCTCCAAGCTACACCCTCATCCCTATTTTTTATTCTTTATTTTGAAACAGAATCTCACTAAGTTGCAGGGGTCCTCACTAAGTAGCTAAGGCTGGCTATAAACTTGTGATCCTCCTGTCTCAGCCTCCAAAGTACTGGGATTACAATCATATACCACTATGCTAGATCTGGCTAAGTGATTTTGGCCACCTAAATATTTGAGTATCAGGCCGGGCGTGGTGGCGCACGCTTGTAATCCCCGTACTTGGGAGGCTGAGGCAGGAGGATTGCATGGGTTCAAAGCCAGCCTCAGCTACTTAGTGAGGCTTTCAGCAACTTAGTGAGAACCTATTTCCAAATAAAATATAAAAAATGTCTTGTGAGTATAACCCAGAGGTAAAAAGCTTCTGGGTTCCACCCCCAGTACCACCAATAAATAAATAAATAAATATTCGAGTATCAATTTCTTCACCGATACCACCAACAGTCTAAACTAAATAATCTAAAATTCTTTTTAAGACTAAATTTGAATCTTTTAATCAATTACTAAAGTTAAAAACTTACAACTTTCAATGTATTCATTTACTAAGTTAGGTATATTACCCAATATTAGGCCTAAGTATTGAGATAAAGAAATAGAACCAAACAAACAAAGCTTATTGTCTAACTAGGAGTTAGCCATTAAACTAATAATCACACAAGTGAATAAATCATTACACATTGTGAAGGAAACTACAGGGTTGGCAAATCATTATGATAGTGGGACCTAGAGGAACCTGATGATTTTATCAGCAGGCTAAGGGACATTTTCCAAGGAATGCCAGGTGAAGGGTGATAGTGAAGGGAAGGGAGTAGAGAGAGGTCCAGGAACAAGAAACAACCGGCAGAAAATCCCTGAGGCAAGCAAGACAGAGCTTGAACATTAAAGGAAGATGGAGGAGGCTGTCTTGGCTGTAGCCTAGTGAGACAAAGAGGCCAGAGCCACAGGCAGACAGGGACCCAAACCCCAAGACCTTTGCCCTGTCTGCATTTCTAGTTCTTCCATAGGGCAGCAGGGATCACTGAAAGCTTTCAGGTTTCCTCAGAATAGAGACTTTAGCTCCACTCTGCAGCACTCTTTTTTTTTTTTCCTTTCCTTTCTTTTCTTTTCTTTCTTTTCTTTCTTTGTTTTTTTCTTTTCTGGTACTGGGCATGGAACCCAGAGGCATTCCACCTCCAAGCTACACCTTCAACCCTATTTTTTAATTCCTTATTTTGGAACAGGGTCTCACTAATTGCAAAGGGCCTCACTAAGTATCTGAGGCTGGCTTCGAACCTGCGGGATCCTCCTGTCTCAGCTTCCCAAGTACTGGGATTAAAAGTGTTCATCACCACGCCTGGATTGCAATACTCTCTCTAAGACCTGCATTCTGCAAAGCAAATGAAATGAAAGAAAGAAAGAAAGAAAGAAAGAGAGAAAGAAACAAAACAGTCTATACAGTAAGAGCAGAAATAAAAATCATAAACAGAAGAATTCTTCCCAGAGGAGAACAACTTACTTTTTTTTTTTTTTTTTTTGGTGGTACTGGGGGTGGAACCCAGGGGCTTTCTGCCGCCGGGCTGTACTCCCAGACCTATTTTTTATATTTTATTTGGAAATAGAGTCTCACTAAGCTGCTGAGGGCCTCACTAAGTAGCTGAGGCTGGCTTCGAACCCGTGCGATCCTCCTGTCTCAGCCTCCCAAGCGCGGGGATTACAAGCGTGCGCCACCATGCCCGGTTCAATTTACATATATTTTTCTTTTCTTTTTTTTTTTTTTTTTTTACTGATGCAAAATAGTTATTCTAAGTTAGTTATTTTATGCAGTAGTTTTCCCCTTCAACAGACTTGTGGTAACCACATCTTTTAAATCTGCAAATAATGTTATCAAAATAACCTTAATCTTTGAAGTCTCACAAAAATTATATTTACAATCCACCCTGAATATCAAGGCTGCAAGAATAACACAACAGTTTCTACATGCAAACACTTTACAGCTGTACCCAAAAAAGAAAAAGAAAACACAAACAAAAAACTACATATGCTTTATTAAGGGCTAAAGTTACCCGAGCAACCAAAAATAAAATAAGATATCCAAATTATTAGCATTAATTTAATATAATTAAACCTCAGTAGTCACTGACAATGATTGCTTGAGCATAGGGGTGAGTGCCCCTAAGTCTAGCAGAAGGCTGTTACTGCAGACTAGGGCCCCTGCCTCTGCACCACTAGCTCCCACCTGTGCATTGCCCCATATGCACGGTGTGTGGGTGTTTTAAAAATCTTCCCCACCACACACATTTCTCTCTGTTAAGCAGATGACAGGGAAGAACAACAACAAAAGCTATAACAAGCCAATTGCTCTCTTTGGGATATGATTATTTCCCTTGTGCAGGAAGTATTCAATAACATAAGGAAAGGAAAAGAATGATTTCTTTTGTATACTCCCTAAACACACAAACGAGTTCACCGGGTCAGATTAATAACTGTGAGCAGAGATGCCTACTTCCAGGCATCATCATCTGATGTTTTGCTGCTGCTCATTTCTGTATCTGAGTCCTCAAACTCTGCTGTACAAGTGCGTCTCCATGGGGAGAACAGGCTGGAACTGCGGCTCTTCAAGAAGCCATTCTTTCCAAAGCCATTTCTTTTCAGCTGCTCTGTCTTCATGTGGAACTCTTTGAGCTCATCCTCTGTGAGAGGAAGGCAGTTCTCATCATTTTCTGGATATTCCTGCCATCCCATTGCTTTCAATAACCTGTGCTCTGCTTCCAAAGAGTGTGAGAGGACTCTGCCTTCTTCCATGATAGGGAGAGAAAGGCCATTCCGGATACAGCCTTCCTCCCTATTTTCCTTTGGTTCAGGTGTGCTGTTGCCCTCCAAATCCTCCAGCTTGTCACAGTCTCTGTTCTCTGAGAAGTGTCCATTCTGGTCGTCCTCAGCATCTTCAGGAACTCACTCTCCCTGTTGGTAGTTCGGCGGGACAGTGCTGGAGGGACTCTCTTTGGAGAGCTCAGAACTGAGCCACCAGTCAGGACCACTGGTTTGGTAACAGAGACTGGATTGGTAAATGCAGACTCCTGGGTAGAAGAAAGAGATCCTGACTTATGCTCCATTCTGTTAGCTTTCCATGCATTGAGCTTGGAAGGAGGTGGTGCAGGCTTAGGAACCAGGTTCTGGTAGACACTTGGATCCATGGTTGATGATTCATTCCTCTTTGTATGGTGAGACCCTGGTGAGGTGAACACAGCAGAGAAGGCAGCAGCAGGAAGGATCCTCTTTGGAGACTTTTTTGATAACTAGCATCTTGGAGGGTTGCTTGGCACTTGGTGGGTTTTTCCACACTCAAGAAAGGGTCCCAATAGGTCTGCATGGCTGATTCTGTTTGCCAGCTTCCGGATTCAAAGAAGGAAAGTCTTTCTCTTCAAACTGCAACTTTTCCACCTTTTCTTCTTTCTTTTCTTTCCTCATCCCTATAGGAGGCTTTTCCTGGAAGGCACAGCCTTTCCGGGAGTAAAGGCTGCCGTTCCAGTGTCGACGGTTCCCTGTGCCACCTCCACTACGCTGGCTCACGGCATCATGCCCTCCGGAAGAGCTATGCCAACCAGACCCGTTCCCTGTGATTCCAGCATACGGTCCCTTAGAGACACCAGAATCCATAGAATCATGGCGGAACAAGGAGGGCTGTTGACAGGAATCTCCAGTAGTTCGTAAGGGCCCATTGTTTAAAAAAAGCCATCAGAAGATTTATGTCAACACCAGCTTACTCCAAATCTACTTTCTCCTCGGGGGAGGTGCGCTCCCTGTTTTTCAAAAGTGGCCGTAGGTGACTTAGCTGGCTATGGTGTTGAGAAATTTAGCCAAGCAGGAACAAAGCCATGCTGCGCCATTTAGGTCCAGTGTCTCTTTTCAGCAAGGTGAGTCATCCAACCTCATGGCCAGGATCTCAGAGCATAACTTCTGTGGTCCTGTTTTCCAAATTCCTTGAGGCTACTAGCTGGACCTCCTAGATTTTCTTGTCAAAAGTGTTCTCAAGTAGTCTAGCCAGCAGCACCTTTTGTGAAGAAGCACAAAAAAAGACCAGCTCTGTGTAGCCCACTCTCTCAGTGCCCTCAGTCACTCATCCTACACTACCTAGTTTCTGACACATACACAAAGGGAAAGGGGGAGGGGGAGGGGGAAGGGGAACATAAAAAATATTTGTTACATTTAAAAGGGGGGTAAGGGGAAAGAGCTATGTCTAGATTCACCTCATTCAACTTCCTTGAGTAAGAGTACTGTGATGCTGCTGAAATAGGTAAGGCACGGACGTTTGTACAGTGAATGCGAACTGTTCATAGCAAGGTCATAGCTAGAAAGACAAGTAATGTTCAGGCAAGTAATGTTATCCAGGTGACATCAAAAATAAAATGCTAAAGTAGTAAAAAAGATCAAAGCCGTCAATTCCAATAGCAAAATAACCACATTTGACAAAGCCCTTAAAACTCAAGTGTCACTATTCTCACCCAACTGCTAAAAACAGTGTGCAGGTATGTATTTATATTTGTCTTAACTTTCAAAATCTAAGCACCTAAAAGAAATCTTGCCTAAAAAAAAAAATCAGACAGAAACCTGATATACTTTTCCCTCCACAGAATAGCAGCTTTCAAGGCAAATTGCTTGGTATAAAGCTTCTAAATGTATATTCTATTTCTTTGGGTTTTACTACTTATAAATTGAGAGCAAAATTAAAACAAATAGGAAGATAGGGGGGTGAAGGGTAGTCAAGAAGAAAGACAGTTCCAAAATAAGGGTTTCTTCTCTTCAGTTTTCTGTATTTCACTTTCTCTGCTCCTTTCCCAAAAGTGATTTGAGCTACTGGAAGGTGATTATGAAGAATCTTTTACTGTTTTAGTAGAGAAGTCACGTATTATTTTGGATCCATTTACATCATTATTCAATCATTTAAAAGGACACATTAATCTCCTAATCAGGCGATGGCAGAGCTACGGCCCAGGAGGAGATGCAGAGTCAGAGGCACATCCCAACTACCGAGCCTGGCAGAGGTGACTGGCCCACATCCATAACAAAGCTCTTCCCAAAATGGTTGGCCCGCCCACAAGGCCTGGAGGGGCTGGGAGGAGCGTTCCCCGGCAGGCCAGCCCCTCACGGCCAGCCCAAGTCCACCACAGCACGCTCCTCGTCAACTTACATATTTTTAAAACAAAAACTTCTGTGAAATCCAAGTGCTATAAAAAATTATTAAAAATACAAAGGACTTTAGCCGAGCGTGGTGGCGCACGCTTGTAATCCCAGCATTTGGGAGGCTGAGACCAGAGGATCGCAGTTCGCGGACAGCCTCAGCTACTTAGTGAGGCCCTCTGCAACTCAGTGAGACCCTGTTTCAAAGCCGGGCCTGGTGGCGCACGCTTGTAATCCCCGCACTTGGGAGGCTGAGACAGGAGGATTGAACAGGTTCGAAGCCAGCCTCAGCTACTCAGTGAGGCTTTCATCGACCTAGTGAGACCCTGTTTCCAAATAAAGTATAAAATAGGTCTGGGAGTATAACCCGGAGGTAGAAAGCCTCTGGGTTCCACCCCCAGTACCACCAAAAATAAATAAATAAATAAATAAATAAATAAATAAATAAATAAATAATAAAAAAATAGGGCAGGGGGTGTAGCTCAGAGGTAGAATGCCCCTGGGTTCCATCCCCAGACCTGAAACAAAACAAAACAAAACAAAACAAAAACCAAACCCTAGTACCTGTTTAAAAAAAAAAAATACAAAGGATTTACTTTAATCCCCAACTAAATATGTTGATGGATAAATTGATGGCTTAGAAGAAACTTCCCAACACAGCCTGGACTTTCTGTCTTTTGAAAGCAAGATGTCCTTCAGAGCATTACCCAGTGGGTCCTTGTTATGAATGATAAAGTTTCACTAATGATGTACTTGTGATTGGCAGTGTACTATGGGATATTATAAGATAGTTGTAAACAAATATTATGGGATAGAATGTTATATTTTATTTATTTGTTTGTTTGTTTGTTTGTTTGTTTTGTGGTACTGGAGATAAAACCCAGGGGCATTCTACCTCCTAGCTACTCTCCCAGCCCTAGTTTTTATTCTATATTTTGAAACAGGATCTCACTGAGTTGCAAAGGGCCTCACTAAGTAGCTGAGGCTGTCTGTGAACTGCGATCCTCCTGCTTCAGCTTCCCAAATGTTGGGATTACGAGCGTGCGTCACCACGCCTGGCTGGATAGAATGTGATAGAATGTTATTATAAACATTATATGATGTAAATATAAGTGACCTATTGGAAGAAAGAAAGTGACCCGAGCAACCGCTATCTAATCAAAAAAAGAAAGATAAACAATCCACCCGAGAGTACACAGTAAAACCCTAAAGAAGGAACCAAGGACAGCCACATGCAAGAGAGGCAAGTGGTTGCCACAGAGCCACCGACTGACTCTGTTGAGCTCAGTCATCCTAAGAGGTATGCCTGAAGTGACCACTGATTGCCCGACACCAGGGCCCCTGTCCCTGAGCAGAGACACGAGCCTCTCAGTCTTAGAGCTCGGGAGTCTCCCCAGAGCAGAACAGGCAAGGATGATTAGATCAGTAGCCGGAACCCTCCTCCTCCCGGATTGAACTTCATATTTGAACTGATAGTGGATGACCTTTGTGAATGGGAACTTAAAGTCTGTGTGTAATTGATAGAATATGCTTTGACTCCCTGTACTACTGAAGTCCACTAGGGAGAGACGTGAACGTCGCGTGGTGATTACTCCCTTTGCTTTATAATTAATAAAACTGACATTGTGTAAAACACAAGCTGTGTATGTTCCTTGGTTTGCAATGTGTAGCTAAGGGAATGGTCCTGTTGCCCTTGATGTGTTTAACATAGATCAAGCAGCTTCATTTCAGATCCCTAAACTGCAGTTAAGACTGTCTGCCCCAGGCGGCTTTCTGAGACTTGGAAAACCAGTTCACATTGGAACTTGGGCTGCTTTTGTTCATTGCTATCAATCACTAAGTGAAATCTGTTTGTTTGTTTGTTTGTTTGTTTGTTTGTTTGTTTTTTCGGTACTGGGGATGGGGCAATCCACCTCCAAGCCATACCCCCAGCCCTATTTGTACCAGTATTAGGAAGAGGTTTCAAAATGTATTAATGTACCAGTATTGGGAAAGATTTTCAATTTTTAAAAATATATCTTTGGTAGTAAAAGAAGCCAGGAGCTTCAAAGAAAGGGCTGCAGGATTCCAGGCACCAAGGGCTATTAGCAAGAGAACAGAGAGAGTTCCAGGGCCTTTTTCATTGTAAAGATAAGATTTCCCAAGGAAGTAGAAGGATGCCATAAACCTCAGGAGATCCCAGACTTCGATAATCATGGAAGGATGCCATAAGCCTTCAAGAGATACCAGAATCCGATGATCAAATAACACATTTTGAGGGTGTAACAAAAGGCTTGGGGTCTGTACCAGAAACAAGACAGACCAACAGAAAGGAATCCCTCACATCAAAAGGGCTGGCCCTAGAGGGGGCAGATCTGGTTGGGTCAGAAGGCTGGTTATAAAATACTCTGTATTCAGGAATTATCAGTGACTTCATTCGGGCCACTTCCTCATGCTATTTCTGGATAGCA